>NC_045781.1:28014756-28322956 GCF_008692025.1 Phocoena sinus | reverse complement strand
TTGAGTTGGGTTTTCTGGCATGTGCGGCTGTAAGGATTCTGATATGTGTCTGAAGCGTCTGGTGCCAAATGGGCAGTTGGATACGTGCAGCTGAAGCTCAGTGGAGAGGTCCGAGCTGGAGAAATATATGTGAGTCCTTGGTGAAGCTGAGGGAAGGGATAGATTTCCAAGGAGGAGGGTAGAAGGTGAGATCAGAAAAAAGTTTAGGAGAGGATGAGACTGCCAAGAAGTTTAGGAGGGATTGGGTCAGAGAGAGGTGCCAAGGGAGACCACCTGTGGCCAGGAGAAAGGATTTCCTGTTTATCTTCCTCTTTATATTGATTGAGACTAATATTAGGAAGGGCATTATAACATTCCTAAGTGTATTCAAACTGGACAAAAGGAAGTGGCTCAGGAATGTTTTCGCTAGAGGAGGAAGTTGGATTTCAGAACCAACCCTTGGGATTAGGGGAGTTTGGCTGTCTGCCATTTTACAAGGAGGTCATTTTACCAGAATTTCAAAGGCAACCAAAAATTGAACAAACAACCTGATCAGGGTATACTCCTCCTCTTCTGAGTGTAAGATACTGAGTTAGGTGGAGATTGGAAGGGCATCCCGAGAGGAGGCACCATCGTAATAAAAGGCTCGGAGGGTGTAAGCCAAGAGCATCCGTCACAGAATGAGGCTGGAGAAAAACGTGGGAAATGAGACGGGAATATGGTCAGCATAGGGTGTGCCTTGTAAATCAGGCTAAGTTTACATTTTATTCAGTCTGAAACGGTTCCCGTGGAAGGTTTTTGAACAGTGAGGAGTTAGATGTGGTAAAGGTGTTCCGGATCACCTTTGTTAGGTTAAAAAAAAAAAAAAATCAGAGGACCAGGCGCTACGTTACCATGAGAGGTTCTCAAACTTCAGTCCGTACCAAAGTTACCAGAGGAATTTGTGAAAAATGTAAATTCCTGGTACTCACCACCCCCCGGATTGGGATTCTATAGGTTGGGTCCGATACGTACACTTTTTAAAAAGCCTTCTGGCAGCGCTACTGCCAAGGGATGAGTTGGGAGTTTAGCTCCCATCCTCTGCATCCCTTCGCTCCTCCATTCTTTGACACAGAAAATGGGCGTTTCTCAATGTTACACCAGAAGTTCTTACAGGGTCTATCAACCTGACAGCGGCCCCAGCCCCTCCCACGTCGGGCGGACCCGACGTGGCGGTCTCGGGCCCCGCAGCGACGCCAGGGACTGAGGACCGAGCAGGGGCGGGCACCAGGCGGTCGGGCGGCGACCGGGCCCCTCTCTCGAATTCCTGCCCCAAGCCCGGCCCCGCCCTGCCTCGGGTTTGGAAAACCCGCAGCCCTAGCCCGCCTGAACAACAGCGGTGGCCACGCACAAACCTGTGGGCGGGTCTCCATGGTGACTGGCGGACGCTGTGACCAATTATGTACCGGCGTTTGTTTCCGCCCCATCCCTCCCCCGGGGCCGATACTTCCGTGACTGACAGTTCCCTCTGGACGCTGTTACGTAAGGGGAGGGTCAAGTGCGGCCCCACCCGAACCGAGCAGATTTGATTGGCAGGACCTAGTGCCGCCGCCCCAACGCCCCCGGAAGAACGTCCTTGACGGACAGGTATAGGAGCCACTCGGCGCCGCGAGGCTGGGCGGAAGCGTCCGGGCCCAAGGGAGGGGGGCAGGGGGCGGATCCGGAGGCTGGGAGCCGGGCTGGGCGGGGCGGGGAGTAGGTAGGGGCTGGGCTGGCTCTGCGGCCAGAGATGCTGAGGGGCCGCGACGGCGCTCTGCAGCTGGGAGCACTGCATTAAAAACACCGAAGTGGGGTGCGCTGCCAGGCCGGTGGTAGGTACGCGAGGGCTGTCGAGTTCTCAAACGCGGACCGCCAGCGTCCTCGGGGCCGGCATTTGTATACCCTACCAGGGGCCCTCGACTCCGTAGCGACGGCGGCCGCACTGGGACACGGGGGCGGGGCTGGGCACCTGTCCGCGTTCGTAGGCACCTGCTGCACCGGCCGCCGCGGGGCCCGGGGCCTGGCGCTGGGGGCTGCCCGGGAGCGTGGCCGGGCCGGCCCGAGGAGGGGAGGTGGGCCGGACCTGTTTGCCCTGTCCGAGGCCCACACTCCTCGGCCCCCTCCCCACTCCCGGCTCTGTCCCCGCTCCCAGGTTGACGGGGGCGTCCGAGGCTCGCAGCCCCCCCACCAGAGGGTCTCGCGGGCCTGGCCGGCCGCGAGCTATCTGCGAGGTCGGGATTTGGCTCCTGCCTTGCATCATCCCGAGACAGGTTTGTCCAGATTCCCTGCGTGTGCGGAGATGGGTTTCCGCCCCGGGCGCGGGTGCACGTCCCGGCTGTCCCCGGAGAGACGGGGCCGAGGCTGTTTTCATCTTTTCCCTGGGCCCTGCTCCGTCGCCTCTTAACATGGAATTTAAGGCTGTTCGGGGTGATGTGCCTATTTAGGAACTCTGGTACATAGGAGGTAAGCACCGCCCGTCTCTTAAGTTTTGGCTCAGGACAGGTGCGGATCATTCTTATAGGGCCGAGCTACGACTTCTCAGCTGTATGATATAAAGAGAGACAATCATGTGTTGTTTGTACGACCAGACCAGCAGAAATTCTAAAGTTGTTTCGGAATGAGTAGGACGTGCCTTGTGTTTTCTTCCATCTATGTCACTCCTGTTGGAAAAATGCTGTACTGTGCCTGGGTAAAGTAGATAGCTATTAAAGAGTGTAGTTGCTCATGAAAAGCGTGCTACAATTTCTCGATTATGTCGTCGCTGGAAACAAAGGCAGCAGTAGACAATACCTCCTTCTTAAAGACAGGAGGAACTGGGGCTAAGTTTTATTTGATTCTTAAGGGCAAGGTCATAGAATCTTTACGTGTTAGACTTGGAAGGGACCTTACAGGTGACTGATCCACCCCAGTAAATTTACATGGTGGTGAGCGCTGTATCCCAGGGGGACAGGATTCCCTGTCAAATCAGGTCTGTTCGAGATGATGGTTGGGTGCTGCACGATACTCTGGATCTGAAAACCAGTGTTGCTCTTATTTGCACCAAACAGGAACATACACACCCACACAGTTTTGATGTCCCAGCCATTTGGGCTTGTATCATAGTTACCTTTAAAGGCAGATTTGCAGGGAGCTCTCAGCAATAAGTTGCTGCTTACTGGATGTAAGTCATCAGGTAGGTGGGAGAACCAGAATCCTCATTACTTGGATTCAATTATTGGGTGGCATTGTATCTTGGAAAGCAAAGCAGCAGTAATGGGCACTGGTAGGGTATGGGACCCACCTGTGGATGTCATAGGCTCGGCAGAAAACAAATTTTTGCTGATTAGGGACACCTGGTACGTGCTTCTCTAATGATTTGCTTCTTACAAATTTTGTAAAATGTTGCTTTAAATTTTTACCCTTTTCACCTTCAGCTGGTTGACTGGTGCAAGTAGGAATTTAGCAGAGCTCTGTTTTAAACATGACCAAGCCTGGGGGAAGTCACCAGAGCAGACAAATTACTGTTCTTACGCTCCGCTTGCTGCTTGTCCTTTGCCTCTTCCTTTATATTTTTAGTAAATGACCCACTGACTTTGTGACTTTTGAAACATGCTTTCTTATCCACTTCGCATAATCCTGCTGTTTCCACACTTGAAGCAGTTGGAAAAGGTCGTTTTTTGTTTGTTTTGTGGATGGTCCAGACAGGACCCAGGTCTCCCTCCCCCTCTGTCTCGTATGCTCTGCCTTTGGTTGCTAGTTTTGTTGGAGAGAATCATTCTGTACTTAAGACACTCTCAAATCAGCTCCCTTGGATCTTTAATTGCCATAACCCTGAGAACTGTGATAGACCTTTTGTGTCAGTGGGCACAGTGCATTCTGAACCTGGCTTTCCCAGTAGTTAAATGCCTAGACATTATGCTAGTAGCAGCTGCTGTAGTCCATATCTTTTGCACTTCTGGCACCAGAGCTGAACTGTGTCACTGAATATTCTGAATCCTGGCCAAGGACTTGGTACACAGATTCCTGTCGGCATTTAAAGATGGGAAAGAAATTGGAGTCAGGAGAGGGAGGGGGTATAGAAGGAAACTATTTCTAAAGATTTTTCCCCCTAGGTTTTTATAACTACATGTTATATAACATTATACTGTATTTCTGCTTAGAGATACAGATTTAGTTCTTAACTATTTCAGAAGTCTTAACTGTTGGTGTTGGTCTGTTTCTCTGTTTTCCCATCTCATTTTAAGGTAAAGTGAATTCTGCGGACGGAAGAGTTTGATGACACAGACCACTGAATTTCTTTGTTTGGAGTACACGTTATGAACCCTTTCTGGAGCATGTCTACAAGCTCTGTACGCAAAGTAGGTATAGTTGATAAATTTACTGAGGAAACCCATTTGTGTCAGAACAGAGGCCAAAATAATTCATACCAAGGTTGCCTACAATCTTAACAAAATGACCTTGTTTTTCTAGTTTAGGTTTTACTTTTGGGAAACAATTATTTGGTTGATTAAAGTCAGTTTCTGAGACCAAGATCACATCTCAAATAGAAATCATTCTAGTAATCAAAATGCTGTTATTTTGACTTAGGTTATATTTACACATGATGAAATTTGAGACACTTTATTGTAGCAGTCTTTTGACAAACTGCAAGATTTCATGGTTAGAGAAGTGTTGGGCAAGACCAGTCCAATATGGTCAAGTCAGGCTTGAGGGCACTGGTTTAAGTTTTCTAAATAAAATACATTTTAGGGAAGCTTAAAATACACAAACAAAAAGAAAATGAATGTCACCCATAATTCCACGTGTAAGAGAACACCACTGTTAATCTTTTTTCCTGTACACGATGCTGTGTACGCTTTTAATACAGCTAATTCAGGCTTTGACTGCACTTGAGCCGAGGAGATGCCTATGAGACGATAGTTTAGTCTCTGACTCATTTACCCCTCTGTCTTTGACTAAGAATGACAGTTTATACTGATGATAGTCCAAATGTGCAAATGTGTCCATTAGGGACAAGATCAAAATCAGACCCATGCAAGTGAGAGAATAGCTTCATTCTTAGTTTCTAACCGAAGTGGTGACATCAGGTAGTGACTGCTTTCAGTCCTCTATACTATTTATTTTGAGATGCTTAGCACCCGACTTTCTACAGCTAAATGCTAGGGGACCTTTCTAGTCTTGTCTAATTGTGTAGTAACCCCTTGTCCTCTTTCTGGGGTCACCGGGAGAAACCATTTCTTTCTCCGTTTCAAGTAAATCCTGTAAATATTGGCCTTATTGTCTTTATAGGATGCAGCTGATGAATGAATTGTCTTATGATTTAGTCTTGCTTCAGCTTTGCTCTGCTCTCTGTAATAGCCTGCCTGCTCAACAGACTTTCAGGTCATCTTGATCATGGTGCTAGGATGTCCTTGTAAAAGAGTAATTCCAGCTTTTCAGTCAAAGACTAAAGGACATCACATGTAGTCTTGTGATTTAAGAATCATCCTAACAAATGTTCTCACCGCTTCATCTTGAATAGCGATCTGATGGTGAAGAAAAGACATTAACAGGGGATGTGAAAACCAGTCCTCCACGCACTGCTCCAAAGAAACAGCTGCCTTCTATTCCCAAAAATGCTTTGCCCATAACTAAGCCTTCATCTCCTGCCCCGGCAACACAGCCAGCAAATGGCACGCATGCTTCTTACGGACCTTTCTACCTGGAATACTCCCTTCTTGCGGAATTGTAAGTTCTGAAACTAACTGGTTAACTTTTGAATGACCCTTGAAGGTGAAGAATGAAACTTATTCTGAAGGACTCAGTAAATAGCAGCCATTTAATCTTAAAGCTCAAACCCATCCCCCTCCAGTATTAGCCTTAATGTATATAGGATGGACTCTATTGCTAGCAATATAACCTTTCTTCACCAAGGCCTAAGTGGTGTTATATAAATATCCTCTTCTAAAAGTAATGATTCTTATTGAGAGCTTGGCTAAGTAAGATTTAAAGGCAAATGTGTGCTTTAATTTCCATGTCTGTTTTGGAGAGCAAGAGGAGGGGGAAACAGATTTATTAAGCATCCAGGAACTTAATTTTGGTCTACCTTTATATGAGGTGAGGAATTCACCTCTGAAGAGGTTGTTGTAGAGGGTGGGACAGTGGGAGGGTGGCGATCTATTCTTTCTTGGGTCAAACCCAGCTGGAGGTTTGTGCTCCATTCTGGTGATCACCCTGTAAGAGGCATCTATCCTGACAGACTGAGGAGAGGGTCCCCAAAAGAGATGGTCCCAGGAGGAGATGGTCCCAGTAGGCGGAGGTCAGGAAGCCTGACCATGGCAGTCAGCAGTTGAAGGAACGGGAACCACTGACTTGGAGAAAACCTGGAAAGTACTTATTAAAGCTGTCTTCACCTGAAGGTCCGTCATTAGAAAGGGGATTTGACTTATTCTGTATGACCCCCAGGGGCAGAACTAGGCCATTATGGGGAAGTTTTAAAGATTTGGGCTCCATGTAAGTAAGAACTTGACTAGTCACAGAAGACAGAAACTGGACTGAAGTTGCATGTATCAGTAGAGTGTGAGGAGATGGGCACTTCTGCAGCGTCTAGTAGTGGTGCCACAGTGCTTGGCCCATCAGAGGGGCTCAAATAGTGATTGAGTGCAGATGGCATTTGATTTGCTCATTTGTTATATGGGCAGAACGTCTGGAGAATTAATTCTGAATTTCAGTCATGTAAAACTTCCTTTGTATATGAAGTTTAATTTTAAAAGCATCCTCCAGCCGTCCCTCACTGTGCTAACGTTGTAATGGTCAGAGGGTCTGAGGCCGCAGTGTAAACGGCGAGTGTGATTTGGTAGCACAGGTCCCTTTAGCTTTATAATGGAAGCCTGTGTTTGAGGCGAGGCAGTGAGTTGGACAGGCTTCTATTGTGGCATTAAATCTGCTGTCTGTATTAGGACACAAAATTGCCTTTTTGGCAAACCTCACTGTAGTAGATCCATCTGTCAACCATGCTGCTGTTGACATGCTGAATTATATGAGTTAAAAATGGAATAACTACTTTAAAATGATTGAAATATAAGTGTGGTAGCACACAGGTCATAAATAAAAACAGTCAGCTGAGGTCCAACAAGCTGCTTTGCAGTAACATTCAGGATTGGCAGGTTAATGTGTCTTCAGACCCTCAGTCAACATTGTTCTTTTCAAGGTCTGGTCACAGTGTTACTTGTTTAGGCTCATAGCTCAGCTAAAAAAGGAACAGAGCAGAATGGCTGTCAGGTGACCAGGTCCCAGAAGAGCCAGTGCAGCCTCTGTCTTCCCTTGTTTCAGCACCCACCGTTTCCCACGCCACGGCCCACAGAGTTCAAGTGTCTGAGTTGGGGGTAAATTCAGGAGCAGAGTACAGTGTGAGCGCCTCAGGCTGCCTGCCTTCTACCAGGAACACTGCCGCACCGACTGGTGTTCAAACTTAAAATGACCCCCAAATGAGGGTAATTCCATGGGATTTTAATGTCTTAATTACCTAAAGTTGTATTTTAAAAAGGCTTTTAAATGTGTGTGGGTAAGATGTGTTGTTCGTGGTCACAAAAGCAATAATCGTACAGATACTCGCACTGACCTAAAATGTGATGTCCAGAATTACCTACAGGTTGGTTTCCAAGATGGTGTTTTGGGGAAGCTGATTTCTGGGTGGAAAACCTGATTGTGTATCCCTGTTCGGCTTTAATTTCTTAATCTGGGGCCCTTATTTGGCTGTGTTTCTCTGTAAGCATGTGTTATGAAACCAGTAAACAGGCAGCAGTCAGGGCCAGGTGAGAGATTGTGATGACTCTGTCTGTATGGTTAGAGTATCAGCTGCCCTTCGAGGGACTATTCCTTCTTTCAGAAAATGAACGTGGGTGGTTTGGTCTGTATGTCGTTTCCATCCGTGCAATCTCACTATTCTGCTGCTTCTGTTTTAGTACCTTGGTTGTGAAGCAGAAGTTACCTGGTGTCTATGTGCAGCCATCTTATCGATCTGCATTAAGTAAGAAGGATTCGCTCTTTTTATAGCATATTTGGTTCCTCTGACACAAACTTAGCCCGTAACTGTTTTTATTTTTTCCTACAGTGTGGTTTGGAGTAATATTCATACGGCATGGACTTTATCAAGATGGTGTATTTAAGTTTACAGTTTACATCCCCGATAACTACCCAGATGGTGACTGTCCAGTAAGTTGGGGATACGGTCTGGCTTCTTTTCTTTCTTGGACCCTCCTCACCCTCCTTACTGCAGGAAGAGGGTTTAAGGGGCTTTAAAGATTTCTTGGTTCTTTTCCTGGCCTAATACTTTTATGATTTCAGTTTCCCGAAATGTTTTGCCTACTCGGTAGTCTTTTCAGGGGGATTTTTTGCTTTGTTGCATCTTTTGCCATGCTAGCCTCTGCCTTCAGCTTTACTTGTTTCTCTGCTCAGGGTGTGCAGGTGAGGCTGGAAGCTGTAGTACAGCTCTCCCTACGTGAATTGCGATTGTTATGCTGTGGTAGAGAAGGGCGACTTTTCCCCTGCTTCACTGCAAAACTTAGTCTTACAGGAAAATGGTGAAAGTAGTTAGGTGTCCCTCTTGAGGCAGCTCTTTGACTTTAAGCAACAAAACTGCCTTGTTCTGAAGCTTCTTTTACAACTTATCCGCGTGGGTTTAATATACTCCATTGCTTCCATTAAAGGATGTGTCTCTCTTTCAATGTAGCGTTTGGTGTTTGATATTCCCGTCTTTCACCCGCTAGTTGATCCCACCTCAGGTGAACTGGATGTGAAGAGAGCATTTGCAAAATGGAGGTTAGTAAATAAATGTTTCGCGTGGTGACATAAGCCAGCAAGAGGAAGCCTCAGTAATCCTGCCATGTTTCCCTTTAGGCGGAACCATAATCATATTTGGCAAGTATTGATGTATGCAAGGAGAGTTTTCTACAAGATTGATACAGCAAGCCCCCTAAACCCGGAGGCTGCAGTACTGTATGTTACTTTGCTTTGTTATGTAAGATAAACTTGAAAAGATAGCAAAGTAGATTATGTTGGTAACCTTTTGATTTAAACTTTTAACACAGGTACGAAAAAGATATTCAGCTTTTTAAAAGTAAAGTGGTTGACAGTGTTAAGGTGTGCGCTGCTCATTTGTTTGACCAGCCTAAAATAGAAGACCCCTATGCAATTAGGTGAGTGGTACATTATCGAGATAAAGTACACTTTGCAGTACTGCGCTGCTGTTTTCCAGGTGGCCTTAGAATGGGGATGTAAAAGGAAAGTGTATAATCTGTTAGCCTACCACCTTTCTAACTTGGTATCAGCTTGATTTCTGCTTTCAACGTGGACTGACACATTGTGCCAGTAGCAAGCTATTTAATGACTTCGGTTTCCTAAGGACCCTTGTAATGTGCTCGTTCAAATGTAAGGACTTCTCTTTCCAGTTGGAGCCCCTCTTAAACTCCCATACCCCAACCGACTTACGGGTTTGGTGAAAGGAGGGCAACTGAACAGCGTGAGAGTGAATAGTGTGAATGCTGGGTTCCCTGAGCATGGCGTTAGTTTATGTTGAGGAAGGGTGTCTGCAGGAGTATGGAAAACGGAAGCGATGGAGCTCTTGGGCAGCACTGGTGTTGCTGTGCATAGTGGTAGTGGTCAAGGGCTTGGGCTCTATGGTTAGACTGAGTGACTTTTGCACTTACTGGCTTTGGTGACCCAGAGCAATTATGTAATTTTACTGTGCCTCACTTTCTTCAAGTAATAGGACTTCAGGGGTGGTTGTGAGGCTTAAATGAGCTAACCCATGTAAAGTGCTAAGGGATAGTTAACTGTGAGAAAATCATTTAGATAATGTCTAAAACTTACATATTGACAACTGATTAAAGATTGTTCCTTGTTAACTTTTGTTAGGGGAACTGGGTTAAAAATGTAAAAAAAAATGGATGTTAAACAAATTTAGTAAGCTATTTTTTAATATTTTTCTCTTCCTGAAGCTTTTCTCCGTGGAATCCTTCTGTACATGATGAAGCCAGAGAGAAGATGCTAACTCAGAAAGTAAGTAGATTACCAGTTTGGAAATCGTTAACTCACTGTTTCCTTTCTAAAATAACTTCACTGGAGACTACTCAGTATATACAAATAACTTTTGAGGAAACAAATTTGCACAGTGCTGAAATCCCCTCATCAGTCATTTTTTAATGTCTGTTTTTCATTGTGCCTAGAAGAAGCCTGAAGAACAGCACAATAAAAGTGTTCACGTTGCTGGCCTGTCATGGGTAAAGCCTGGCTCAGTACAACCTTTCAGTAAAGAAGAGAAAACGGTAGCAACTTAAGAGCTGGCGAATCTGGTGCACTGTGCACTTTCCTGCTGGACTTGGGCTAGTAGAGCTGACCAATGGCAAAGGACTGCCTGCAGAGTAAAATGGTGTGCGCAGTGACTGGTGTCAGTGTTGTCCGTGTATGCTTAGGTTCTAACAGCAAGTTCTGGAAACCTCTCTTTACGTAATGCATTACTTCTGTCAGAAGTGTCTTCAGGGTGGTTTTTACGTAATGCATTACTTCTGTCAGAAGTGTCTTCAGGGTGGTTTTTACGTAATGCATTACTTCTGTCAGAAGTGTCTTCAGGGTGGTTATCTAGTTCAGTACTCCAAATTCTTGGGGACCTGGAGGCTTATGCATTTTTCTGAATATAATGCTAAAGGTAAGTTGCATTCATTTAAACTAATGAAGTAGGCGGAGTTCAGCACTATCGAATGATTTTTAAATCAGTGGTTTCAGGTGTACATATGTTAGGATATGGAGAGGAGATGTATAGAGAGAGCAGTTTCCATAGCTTATTAGCACTTTTAAGTGGAAGAGCATTTGAACCTCAGTCTTCAGCCTACTGTGTTACTGATATACAAACTGCTGTCACTGAGGTACATATTAGGTGAGTGAGAAGAAACCAGAACACTTGTTCATAGTTTTTTTTTTAAGCAAATTACTTATTGTATTTTTATGGCAGGACGGAGAAAAAGTGTTAAAACGGTTTCTAATGAAGTCAGATATTTAAATGATGAATGACTAATGTGTTTCGTAGAGACAATAAACCAATAAATGATTGTTTTTTGTCATTTATGCAGGACGTTAAATACCCTTTTCTCAATATAACTAAACAAAGATTAATTTATAAGTGCTTTATTGAAAAATACTTATTTTCATATAAAATTACAGTAGCAGTAAGTATCTTGAGAGGTTTTATAAATATTTTTGCAGAACACTATTCTAATTGAACAGTGTAAGTAAGTTCCATATTTCTTTCAGAGCAATATGAAGTTACCTAGTAACTTTGTTTATACTGATTCAATTTACAATTGAATTTTCTCCCTAATAAGATTATTCATTCAACTTTAAAACTGCTGGAACAATAATGATTAATAAAGGTATATATAGATAATTCAGTAGCTGTTAAATTAACATTTTCTAATTTGTATAAATGGTACTATGTACTAATAAAAACCTAAATTCTCCAATCTATTTTTTAAACTTCCAGGAACACACCCAAAGATATTTAAAATATATCACCTTAATAAAGACACACGTCTTTTGGATAACTGCCTCCTAAAGGAAGAGGTCATAATTTTTCATAATCTCTTAATTCAACTTGATTTAAAATCTTTACTAGCCAGCTGATCCCTATCAATCAACAAAAAATGGAGAATTTAAAACACATGCCCAAAAGGTAGCTACTGGGGCTTTAACAATTTTTTAAAAGTACAAAAGCATCAAAGAAGATACTGAATTAAGTTCAGCCTAAAAGTTTTGTACTTAATGAAGTTCACATTGTAGAAAGTGCCATTGCAAATATACAGCAAAATCTGGGTTACAAAATCATGCTTTTTAAAGCCCTAAAGTGCCACTTCTTATACAGGTTCACTCACACATTGCACACCAGTCAAGCACTTGTCACACTGCACCACACCTAATGGGGAGAGGGAAGAATTACACAAAGGGAATGGGAGACTGGACTAATAACCTAGGACCTTCAAATCTAGGCGCTCTACCTTGTTACCTTTTAGGAATGCAAAACTCTTACACTCCTACCAAGTGTTTTAGGACAAAAATTACCTACTTTTGCTTTTCATGAGGGCCAGGTAGGAATGAATTGAAATACAGTTCCTCTGCTGGAACACGCTAACAGAGACCTCTTATACACACGTTTGAGTGCGCTTTGTTCTCTGCAATTCTTGTAGTAGCTTTGCCAAAGAGTCAAAAAAAAAAATCCAAGTTTGGATTCTAAGCAGCCTTGATGGCAAGCACTGAAAGGTAGGGAAAAAGGCAGTTGGGATAAGTAAAAATATCCTAAGGATACTGGAAGGATTAAGGAAAAGAGCCCCATAATCCAGCATGCATTACATGATGCTGCTAAACAGAGTTTGTGAAAAGACAGTTTCAGTACAACAGACTAACCTCAGTGGGAACCTCGGTCATTAGCTACATCTTGGAGACGGCGTAATAAGGCAGAATGATTTTCTGGGCAAATTCTTTTTGCAGGTGATTCACTTCCATCTTCCAGAAGAATCCCTCTCTTTTTGGTTGGCGTTTCTCCTGTCCGTATCATACTGTTAATTTCTCTCAGTCTCTGGGGGGGCGGGGGGTTAAAAATAAATATAAAAACTTTAAAATTCTAATACATAGTTCAGTGTTAAGTCAAAGAACCTCAAATAAGTTAAGCGGTTTATCTTGAAGAGTTTGAACATCTTTATAAAGAAACGTACTACCAAATCTTATGTCCTTCCAATTTTCACTTCTCAGCTGCCTGACATTGATGACTATCTGGGATAGAAGCAGAGTATTTCTATTTTTTAACAAGCTCCAGAGGTGATTTTGATGTAAGCTTTTCCACAATGTAAGAGTTCACAAATTTATGATTTTTTTTTTACAAAAGTTATAGAGCATCACATTGTTATGCCACATTTAATCAGTTTCATACATTTCCATTTTCCTTTTTTTAAAAAATAGCACGACTTTACACCGTATTAGGCCATTTTTCCCCCAGTCTAGTGTTACTCATTTTTTAACAGCCATGGAATTTCACAAGAGAAGTCTTAATTCCCTAAGGCATCCATTGTAGGTAATTTATTAGTATGATCTAGAATTCTAGAATGTATTGATATTAGTTACATGTCATCCTTGGGAGAACTGAGAAAAATTCAGGCCAATTATTTTCTGCATTCTCTGGTTCACATGAAGAACTCGGATTGAGAAAAACTTCGCCAGAGGGCTAGAGAGACTGGATTTATTTATAGGTGCCTTCAGCACTAAGTTTCTCCAAAGCCCCAAAAGTTAGCTATTGCATTATTTTCTGGTAGTTAAAAAATTTTTTTTTCATGTGCTGCTAATGTCATTGTCCATGTTTCCTAGTGGAAAGCATACTGAGCACATTTCATAGGCATTTATTATAGGAAATTTCAAATATATAAGGGAAAGTAGAAGTGTATAGTGAACCCTCACATGACCATCACCCTACTTCAACAATTTTGGCCAGTCTTATTTGATCTATACCCCTCATTCATTTCTCACCCCCCAGATTGTTTTAAACCAAATCCTAGATATTTATTTTACTTTTATTTTGAAATAATAGGATTTTCTGAGGTTTTAAATAAAACCACCAGTTTTTCATTATCAGTATATGCACCTTCTCAAATTTCAACCGTCTTAAGAAAGCTTTCCTCTGACTGACTCTTCTGCTCTTTGTCCCCTTAAGTCTGCTCTGCACTTCCTATCTCTAGTCTCCCATTTACTTGAATATTCCTTAAATTGTTAACTGTATACACTAATTGTATAAATGTTATTTGTATATAATGTGTATACATCATTATATTATGAATATACTGTATAATTGTGTACCTTACTATACACAACACATTAATATACATTAATGTAGAACATACATTTATACATCGTACATTAATATGTATAAATTTATATACAGTACAGTCTATATAATCTAGTACCATCATCAATACCAAAGACATTTAACAGAAATTTAAAGATAAACATTAATGTTAAAGTCAATATTCAGTTTTCCCACTTGTCCCCCAAATATCCTTTATAGCTGTGCTTTTCTATGCAGGATCCAATCAATCATCATGCCTTGCATTTGGCTGTCATGTCTGTTTAGTCTCCTTTACTCTAGATCAGTACTCTCCCTACCATCTATCTATCATCTATCTCTTCATGATACTGGCATTTTTTTGAGAGTCTAGGCAATGTGTTATATATGTGTTTTTCCTAAGCAATCTTTATAAATACAAATATCACTTAAGGACCTTTAAGATGCGGGTGCACTCCTTAACATAGCATATGATTCCTAAGGATCTAGCCTTACTGCCTCAAGAACTTTGTTTCCCTTCCCTTATCTGCTTCATCCTGGATGCCCTTCCTTCTACCCCTCAGCAATCTGCTAACTTTTCATCCATCAAGGCTTCACTCAAGCTTCCCTCCCCATTGCAGACTGAGGCAGATGCTACCACTTAAATCTGTGCTAATGTGACACTGTCCAAGTGTCCAAAATGCCCCTTTCTCCCCTTAGACTGAGAATCCAGAGACAGAGACACTTCCGGTCCCAGAAGGAGGCACTTAGTAAATAAATCAGTTAAGGGATCCAAATTTTCCTTCCCTAACAGAAATTTGGAATTTTAAAAGTTTTACAAATGGAATAAAAAAATAAAATTCCAGATTTACAGCAGAATATTCAAATGTACAAAGAGAAAATGGGAGGAATGAAAATCCAGATCCCTTACCCTATTTCCAGCTCTACAGTTCTCCCCGCAAACCCTTGTTTTTTGCTGCTTTGGGACTTACTGGTCACTCTTCCTTGACAGATCCCATCACTCATGTGAGTTCTGAGGGTTTCCCAAAAACCCTGTTTCTAGAATCCTAAGCATTTTGGGGTTAATAAAGGCCAAGATTTATATTAGGCTCACCTTTGAAGGACTGTTGCTGAAGTAGTAGAAAATCTTTTCTCGAGGAGAAAGCATTGCTTCATTTTTATGCGGGGATATGTACACAGGATGATTTTGAGACAACTGTATTCGGCGAGGAGAGCCTGTTCTTACAAACGGATAGGGAGAGAGTGGAGGAGCATCCATCTGTTTAACAAAAAAAATTTCTAAGAAAGGTAAACGAAATTTCTAACCAGGTGCTTTTTTTTGAAAATGGTTATTTTTATTGAAAGAGTGAAGAGGTATAATAAATCAGTAGCTTTATGAATGGTAGATAGTGATGTATTAGCGGCAAAAATTTAACCTAAAGAAAACCATACAAATAGCAAACATCTAAGTGCTTTCTTTGTGCCAGTCACTGTTTTAAGCATTTTAAATACATTATGTAATTTAATCCTCACAACAACCCTATAAGCAAGGGACTACTTCTAGTCCCATTTTATATATAAGGAAACAAGATACAGAGGAAGTTAAATAACTTGCAGGGTCACCACAACTGGTAAGTTTTGGATAATTTGAACCTATGCAATCTGTCTCATATTACTATACTTTGTAGGGAATCCAAATATCTTGTTTAATGCTTCACAACAGTAGAAATTCTGTTGGTTAAGCCCATCATTTCTGTTAGAGACTTCCTTAGTCTTACTTAACAAAAAGAATTATTTGTAAAACTAGTTTACACAGAAGCAGCTCAAACATAAGTGATTCCTCATTCCTCACAAGTGAAAAAAGTGTGAAATGATCCTCATCAAACTTACTGCATTTGCCTGTGAGTACTTCATGGCAAATGTTTTAATTTGTTTTATGTAGATGTTGTTGTAGAACTGAATAAGGTCTCCCCTCTCCTCCTCTTCCACATCACTGTTGGCACCTGTGAGACGAGTAGGTGTAGGAGGGGCACTGCTAGGCTGTGGAACTGGCAAGGTGCTGCTTGACCTCATGACAGGACTGGAGTCTCTACTGGCTATAACCGGTGGAACAAAAAGTGTTAAACAGGAAGACTGCTAGTGCAGATTGCTTTTAAAAAGAAAATTCAGTAAGATAAGGGTGAATGGCTACCTGCTCTACTTACTGAACAGCAGCAAGTGGGCACTCTTATTCTTCATACCAAGGAGCAAAGCACAGATAAGATATTAAATACTAACTTCAGGGCTTCCCTGGCGGCGCAGTGGTTAAGAATCCGCCTGCCAAAGCAGGGGACACGGGTTCGAGCCCTGGTCCAGGAAGATCCCACATGCCGCAGAGCAACCAAGCCCGTGCGCCACAAGTACTGAGCCTGCGCTCTAGAGCCTGTGAGCCATAACTACTGAGCCCACACACCACAGCTACTGAAGCCCACGCGCCTAGAGCCCGTGCTCCGCAACAAGAGAAGCCACCGCAATGAGAAGGCCACGCAATGCAACGAAGAGTAGCCCCAGCTTGCCGCAACTAGAGAAAGCCCATGCGCAGCAACAAAGACCCAATGCAGCCAGAAAGAAATTAATTAATAAAAAAAAAAATACTAACTGTACTACCATGCTATTAATGTAGCAAGGGCTTACTGAGTAGTTTTCATTAATTTACACCAAGCTTTCTAGGACCTGAGCCCTGCATTAAGTGGTATAAACCAACAATTAAGGATAGTGTTTCCATAGCATGGTTTCTGTCAACATGCCACATTTTTCTCGAACTCAAGTCAACAAATGCCTGCCTTCTCCATCCTTTGCTAATCCCTCTAGAGAAAAGTGTTATGCACAATGTGCCTCAAAGCCACGGGATAAAGGACAAACAGCTGTGTGACTAAATTTAGAATTTGGTTTATTGTCCAACAAATCTTTTGCCAATAAAATATTTTCATAGTTTCTACAACAGTAATTTGTTAATCCTTAGTCCTAGGCCTAAAAAATAAGAGAAGCTTTTAATTTCATTTTATAAGTTCATAAAGATCCCACTCACTTCTGTCTTTGTTTAGTTCTGTTGGAGAATTCTGATGGCTTCTGCTATCACTGCTGCCAGAATTTCTTCTTTTCCTTTTCCCTCTTATCAGAACACTTCTATACACCTTTAGACAGGTCATGAGAAGGGAACAGAAACGAGTTATTTATTGAAGCCTTCTATTCTGCTATCACTGCTGCCAGAATTTCTTCTTTTCCTTTTCCCTCTTATCAGAACACTTCTATACACCTTTAGACAGGTCATGAGAAGGGAACAGAAACGAGTTATTTATTGAGCACATCCTAGACTATGTGACTTTGACATGTTATTTAACTCTCACAACTCCGTATAGTAGTAGTTTTCCTACTCGGGGGAGGTTAATAAATGCAGCCAAGGTTACATATCTATTAAATAACAGATACAGGATTTACATCAGGGCCTGTCAGGCTTCAACTTCCAAGTACTGCCTACAATACTACAGAGCAGTAATAATATGCAATTGTAAAATCAAGTCATTCTAAGTCAAATATCAATACAAAGATCTCACATACCTACCTACCTCTTGAAACAAATGAATAGCATTAAAAGTAAAATGAGTTTTAAAATTTCACTTAATGCTGTTTTGGTTAAATGTACAGCATTAGGTTTCCTAAACCAGACTGAATTCAAGGTGACATAGAATCCAAACACCTTCCTAATTTACATCTATCTTGTGATTATCTGAATTAAAAAGGAATCAGTTATTTCACATCATTACCTTTTGGTGAAAAGAGAACTTAAACTAGTCAAGATGTGTAGCTGTCTGTTAATCAAGATGCGTTGCTATCTGTCAATAATTAAATAAGATTAAAATAAAGACTTCCCTTAAAGTAGAACCTTAGTTTTTTATCCTGGAGAAAAAACTGTAGTTAACTTTTTTGTATGCCTCAAAGACTTTGATCTTTATTTTCAGCCATGAGAGAATCAACTGTAGTTAACTTTTTTGTATGCCTCAAAGACTTTGATCTTTATTTTCAGCCATGAGAGAAAGTGTAGTAAGTTACCTGGCTCCGGGCCTGCGGCTGAGTCCTATAGCAACGCATAATATTCTGGAAGGACTTGTCTTCTTTTGTGACCTGGCAAAGAATAAGAGTTCTCTGAGAGAGAATTTGACTTCCAGCATAATACTATGAGATGGTCCGTGAACCTGCTCCCCAGTGAAAATTATATTAAAAAACATCATTTAAAGCCTCTGGAAATGGCCTTTTAGGGGCATATAACAAATGAAGAAATATATATTCAAGAAAATCTACTAAAATTCAGTAACAACAGAGGGAATAAATGGTATTTGAGCCAAGACCTAGAATAAAAAATTATAGTAACAAAAAATTCATCAGAGGAATGAAACACTAGATTTGAACTGGCAAAAAACACTTAGCAAACCTGAAGATGGAGTTGTGCAATCCAAAGAACAGAGAAAAGAAAAGAATGAGGAAAAATTAACAGAGCTTCAGAGAAATGTGGCACACCAAGAGAGTGTGGGAGTACCAGGAGGAGGGGAGGGAGAGGAGCTGAAAGAAATGTTCAAAGAAATAAAGGCTGAAACATTCCCAAATTTATTTTAAAAACAATCTATATATCCACGAATTTTAACAAATTCCAAGTAGGACAAATGCAAAGAGCTCCATACCAAGACATAGAGTAAAAAAGCTGAATGCCGAAGAAAGGGAGAATATCTTGAAAGCATCAAGAGAAAAGCAACTTTTTGCTTACTAGGAAACTCCGATAAAGTAACAGAAAACTTCTCATTAGAAATCATGGAGGCTATGAGACGATGGACAAAGTAAAAACTAAGGATCCAGTATCCAACAAGGTTATCTTTCATAAATGAAAGTGAAATAAATACAATCTCACATAAATATAAAGAAAGAAAATATGCTGCTAGCAGAACCATCTTACATGAAAATACTAAGGAAAGTTCTTCATAATAAAAGTGACCCCAGGACTTCCCTGGTGGCACACTGGTTAAGAATCCACCTGCCAATGCAGGGGACACGCGTTCAAGCCCTGGTCCGGGAAGATTCCACATGCCGCGGGGCAACTAAACCCGTGCACCACAACTACTGAGCTCACGCGCCTAGAGCCTGTGCTCCACAACAAGAGACGCCACCGCAATGAGAAGCCCGTGCACTGCAATGAAGAGCAGCCCCCACTTGCCGCAACTAGAGAAAGCCTGTGCGCAGCAACAAAGACCCAACACAGCCAAATAAATAGATTAAATAAAAAAAAAAAAAAAAAGTTAAGTGACCCCACACAAATTCAAATACAAGTGAAAAAACAGCAATGGTAAAGATTGTTATGTAACTGGAAAGGCAGTATAAAATGCATATTTCTTCTCTTAACTGATTTTTTAAAAATTGTATAAAACAGCATACATACATGAAGAAACGTGATATATATATTTGCCAAAAACAGCACAAAGGAGGAGATTAGGAGGAAAGCTATTCTAGGCTAAGGAAATGACTCCAGATGACAACTCAAATCCCCGGGAACCAACAGAGAGAAATAAGGTAAATAAGTAAATAGTGAATAAGGTTAACATGATAAAAGCTATAAATAAATACTTGCACTCCTTTCTTGTCTCAGCTCCTTTAAAAGTCATAAAAATATTAAATAATAACAATGTTTTTGAATTTATAACATTCATGGATATAATATGTATAACAATACTACCACTGTATAACAAAAATGAAACAGTTACATAGAAGTAACACTTCTATATCTCGCTGGCATTCAGTTACTCTAAATTTGAAGCTGGTTTTCGTAAGTAAAGATGTATATGTGGGGGTTGGAGGAAGTGGGGAGATGCTGATCGAAGGGTACAGATTTCCAGTTATAAGATGAATAAATTTTGGGGAACTAATTTGCAGCATGATGACTATAGTTAACAAACTGAATTGTATACTTGAGAGTTGCTAAGAGAGTTGATCTTAAATATTCTTACTACCAAGAAAAAGTAGCTGGGTGGTAATCATAATACAATATATACATGTATCAAATTATCACACTGTACATTCTATACTTATACAATGTGATATGTCAATTATATATCAATAAAGATGGGGCAAAAAAATGGGGGGGGGGAATAGAGCAAAAAGAAAAAGAAAAGTACATGGTAAGCCTCAAAGAAACCACTAAGAAAAATAAAGTTTAAAAGTCATCACTGAGGGCTTCCCTGGTGGCACAGTGGTTGGAAGTCCACTTGCCAATGTGGGGGATGTGGATTCGTGCCCCGGTCCGGGAGGATCCCATGTGCTGCAGAGCGGCTGGGCCCGTGAGCCATGGCTGCTGGGCCTGCACGTCCGGAGCCTGTGGTCCGTGGCAGGAGAGGCCACGGCAGTGAGAGGCCCGCATACCGCAAAAAAAAAAAAAAAGTCATCACTGAAATTAAAATGCCATGAATGCACATGAAAATGAAAGCAGTAAAGGAGGAAGAGAGTATCTGAAAGACATGAGACATACATAAAAAACAAAAAGTAAAGTGATAGATGTAAATCTAGTTACAACAATTATGTTAAAATATGAATGGATTAAACAACAAAATCAAAGGCAGAAATTGTCTGACTAGATTAAAAAAGAGATCCAACTATACTCCCTATAAGAGACACACTTTACATTAAAACAAACAAACAGATATGAAAGAAAATGATGGAAAGAAGGTATATCGTGCAAACAGCAACCCTAAGAAAGCTGGGTGGCTATACAAATATCACACTATAAAACTGACTTTAAAACAAAAAATAAAAGTTACTAGAGATAAAAAGGGACATTTCATAATGATGAAGGGTCAATCCATCAGAAAGGTACAACAATTAAAAACACACATGCAAAAAAAACAAACAAAAAACACATGCACCTAATAACAGAGTACCAAAATATATGAAGTAAAAACTGACAGAAATGAAGGGAGAAATAGGCAATTCAATAATATTTAGAGAGCTCAGTACCCCACTTTCAATAATGCATGGGTACTAGATAGAAGATCAACAAAGAAACAGAAGACTTTAACACTATAAAAAACACTAAAAAACCTTACAGACATCTATAGAACACTCCACCCAACAATAAAATACACATTCTTCTCAAGTGCATACTGAACATTCTCCAGGACAGACCATATGCTAGGCTACAAAGCTTCAATAAATTTAAAAGGATTGAAGTAATTAATACAAAGTATGTTTTTTGACCACAATGGATTGAAACTAGAAATCATTAACAGAAATTTGGGAAACTCACAAATATGTTGAAATTAACACACCTAGATAACCAGTAAGTCAAATCAAAAGAGAAATCAGAAAACACTTTGAGATGAATGAAAATGAAGACACAACATACCATAACTTATGAGATGCAGCTAAAGCAGTGCTTAGAGGGAAATTTATAGCTCTTAATGCCTATAGTAAAAAAGAAGAAAGATTAATTACCTAACCATTCATCTTAAGACACTGAAAAAAGAAGAGCAAAAACTAAGCCTAGGGAATTCCCTGACGGTCCAGGGGATAGGACTTCGCGCTTTCACTGCTGACAGCCTGGGTTTGATCCCTGATCAGGGAACTAAGATCCCAGCAGCCGTGCAGCACAGCCATGAAAAAAAAAAAAAAACTAAGCCTAAAGCAAGCAAAAAGAAGGGAATAATAAAGATTAGAGCATATAATAATAAATGAAACCAAAATCTCATTCTTTGACAAAATCAACAAAATTGATAAACCTTCAGCTACACTAAGATAAAAAGAGAGATTGTTAAATTACTACTGACAAAGAATAAAAAGGACTAAAAGGAATATTATGAACTGTGTGCCAACAAATTAGAAAGCCCAGAGGAAACAGACAAATTCCTAGGACATACACTACCAAAATTGATTCTAGAAGAAACAGACAATCTGAATAGACTCATAACAAGAAAAATAATCATCCATCAATAAACTACCCATAAAGAAAAGCATAGGTCCCAAACGTTCATTGATCAGAAAGTGAAATATGGTTAAGATAGCAATATTCCCCAAATTGATCTACTCAACATAATCTCTATCTGAACCCCACCTGACTTCTTTGTGACAAGAAGTCAGAACTGACAAATTCATAAAGAATTTCAAGGGATTTAGACTAGCCAAACAAACCTTGAAAAAGAAGAAAAAAGTTACCAATGTTAAAACTTGAAACGTTTGTTTTAAAATGGGTAATGTTATGTGAGTTTCGCCTCAATAAATTATTTTAAAAAACAAAGTCAGATAATAAAAAGTGTTGATGAGAATGTGGAGAAATAAGGACCTTCATATACTATCAGTGGAAATGTAAAATGGTGCAATGACTTTGGAAGACAGTCTGGCAGTTCCTCAAATAAACATAGAGTTTACCCTATGACCCAGCAATCCACCCTAAGGTATATACAGAAGCGAAATGAAAAGATGTCCACGCAGAAACTTGTATACAAATGTTCATAGCAGCGTTATTTATAATAGCCCCAAAGTAGAAACAATCTAAATGTCCATTACTGATGAATGGTAAACAAAATATTATATATGCATACAATAGAATACCATATTCCAAAATTGACTGTGGTGATTGTCACACATACCTATGAATGTAGTAAAATCCACTGAGCTGTGTGTTTTAAATGAGTGAATTATACGGTATGTGAATTTTATCTCAATAAAGCTGTTAAAAGTGTTCTGAGAGTAAGGAAGTAGCATCTTTACTTTTTCCTTTAAATTCCTAATGGTACTCACCTTTGCCATCACATAAATGGCACACATTAACAACTGGTCCAGATGTCTGTCCATCATAAGTTCAGGACACTGAATTATGGAGAATTCAAAGCAGGTCCAGATTTTTTTCCTCAGTTCATCTGAAATATCCAATTTAGCACAAAGGTCCCGAAGACGGACACCTGCTAAGTGATAAACCTAGTAGATAAACAAAAATATCTCAAACTTTGTTTATCTAACCCTTGTATTTCCCAAGCTCTAGAACTGGTAAGGGTACATTTTTCTTTAGAAAAATTACCTTTCTAAAGAAAAGCGATAAAGAGCTGGTCTTCCTGGGTCTAATATTGCTGCTGGTTAAAGGTAGGCCTTGTTTCTGCTGTTGTCCACCTGGGGAAATGTGTTGAATGGCCACCTGACCAGGGACTTGCAAGGTCGTTCCTGTCACCTGTTGAGAGCTTAAACTTCCAGCCAGGGCCTGAGCACTGAGGGGCTGGATGGAGCCAGTCACAGCTTGTGCCTGCCCCCCAACATTGACTTGGACTGGGAAGAATGTTATTCCTCCATTTTCATTGGCAATGCCTAAAATTTGTTTCAGAGAAAAAAAGCATGAAGAAAATGTTGATACTATAAGATTCTCCAGGCAGAGGTTTTCAATTATTTCCCCTCCCAACCCCTTTCCCCCACTCTTCTCTCATATCATCATTCCAGCCAAATTTCGAGTAACTTTCTAATAAGTGCCACAGAGAAGGAACGCAATATTCAACTCTGCCTTCCTTACCTTGTACAGGAATAGTCACTGTTTGTCCATTGTTGGCTGTGACAGTGGCTGTTGCCATGGTGACCAAAGTCTGTCCAGGAACTGGTGTGACAGAAACAGCTTCCCCAGATACATTCTGCACAGGGACAGCATTGACTAGAGGCTGTGGGGGGATGCGGCCAGGTGTCCCTCCATCAGTGGGGCTATCATTCTCAACAAATAGCCGCCTTCTGGTAGAGCTGGCTGTTGGGGAGCTGTACCTATCGTATAATGTGGTTGGAGACGTTATGCCTAGGGTTAAAAAAAGAAAAAATCATTTAACTCAAGGAGACAGATTTGACTTCCATCCTAGAAGTGATGTTCACAACTAATTAGTGCTTGAAATACTATATAATCAAAAAACAAAAATTACAGGAGTCACATCATAGCTACATTCAATGAATGAAAGTTCAACTGAATACTATTAAGAGCAAAACTTAAAGGAAGGATTTTTCTCTATGTGTCTCACAGTGTTCCCTTCTTCACTCCACCTTTTGCTAAATCAAACTAGACTTTGCCCTCCACTACCACAGGGTCCTGAGGACTGAGGGGCAATTTAAATAATTTTCTATTTTTCTACCATATCCAATTTCTACAGAACACTCATGTAAGATGTGATTTCACTGTAAAGATACTACTTGATAAGACTTGATGGATTTGATATTACTATGTATCATCTGGGAGCATTTACCCCCTGTTTTATGCATTTTTATCTTTGTCATTTTTTACATGTAGAAAGTTACTAAAATTCAATTCGGTTCTTTAGCAAGAATGGACATACATGTTTTGGATTCAATTAAGCTTAGTTTATTTTTTTTTAAACAACTTTACTGAGATATGATTCACACATATTTCACCCACTTAAATTGTACAATCCAGTGGTTCTCGGTATATTACTAGCTTTCTAAAATTGTGGTAAAATACGTATAGCATAGGACTTGGCATTTCACCTGCTGTTAAGTGTACAGCTCAGCAGCACTGCATTCACAGTGCTGTGCAAACACCAATAACATCTTTTCCAAAGCTTTTTCAACATCCCACACAGAAACTCTGTTAACCATTATAGTTAAGTATTCACACCACTGTCTGAATTTTTGAGAGGCATCCCTTTCCCTCTTCCATGTCCAGCTGTAAAAACTGCACATCACTGGGTTTTAAATATTAAAATCTATGTAGGGAGTTCATAAGAGGACTGACAGGAGCAGTTCTGACAGACTGTGGCTTAACATTATAATTTCCTGGTGATACAAAGGCAAATAAACGTACTAGATTTATATTTGGAACAAAGCTGCAGAGTTAGGAAGAATACATTAATTATGATCATTATCTCTGGATAAACAACAAGGTCCTATTGTATAGCACAGGGAACTATATTCAATATCCTTTGATAATCCATTATGAAAAAGAATATGTATAACTGAGTCACTTTGCTATACAGCAGAAATTAACACAACATTGTAAATCAACTATACTTCAATAAAATTTTTTTAAAAGTGTTTCAAGGACTTCCCTAGCGGTCCAGTGGTTAAGACTCCATGCTTCCAATGCAGGAGACACAGGTTTGATCCCTGGGTGGGGAACTAGGATCCCACATACCGCGGGGCATGGCCAAAAAAAAAAAGTGTTTCAAATTATGATCGTTATCTCGTAAAATATTAAAAGCCCTCATGAAAATGGAGAAGTGATAAGTACAAAAATATGAAGTTTAAAGTCAAGTCCTAATCCATTGATTAGGGAAGGAAAAACTCTACAGAAATAGGACTGAGGAAGACCAGCTATCAGATCTATGGGTCTGAGTGGATAATAAGCAGAAAAATAAACCATTAAGCCTTTATGCCTCCTCTTTCAAAAATGAGTAAGTTTTCATATAGATCATCCATATTCATTGAGTATGCACTGACACAGAGTGATTCCTCATTTTAAAACTGATCTTTCTTCTATAGCCAGTGCTTATCAATTACATTAAAAAGTTGATCTAGAAACAAGAATGTCCTTCTAATGCAATCCAAGGATTTAGAACTCTTTGGATTTACAGAATTGCTTTTTTTAAAAAGTAGTTTTATCTGATGTAAACTTAAACGTTGCACCTGGCAGATGTTATAAAGAACTGCCTAAAATGTAACCAGATGAAAAGCAAAATTTCTCTTTTCTGTACCTCAGGGCCAGCAATACTGTTGTATTAACCAGGGTAGCACTGCTCAACTGACAAGAGTCAAAGCTGAACATGCTTGGGAATTCCCTGGCAGTCCAGTGGTTAGGACTTGCTTTCACTTCCACGGCCCGGGTTCAATCTCTGGTCAGGGAACTATGATCCCATAAGCTGCAAGGCACAGCCAAAAAAAAAAAAAAAAAAAATGCTGAACATGCTCAGGCCATTCAGTCCTCTTAACTCAATGGCTCATCTGTACCTAATTAGATCATACACTCTACCTTTAAGAAGATTTTTCTGTTTCTTCTGATTTTAAAAGTAATACATATTCATCTTTAAAAATTTACAGAAATCACCTAGAATTCTATTACCCAACAATAATCATTAATAGTTTGGTTTTTCCATTTCAGCCCTTTTGCATGCTTATAGAAAAAAGATACACTTAATAAATAGGAATCACATTACTATACAGCATTCTATCTATTTTAAAAGACACTTGACTTTTCACGCATTTTCCTGTGTTCTTTAATATTTTTCAAAAGCGTTAAAGTGATCCATGTGGTACTATAATGTACAGAATATTTTCTTCTATATACACCCTACTAACTTCACTTGTCGTTTTAGATGGAATTTAAATCTCCAGATGCTAGGCCCCAAAATACTTCCCTTAATATTTTAAACTTACTTCTTCCAAGTCCTCCAGCATCAGCACGAACTTCACTCACCCTTCTAGGAGTCAAAGGGGAGCCAGCAATACAAATTTCATCCGCTCTTTCCAGGTTCTGAGGTGGCATGACCTATTAGGGAATGTTTACACAGAATGCCATTATTCAAAAGAGTATTTTAATTAGAAATATAATAATAATCTAAGGCAAAAGAAAACTATCTTGGCTCATCAGTTATTCTACCTAAATAAAATCCCCTGTATTTTCCACTTTCATACTGAAGTTAAAAATAATTCTGGCAGGCTTAAAAAATTCAAATCTAATAATTGGACACTAAATATAAATTAACCTTCATTACTGATTTAGAGAATTAGACAACCATTTTAAGGTATTGAAACTTGATTAGAAAATCAAGAAAGAACTCTGAACTCTTACTCTGTCACTGAAACCTTGGGGCAGTCACAAATTATTTCTGACTCTTGGTTCCTCTTAGATATAGGGGTGATTGTACCAAATTAAACCCAGCTATTACCCTCCCATACTTATGAGGAAGATGCTAAGTTTAACTGTGGTCGGTGAAAGAGAATTATGAATAGACTATATATTGATATACTTTTATCATAGAAAGATGTTAACATCTTTTCACAAACCTCTTCACATGTAGGAACTCTGTTTTCATTGTCTCTAATTCTGTCCCAGAGTGGAGACTCTGGTTTCCATGCCAAATGATCCAAGATCTGTTCTTCAATCTGATTAAGGTGTTTTACCACCTCTCTACAAAGGCCATCTTCTGCTCTAATGAATACTTCTATCACCTGAAATTTTTAAAAATGTCTTGGTTTGTTTAGTAACAATAATTTTTTAACAAAAAAAATTGTTCAAGTGCAAAAGCAAAATTGGTAAACTTATTTAAGTTTTTTTACATATTTATAGAAACAAAAAAATCAATTTATCAAAAATTACAAGTTTAAAGACTAGTACTATTTTGAAACAGGTGCTCTTCCTTTCACTATCTTTATAAATAATTATTTAAACTGCATGTATGAATTATATAAAATCTTTTGTATAGTGATACATTTCAAAGATCTTTAAATTAAAAATTTCAAAAATCTTTAAAAAACATGCCTTGTCTATTGAGATTAAAAAACATTACTCAAAATTTCATATTTATTTATTTATATATTTATTTATTATTTTATTTTTGGCTGCATTGGGTCTTTGTTGCTGCTCATGGGCTTTCTCTAATTGCGGTGAGGAGGGGTTACTCTTCACTGTGGCGCACGGGCTTCTCATCGTGGTGGCGTCTCTTGTTGCGGAGCACGGGCTTTAGGCGCACGGGCTTCAGTAGTTGTGGCACGCGGGCTCAGTAGTTGTGGCTTGCCGGCTTAGCTGCTCTGCGGCAGGTGGGATCTTCCCGGACCAGGGCTCGAACCCGTGTCCCCTGCATTCACAGGCAGATTCTTAACCACTGCACCACCAGGGAAGTCCCAAAATTTCACATTTAAAAACTCTGAACATTCAGTTTATGCCACTATAAAAATTAGTTTTGACTACTGTAGGAGAATTAAATCCATACATTAATCAATATTAAGAGGGAAACCAAATCAATGCTATAATTCTGTGCCTCTATATAGTATGTGAAAAGGAGTTTTTTTTTTTTTTGAAAGACACTTTCACTTAATTTTCATAAAATAAAAAAGAAGGTTGTGGGGATTTCCCTGGTGGTCCAGTGGTTAAGAATCTGCCTTCCAATGCAGGGGACGCAGGCTCGATCCCTGGTCGGGGAACTAAGATCCCACGTGCCGCAGGGCAACTAAGCCTGTGCACCACAACTACTGAGCCTGCGCGCCTCAATGAAAGCTCTCGCATGCCGCAACGAAGATCCCGTGTTGTCGCAACTAAGCCCTGACGCAGCCAAATAAATAAGTCAAAATTTTTTTTAAAAAAAGAAGGTTGCTATCACGATTAGCTAGTGATATGTTTGCTACTTTTCTAAAACCTTCTTAGCGCATAAAATGAAAGTATCCTAAAAGACTTTATCAGACAAAAGGAGGAATTATATGAAACTTTTACACAAAATAGGTCTATACAATACATTGAAAGTATATAGTTCTTAAGACTCCTATTTCTTCTCTGCTCCCCATTTAGAGTGGAAATTATTAAATATGTAATTAAAAATAGAAGAAATGTACTCATATATTAAAATGAATTAGATGGCTAACCACAGGAAGTGGATCTCATCCACAATTTCCTCATCAGTTTCAGATTTTTAAAAATACCTTGTAAAAATGATAAAGTGGTACATCAAATATTTCAGTAATACATGGAAAATTCCCAGGAGGCTTATAAGAAAAAGTGACGACCTCAAGGCAGCAGGCCAAGAGCGATCTGTGGAATGCATCTTGTTCCAGAATGCCCTATTAAAAAAAACAAAGCTTTAACATTTAGAAACCTTTATATACCCTTCTGTATGTTTTCAAAATAAAAAAAACTGTCCTAAAACAGCCTTTTAAATTCCTACAACCGTATACAGCCATATAATATTTTTATTGAAGTACAGTTGATTTACAATATTATATTAGTTTCAGGTATACAGCCTAGTGATTCAGTATTTCTGCAGATTATACTCTAAATAAAGTTATTACAAGATAATGGCTATAATTGACTGTGTTATACAATATATCCTTGTTGCTTACCTATTTTTATACATAGTAGTTAGTATCTGTTAATCCCATATGCCTAATTTGCCCCTTCCCCCTTCCCTCTCCCCTTTGATAACCCAAGTTTGTTTTCTATATATGTGAGTCTGTTTCTGTTTTGCATAGTTTTTAGATTCCATATGTAAGTGATATAATACTGTATTTTTCTTTCTGTCTGATTTATTTCACTAAGCATAATAATCTCTAGGTCCATCCATGTTGCTGCAAATGGCAGAATTTCACTCTATTTTATGGCTCAGTAACATTCCATTGTATACACAGCCATGTTTTTATATAGAATAAGAGAAGTGTGAATAGTTACAAGGAGTTAGAACAATTATTTGTCAATTTTACAATTTTCTCTAAAATGTTATTTAAAAATTAATTTTTAAAAAATTATTTTTATTGATGTCATTAAAAGTAATATCACTTGTACAATCTAGAAAAATTATCTTAGCCAAAGATCAATGGTTGAATGTTTATGTTAAATTCCTATATAGTCAATACTCAATTTATTCTATACATGGCTTGAATTAAAATTCTGTTATTTAAAAACCTCAATTAAGGTTAAGTCTGAACGTTTTAATCCTTGACTACAGAGTCTTACTACCCACAGAAACTGCTGCAATGAGAAACACTAAGTGGGGGACTGGAGGTAAGAGGACTCAGAACACAAGTTTTCTTAGATGCCAATCTTATTCCCTCAAAGCCATGTATTATTTTTTCAATAATGGCTTTTTTTTTGATGGGTGGGGCTGAAAGGAAACTACATTTTATTGTGGTGCTCAGTACATTAGCTATTTACTCACAGATAAATCCATGTCTCCCAGTCTTTTTTGTTCCTGCTCAATAACAGATTCTAACACTTTATAGTAAAGCATCTCTGCAAAACGAAAATGTTTGCTGGCAATTTCTGCATAAATAATAAAAAACACAAAAATCACATGCAAAGAACACAAATACTGGGGAAAATGAGGATCCATCCCATTCCCTACAGCAGAATAAAATTTAAAAACCAACCCAACACTTCATATACATGCACTTCCTACAGTTGCTATTTCAATCATCCCTAAGATTCCTTAATTTCATCTTCATGGTAACACTGAAATTTTTCTAAAATTGTGAAATGAAGTTTGCACATAAAAACTGCAATAGCATTCCATCAAGATTCACACTTTTTTTTTTTTTGTATTTTGAATAGAGCAGCTCTATGCTAAGACATATGTAATTGGTTTATTATTCCACTCCTACTTGGTATTCATACTTCATGACATCAAACAACTCCAATGGGTCTGGGCATGTAACAACTATTATATTCTGTCCTTGTTCTTATCATTTTGAAGAATCACTATAGTTCTATACTGAAAATCCAGTCTACAAATGAAAACCAAAGATTTTTTTAAAGTGCCAGAAGTCCAACATAATAAAGGTTATCAGTCTAAAATTTCTCTCTTATTGAGAATGGCCCAGAAATCAGTTGGTTGACAGAGAAATTGGACATCCATATTCTGGCCCTCAGTCTAAAGTCAAATTTTTTCTTCATATTTCTGACTCGGTTTCCAAGAAAGGAATGCATGTAGTTAAAGTTCAAAGATGAGAATATAGATAATATTAAGCCTTACCTTTAGCACAATTACTGATATCCTCATCTGGCTGGGAATGCTGAGAATATATTTCATACATTTCTTTCAATCTGTTGGCTATAGCCTGGGTTGGATCTCTGGAACATGTCCTAAAAAAATAAGAAGAAATTATCTGATTTAAAGGTTTTGTCAAGTCACAAAGTGATAAACTATTTACAACTCTGTAATTTCAGAGTAATTTTAACCTGTAAATATAAAATACTTCAAAGAGAAACTATACACTTCCCTATTAATCCAGGAGATCCCATAATTCCTTATCAAAGGTGTTAGTATTACCATTTGAATGAAAAAATATTTCTTTCATGGAGCTGTACCTTTTACTGCAGTTAAGTTTAGGAACTTTGACCGGTGCCTATTTGATGTGCATGACCCACCTAGCCTACACATCTGCAATCACTGATGACAAACAAAACTGCCCTCAACTGTTTCCCTAGAGGGCAGTACATCTCTTATTAAGAACTCCTAGAAAAAAACAGAGTGAAGGGGTATATGATCTATACTACAACAAACTTATATAAATCATTACTGGCATTCTACATTTTCTCCTCTAAAATGAAGTTTATTTCATTGATTTTTTTTTTTTTACTAGAAAGGCAATATATGTTCGATGCAGAAGCATAATACAGAGGATCACCATGTGGGCTTTTGCAACAACTATGTCTTTATCTCGATCATAAACATAAATATTCTCTATAAAAATGCAGCAAGTTTAGAAAATTATAAAGGAAATATAATCAATTATAATCCTGGTAGAGATGGCTACTGAATATCATATGCAAGCAGAATTTTATTTATGAACATACACAGAGGTTACAAAAACAGGACCCTTTGGTTTTACCTAGTAGCTACTGGCAATATTTAACTCCACTAATGGTTATTTAAGATTAAAGAAGCTGCTACTCCTAGTTAGAGACTGTAAAGAGATCTGGAAGACATAACAGTTAAGACAGGCTTCTAAAATGTATTTATGAAATGCTTCTGAATTCTAGGTAAACAAGGACCATCTGAGAAATATGACTTAGGAAGAGGCCATACAGACAAACCCTGTTGGGTGTCAATCACAATCAAGTTTGCGAATAAAGTAGACTTCATGAAAATGTACAGGAAAATTAGTCAGCCTTGGTATTTAATAAGTCTAGCTATGAATGGGAAATTATTTTATGTTTATACAGAGCTTTCTTACACCATATCACCAGAAATCAAATTGGCTCCTATAGAGTCTACATCATTAAATCATAAATTTTTAGGAACAGGAGCAGTCTTGGAAGTAACTTTGTCAAATAAATTTGCCAAAAATTATGCACAGGTAATGAAATTCAGTCTATTGTGTTTTTCACTAATGCTTCCTGATATTCCTACTAGTATCAGACAGATCAAAGGAACTAAAGGTAGTTGACTTCCTTTTCAGGCTAAGGGTGTTTTATAAAACTTAGAAAGTTACAGTGGTTTTACATTGGTTATGAATCTAACTGGCTATCTTTTCAAATCTGACCAACCCTTCAGAAATTTGCTCAGGTCCAATCCTCTTCCTGAAGCTCTTTGACAAACACCCATCTTTACAGATCCCCCGCTTCCCTGAAATCTTAAGAGAGAACAACTGGTAATAGATAGTTTGGTGCTTTATTCTACAGTGTCTAGTGTTATTAGTTACTATCTCCTGAACTATGTTAAAAAATAATCGAGAGCTATGGACTGAATGTTTGTGTTGCCCCCCTCCTTACCCCCTGCCCCAAATTTATATGTTGAAATCTAATCCCCAATGTGATGGTGTATGGAGGTGGGGCATTTGGGAGGGATTAGGTCATGAGGGTGGAGTCCTCATGAATGGAATTAGAGCCCTTATAAAGGAGACCCTAGAGAGCTCCTTTGCCTCCTTCTGCTACATGAGGACACAGCAAAAGACAGCTATCTATGAACCAGGAAGCAGTCCTCACCAGACACTGAATCCGTTAGCACCCTGATCTTGGACTTCCAGCCTCTAGAACTGTGAGAAATTTATTTCTGTTGTTTATAAGCAGTCTACCATATTCTGTTATAGCAGCCCAAGAAGACTAAGATACTGAGAAAAAAAGGGTCATTTTCTAGTCATACGTTTTATATTGCTATGTCCTCTAAAGACTAACAACAGAACTGAGCATGCAATTGATATAAAATTATCAGTGGGTGAATTAAGGCACAAAGGGTGAAAAAATAGAAAATTGGAAAATAGTCAACAACCAAATCTTAGAAGACAAGAATGGCTCAAACTAACCTTAGAATCTGTTCCAGTTTCTCACTTGGTGCATTCCTGAGGCCTGTGAGCATGGTGTGAAGACGACTCAAGCTATGTGTAGCTGTAGAAACTGGAGTCACACAAGGGCTGTTACCCTTAATGTACCTCACACCAGTAAGTGGGGTAGAGATCCTAAGTGCTTTAGACTAAAGAGGAGGAAAAAGAACATTATTTTAGGTCAAAAAGACCTAAACTACTTTCAATTACTTCATGAATGGGAATTTCAAGCTAATCAGAACTTTATATTATCAATAAATATTAGTGATTTCTGTCATTGTTCTTGGAATTTAAATGTTACACCACCAAGAGCCACGACTATCCATGTGAAATTGTGTGAAAGGACAATCTGCACTTTAGACAACTAAGAAGTTTGTCTCTTAGAAGTTAAATGTTTATGGGAATTCCCTGGCAGTCCAGTGGTTAGGACTCCACACTTTCACTGCTGAGGGCCTAGGTTCAATCCCTGGTCAGAGAACTAAGATCCCACCAACCACACCGTGTGGCACAGCCAAAAAAAAAAAGTAAAAATAAAATAAAAGGTTAAATGTTTAAGATAAGGCACAGTTCCCTATTATTCCTCCTTCAAAACTTAAGCTTGGGGCTTCCCTGGTGGCACAGTGGTTGAGAGTCTGCGTGCCGATGCAGGGGACACAGGTTCGTGCCCCGGTACGGGAAGTTCCCACATGCCGCGGAAAAGCTGGGCCCGTGAGCCATGGCCGCTGAGCCTGCGTGTCCGGAGCCTGTGCTCTGCAACGGGAGAGGCCACAACAGTGAGAGGCCCGTGTACCACAAAAAACAAAAACTTGAGCTTGAAGGCAAACATAAGCATGAAAATATTAAGGCTATCTCTGACAAACAGAATTTCACCGTTCCCATCTACTGCTATTTTTGTAATTACTCAAAGATTGACAAAGGAAAGCTGAGAATAAATCTGGCCCAAATGAAATCCATGATTTAATAAAAGCTCATCTAAATAATCAAATTTGGACTGTCCTGGTGGCGCAGTGGTTAAGAATCCACCTGCCAATGCAGGAGACATGGGTTCAAGCCCTGGTCCGTGAAGATCCCACATGTCGTGGAGCAACTAAGCCCATGCGCCACAACTACTGAGCCTGCGCTCTAGAGCCTGTGAGCCACAACTGCTGAGCCCATGTGCCACAACTACTGAAACCCATGTGCCTAGAGCCCATGCTCCACAAGAAGAGAAGTCACCACAATGAGAAGCCCCCACAATGCAACAAAGAGTAGCCACAGCTCGCCGCAACTAGAGAAAGCCCATGCGCAGCAACGAAGACCCAACACAGCCAAAAATAAATAAATAAAATAAATTTATAAAAAAATAAAAAATAATCAAATTTGCTTCACAGAGAGGATAAAACAAACATTCTTAGATGCAGAATACAACCTGATGCAGAACAGCCTTCTTCAGTCTTCTTGCCCTTCTTTACCTTTAGTTACTAGAACCTATCAGTTTTTCCCCCCAAAGCAGAGAGATCTTCAGAGAAATAAGTTTAAGTGAAATTCTTGAACACAAATATGAAAAAGATATAACTTAACGTCAAGAATTTAAGCATGAATACATAGGCTATAAATTTAAGAAAACTGAAATCGTATCAAGTATCTTTTCTGACCACAACGCTACAAGACCAGATATCAATTACAGGAAAATATCTGTAAAAAATACAAACACATGGAGGCTAAACAATACACTACTTAATATCCAAGAGATCACTGAAGAAATCAAAGAGGAAATCAAAAAATACCTAGAAACAAGTGACAATGAAAACACGACGGCCCAAAACCTATGGGAGGCAGCAAAAGCAGTTCTAAGAGGGAAGTTTATAGCAATACAATCCTACCTTAAGAAACAAGAAACATCTCAAATAAACAACCTAACCTTGCACCTAAAGCAATTAGAGAAAGAAGAACAAAAAACACCCAAAGTTAGCAGAAGGAAAGAAATCATAAAGATCAGATCAGAAATAAATGAAAAAGAAATGAAGGAAACGATAGCAAAGATCAATAAAACTAAAAGCTGGTTCTTTGAGAAGATAAACAAAATTGATAAACCATTAGCCAGACTCATCAAGCAAAAAAGGGAGAAGACGCAAATCAATAGAATTAGAAGTGAAAAAGGAGAAGTAACAACTGACACTGCTGAAATACAAAGGATCATGAGAGATTACTACAAGCAACTATATGCCCCAAAAATGGACAACCCGGGGGCTTCCCTGGTGGCGTAGTGGTTGAGAGTCCGCCTGCTGATGCAGGGGACACAGGTTCATGCCCCAGTCCGGGAGGATCCCACATGCCACGGAGCGGCTGGGCCCGTGAGCCATGGCTGCTGAGCCTGTGCGTCTGGAGCCTGTGCTCTGCAACGGGAGAGGCCACAACAAGTGAGAAGCCTGTGTACCGCAAAAAAAAAAAAAAAAAGGACACCCTGGAGAAATGGACAAATTCTTAGAAATGCACAACCTTCCAAGACTGAACCAGGAAAAATAGAAAATATGAACAGACCAATCACAAGCACTGAAATTTAAACTGTGATTAAACATCTTCCAAGAAACAAAAGCCCAAGACCAGATGACTTTACAGGCAAATTCTATCATTTAGAGAAGAGCTAACACCCATCCTTCTCAAAATCTTCCAAAATATAGCAGAGGGAGGAACACTCCCAAACTCATTCTACGAGGCCACCATCACCCTAATACCAAAACCAGACAAAGATGTCACAAAGAAAGAAAACTACAGGCCAATAACACTGATGAACATAGATGCAAAAATCCTCAACAAAATACTAGCAAACAGGGCTTCCCTTGTGGCACAGTGGTTAAGAGTCCACCTGCCAATGCAGGGGATACAGGTTTGAGCCCTGGTCCGGGAAGATCCCACATATGACGGAGCAACTAAGCCCGTGCGCCACAACTACTGAGCCCGTGCGCCACAACTACTGAGCCGGTGCACCTAGAGACTGTGCTCCACAATAAGAGACGCCACCGCAATGAAAAGCCCGTGCACTGCAACAAAGAGTAGCTCACTGCAACTAGAGAAAGCCTGCATGCGGCAACAAAGACCCAATGCAGCCAAAAACAAATAAATAAAATTTAAAAAAATACTAGCAAACAGAATCCAACAGCACATTAAAAGGATCATATACCATGATCAAGTGGGGTTTATCCCAGGAATACAAGGAGTCTTCAATATACGCAAATCAATCAATGTGATACACCATATTAACAAACTGAAGGAGAAAAACTATATGAACATCTCAATAAATGCAGAGAAAGCTTTCAACAAAATCCCATTTATGATAAAAACCCTCCAGAAAGCAGGCATAGAGGGAACTTTCCTCAACATAATAAAGGCCATATATGACAAATCCACAGCCGACATTGTCCTCAATGGTGAAAAACTGAAAGCATTTCCACTAAGATCAGGAACAAGACAAGGCTGCACACTCTCACCACTATTATTCAACACAGTTTTGGATGTTTTAGCCACAGCAATCAGAGAATAAAAAGAAATAAAAGGAATCCAAATTGGAAAAGAAGAAGTAAAGCGGTCACTGTTTGCAGATGACATGATACTATACATAGAGAATCCTAAAGATGCCACCAGAAAACTACTAGAGCTAATCAATGAATTTGGTAAAGTAGCAGGATACAAAAACTAATGCACAGAAATCTCTTGCAATCCTATTCACTAATGGTGAAAAATCTGAAAGTGAAATTAAGAAAACACTCCCATTTACCACTGCAACAAAAAGAATAAAATATCTAGCAATAAACCTACCTAAGGAGACAAGAGGCCTGTATGCAGAAAATTATAAGACACTGATGAAAGAAATTAATGATACAAATAGATGGAGAGATGTACCATGTTCTTGGATTGGAAGAATCACCACTGTGAAAATGACTATACTACCCAAAGCAATCTACAGATTCAATGCAATCCCTATCAAACTACCAATGGCATTTTCACAGAACTAGAACAAAAAATTTCACAATTTGTATGGAAACACAGACCCCGAATAACCAAAGCAATCTTGAGAAAGAAAAATGGAGCTGGAGGAATCACACTCCCAGACTTCAGACTATACTACAAAGCTACAGTAATCAAGACAGTATGGTACTGGCACAAAAACAGAAAGATAGATAAATGGAACAGGATAGAAAGCCCAGAGATAAACCCACACACATATGGTCACCTTATCTTTGATAAAGGAGGCAGGAATGTACAGTGGAGAAAGGACAGCCTCTTCAGTAAGTGGTGCTGGGAAAACTGGACAGGTACATGTAAAGGTATGAGATTAGTATACTCCCTAACACCATACACAAAAATAAGCTCAAAATGGATTAAAGACCTAAATATAAGGCCAGAAACTATCAAACTCTTAGAGGAAAACATAGGCAGAACACTCTATGACATAAATCACAGCAAGATCCTTTCTGATCCACCTCCTAGAGAAATGGAAAACAAAAATAAACAAATAGGACCTAATGAAACTTAAAAGCTTTTGCATAGCAAAGGAAACCATAAACAAGATGAAAAGAAAACCCTCAGAATGGGAGAAAATATTTGCAAATGAGGCAACTGACAAAGGACTAATCTCCAAAATGTACAAGCAGCTCATGCAGCTCAATATCAGAAAAACAAATAACCCAATCCAAAAATAGGCAGAAGACCATACAGACATTTCTCCAAAGAAGATATACAGATTGCCAACAAACATGTAAAAGAATGCTGAACATCATTAATCATTAGAGAAATGCAAGTCAAAACTACAATGAGATACCATCTTACACCAGTCAGAATGGCCACCATCAAAAAATCTACAAACAGTAAATGCTGGAGAGGGTGTGGAGAAAAGGGAACCCTCTTGCACTGTTGGTGGGAATATAAATTGATACAGCCACTATGAAGAACAGTATGGAGGTTCCTTAAAAAAGTAAAAATAGAAGTACTGTATGACCCAGCAATCCCACTACTGGGCATATACCCTGAGAAAACCATAATTCAAAAAGAGTCATGAACCAAAATGTTCATTGCAGCTCTATTTACAATAGCCAGGACATGGAAGCAACCTAAGTGTCCATTAACAGATGAATGGATAAAGAAGATGTGGCACATATATACAATGGGATATTACTCAGCCATAAAAAGAAACGAAATTGAGTTATTTGTAGTGTGGTGGATAGACCTGGAGTCTGTCATACAGAGTGGTAGTCAGAAAGAGAAAAACAAATACCATACGCTAACACATATATATGGAATCTGAAAAAAAAAAAAAGAAAATGGTCATGAAGAACCTAGGGGCAAGGCAGGAATAAAGACACAGACCTACTAGAGAATGGACTTGAGGATATGGGGAGGGGGAAGGGTAAGCTGGGACAAAGTGAGAGAGTGGCATGGACATATATTTACTACCAAACGTAAAATAGATAGCTAGTGGGAAGCAGCCGCATTGCACACGGAGATCTGCTCGGTGCTTTGTGACCACCTAGATGGGTGGGACAGGGAGGGTCGGAGGGAGGGAGATGCAAGAGGGAAGAGATATAGGGACATATGTATATGTATAATTGATTCACTTTGTTATACAGCAGAAACTAACACACCATTGTAAAGCAATTATACTCCAATAAAGATGTTAAAAAAATACATAGGCTAATAAAATATCTTTTCTAATTTTTCCAACAAACTCTGAAAGGTTAAGATAGCTAAAGAGTTTTTTACTATTCAAGATAGACTATATTTCCCTATGTATTAAATGTGCTTATTCTAGAGATAGTTGTAAAAACACCCAGCAAAATTTTTACCTGGCAACAGAACTATTCAAGTTTCATGAGATACAGAAAAACACAGTAATTTGCCATACAGAAATAAATCTATATGTGTTTTCTCTGTGAATTAAACAAGAGTAGAGCCAAGACTTTCACTTTGTTTCAAAGAAATTAATTCTGTAATTTTTTTTAGGTCAATAAGATGATCTACGTAGATTAACTACATTCAGAAGATTTCTCCCTATATTTAACAGCTTTTCTTACAGCCACCTTCTTCCCTGTTTATGAACCAGTGCATTGCTGGGAGGAGAAGCAACAGCAGCCAGCAGCATCTTACCACGTGGCCCACAGGTAGCAGCACTTCCACAAAGGAAATGACATACGACGACCACAAACAACTTCCTGCCTGTAGTCCTCAAGGTCAGCATGGGGCTTCTTGGTAGCCCTGTTTAAGTTCTTAGTTTAAAGCTTCCTGTGCATTCTGATCAAGAAGAGTCTCTCTTTAACTTCTTAGACCTCTTTTATTGTCTATCAACTCATACTACTAGGTAACCTCTCTTAATTCCATGGCTTTAAAAGCCATCCGTATCCTAATGACACTATATATATCCTAAGGGTATATATATATATATATATATACAGCCCTTACTTTTGCTGTGAGCTCTAGTCTTGTACCTCTAAACGGCCTATTTAACTCCTCTACTAGAATATTTAAAAGACATCTCACCCTTAACGTGCTCATAACTCTAACTCTTGATTTTTTCCCCGCTAGACTTGTTCTTTCCCCTCAATAAATGTCAATAGTAAATATTTATGGAATGCCTACAAGCACTGAATACAACACTGGTCATAGACCTCATAAAGCTTATATTCTAATGCAGGGAGACAGATAATAAACAATCCATCTATCCTTCCTTCCTTTCTTCCTCTCTCCCTCTCTTCCTCCCTCTCTTTCTCTCCTTCTCTCTCTCTCTTTCTATGTATTTACTATCTTGAGACAATCAATTCTTTATTTCTACCTACCTACCTACCAACCATCAGACACTGATAAATACTAACAGGAACACTAATGGCAAAATAAGGGGGAAAGCAAGTCCCGAGGTAGGGGAGGATGCTAGTGGTTATTATTTTATATAGTAGTCAGGTTATCAGAGATCTGAAGGAAGCGAGGAAGTAAACCACATGAGCATCTTGAAGAAACTTGCTCTAGGCTGAGAAAACAGCAAGAGCAAAGGCTTTGAGTTGGGAGTATGCTTGGCATATCTGAAGAATGAAAAAGGAAGTTAATGGGGCATGAGTGGAAAGGGTGAGGAGGAAAGTGGTGGGAGATGAATTCAGAGAGGTAGCACGGCTAGATCACTGAAGACTTTTTAAGCATTTGTAAGGACTTTAGCTTTTATACCATTCACCCAACTGGAGTCATCACTGTTTTCTTTTCTTTCACACCCTAGATCCAAGCCATCAGTAAATTCCAGGATATTCATAGCTGTTTTGTTCACTGACATAGCCCCAGTGTCCAGGACACAATCTGACATACAGCATACCTTGAGAATATTTGTTGAATGAGAAAGCAAACCAGTCTTAAGTCTGGTCTTACAAGTGAGTTACCCCTTGGAATTAGCTACACTGCCTCTGGAAGCACCTGTCAGAAGGTGCTTATTTTCTGTTGTATGAACACCACACAACAGAAGGGAAACTCCTAGTCGCCATCATCATAAGTGTCTGCATGAAATATACATATGATCCTGAAACTCAGTTTAACAGAACTTTCTTAAAGACTACAGATTCTCAGTTTCTCTAGTCTCTTAGATGAAGGTACCAATTTGGGTCAATCAACATTTTCTAAACACTTACTATGTTCAATATGGGCTGTATATTACTGGCCCATCTTCTCAAAACCAACAATCATCAGCATGATACATTCATTTACATTTATATTAAATTCTTTTTCCCAGATCTAACCAAAAATTTTCAAAGTCAAGGTTGACAAAATTTAAAACAGTAAACATAGAGATAACTTTTCTTTTTTGGTCCTCAAAAGTGTTTTTTTGTTTGTTTGTTTTGTTTTTTTTGCAGTACACGGGCCTCTCCCGTTGCGGAGCACAGGCTCCGGACGCACAGGCTTGGCGGTCATGGCTCACGGGCCCAGCCTATCCGCGGCATGTGGGATCTTCCCGGACCAGGGCACGAGCCCGTGTCCCCTGCATTGGCAGGTGGGCTCTCAACCACTGCGCCACCAGGGAAGCCCCAAAAGTGTTTTTTGTTTGTTTGTTTTGATTTACATCTTTATTGGAGTATAATTGCTTTACAATGGTGTGTTAGTTTCTGCTTTATAACAAAGTGAATCAGTTATACATATACATATGTTTCCATATCTCTTCCCTCTTGCGTCGCCCTCCCTCCCACCCTCCCTATCCCACCCCTCCAGGCGGTCAAAAAGCACCGAGCTGATCTCCCTGTGCTATGCGGCTGCTTCCCACTAGCTATCTATTTTATGTTTGGTAGTGTATATATGTCCATGCCACTCTCTCACTTTGTCCCAGCTTACCCTTCCCCCTCCCCATATCCTCAAGTCCATTCTCTAGTAGGTCTGTGTCTTTATTCCTGTCTTACCCCTAGGCTCTTCATGACATTTTTTTTTTCTTAAATGCCATATATATGTGTTAGCATATGGTATTTGTTTTTCTCTTTCTTACTTCACTCTGTATGACAGACTCTAGGTCCATCCACCTCATTACAAATAGCTCAATTTCGTTTCTTTTTATGGCTAAGTAATATTCCACTGTATATATGTGCCACATCTTCTTTATCCATTCATCCGATGATGGGCACTTAGGTTGTTTCCATCTCCTGGGAGATAACTTTTTCAATTAAGATAAGTAGGATGTGAATTTTCTTTTTCACACTGGAAGCGAGTAAAACGCATCTACAAACACAATTACCAAAATAAAATAGAACCTCTGGCATGCCTGCTCCTGTATTTCCACTCTTCTGGCATGGCTCAACTCACCTTGTCAAAGTGCTGCTGCAAGATGCTTTTCATCTGCACCCTTTCAGCAGTCTCTGTTCCTGAACCAGTATTCAAACACCTTGAGAGGGTCCCAATTTCCTCTTCAGCATCCTCTCCAAGAAAGATCCGCTCATCTAAATTCCCAACAGATAAAACATACTCCTCATAGGCCTTATTGATGGCTTTACTATAGGGGAAAAAAAATAGGCAAAATGTATACTCACAGAACTGCCATTTCAGTTGTTTTAGGCTACTTGTTTCATTTTTTTCATTTACTAAAAATTCTAATAATTTTGTAAAAGTTAAGTTTTAGTGGGATCACTGTTAATTATAAAAACTGAGGAGTATAAAATACAAGCCTGCTCCATTATGCTCATGCATTGTACAGTAAGTATATTTTGGTGACAGTATTTCAGGATGGGTATCCTGTACCAAGCTGCCTGGTAGGTACAGCTTCTGGTGAGAAGCCTAATTATCTTTCTTAGCTGCTCCAGGCAAGTTTGGAGACCTAAGTACTTCCACATCATCATTCTTCCCCTGTGTAGTTCCATAAGAATTTCTTTATTTCAAAAATCATGATCCAAAAGCTTAACTATTAAAGCTTTAAAGAACAGCCATACAGTTTTCAATAAATCTAAAACATGTGCTTCGAGTAACAGTTGACAGAATTTTTTATTGCATCCCTATATTCTGCCACAAGACATATTCTAAATTTCCAGGATACAAACAATAAAAACATGAAACTCGGGCTTGGCACAGTTTGGTGGCACAGTTGTTAAGAATCCGCCTGCCAATGCAGGGGACACGGGTTCGAGCCCTGGTCCGGGAGGATCCCACATGCCACGGAGCAAGTAGGCCCGTGTGCCGCAGCTGCTGAGCCTGAGCTCTGGAGCCCGTGAGCCACGGCTGCTGAGGCCTGCACGCCTAGAGCCCATGCTCCGCAACAAGAGAAGCCACCACAATGGGAAGCCTGCACACCACAATGAAGAGCATCCCCTGCTCTGCACAATCGCGCGCAGCAATGAAGACCCAGCGCGGCCAAAATAAATAAATTAAATCAATTAAAAAAAAAAACAAAAACATGAAACTCTGAGGTTTCCTAGGTACGTAATTTAAAACATTAAAGTACATTTATAACAGAAGTACTCACAAACTCTCTCCAAAATTCCCAGGTTCTAAAAAACCAGTAAGATTTTCTTCTTTTCCCTTAAGGAGCTATGATGAAAGAAAAGATCCTTAAGTCATCGTATTAAATCAAGTCTTTGCCCAGGAGATATTTGCAAATTACTTCTTTACTACTTACAAACCTTTTTTTCATAAAGTTTCCTAATATAAGGTTTCCAGAAATGTTCCTTTATTCCCTTTGCTTCCAAAACTAGGCCGTCATGTAAGGAACAGAGTTTCTCAATGACACAAGGTGGGTCGGAAGAAGGTTTAGAATCCTTAGCGTGAAAATCTTCAGATAGACCTGTGATGGGTAAAATCATAGAGATAGCAGGTAGCATTCCATAAACCAAACTGTAATAAACTAAAATATAAATAATAGAGAGTCTAATCAGCACTTGAGTTAGCATATGAGTGTACAGGAAATAGTGTAAGGGCCTAATTTGACTCTATTTAAATATACTTCAAAAATAGCAAATAGAGGTAAAGCGTATCACTGCTCAAAAGATTTCGGTTATTCAGTTATCTACCTGGAGATGGTTAAAAAAGAAAAACTAAAAAAATAATTTAGTATATTGCTATAAGATCTAAAAACCAGGGCTTCCCTGGTGGCGCAGTGGTTGAGAGTCCACCTGCCAATGCAGGGGACACAGGTTCGTGCCCCGGTCCGGGAGGATCCCACATGCCGCAGAGCGGCTGGGCCCGTGGTCCATGGCTGCTGAGCCTGCGTGTCCGGAGCCCATGCTCTGCAACGGGAGAGGCCACAACAGTGAGAGGCTCACGTACCAAAAATAAATAAATAAAAATAAAATTAAGAAAAAAAAAGAAATTCTCTAAAAAAAAAAAAGATCTAAAAACCAGAAAAACAAAATTTTGCCAATAAGCGTTACATTCAAATAAAAATAGCACTTTGAAAAAAATTACTGTTCAAAGTACACACTCTTTATATACTTTGATTTAATTATATTATATGTATTTATCATATTAATTTACAGCCCTTGTTCTAGACTCAATGCAAGAGAAATAAAGAAGAGGGAATAAAATGAAGGGAAGCAGCTATATAGAAATATAAAAGGGAGTTAGGAAGGAAATAAAAGGACAGAATACAGAGAACATTAAACTTACCAAACCAGAAGCAACTGAAGTAATTAACTCCACTAACTTTAAAAATCTACCTTGAGATTCAGACAAGCTGAAATTCTAATTGTAACCACCCCACAACTGACAATCACTCAGAATCCTACCAAGGTATTATTCAAATAGCAGCAGCATTATATAATAGCTCAATAAATACTTTTTTTTTTTTTCCTGCGGTACGCGGGCCTCACTGCTGTGGCCCCTTCCGCTGCGGAATACAGGCTCCGGACGCGCAGGCTCAGTGGCCATGGGTCACGGGCCCAGCCGCTCCGCGGCACGCGGGATCCTCCCGAACCGGGGCACGAACCCGCGTTCCCTGCATCGGCAGGCGGACTCCTAACCACTGCGCCACCAGGGGAGCCCAATAAATAATTTTTAATATTTGCTTTATACATAATTGGTCTCTTATTGTATATCATTCATAGAAATTATATACCTTAAAGCCTACTAAATGGATTGCCAAAATAACTATCATTTCCAAACACCTTTTAGTTTAGAGTTGAAAATTCATTTTACTTATTTTAGAACCATAGCTACTCCTCTTCTATAGAAAAGATCTGAAATGGAGATTCTTTCAATAAATCTGCTTTGACCTCCTCCTGTGTGTCAGCCATGAAACTTGCCAATGTAGAAAACCACCGTCAGCTCTAATGTCATCTTTGCTACTCCAGGTTTTTAAATTCCTTCTTCTTGTTGAATATATATTTCAGAAACTTCTAAAGTTGCCATCTAAGACTTTAAACTTTGTGATATTTGCAATTTCTTTTTCCATAAATATTTTTACAGAGAGCTCAACTCCTAGTTGTAAGTACTCTGGTGATGAAGCTTTGAAAAGCATTTATGTTCTCTGGTGCTAGGAAAGCCGTAGTATGTGTACAACTCCCAACAGTAAACATAATGTAGAAATGTGAGTTGTCTGACAGTCTTTGATTTACAAACTTACCTTTAAAATTAGGGTTCACGAGTTCTTTACGATTGGAACATTGAAGGGCATTTCCATAAACTAAGTCCAAAGCACACAGCAGAAGATGATAAGAATTAACCAGATCATCACTAATCATGGGGAAATTACCTACAGGATTATAAACAATTATAGAGTTAAATTTGCATCAACTTCACAATATTTTTAAAATAATTTCTTCCTTTAGTTAAAATGACATTATACAACAGTGTACAAAGCTGACTCAAGAGCTACAGAAAGTGTTTTGGCAAACTTACAGTTTGAAATATTAAACTCTTAGAAATTTATTAAACTAGATAGATAAGAGTAAGACTAAGAAGCCCGCCAGCCACAACTAAGACCTGGCACAACCAAATAAATAAATTTTAAAAATAAGTATTTTTTAAAAAAGAGTTTAAGAAAAACCAAAACTTTACTATAAATGCCATTCATTAATATTCATTAAATAAGCATTTATTAAATGCCTAATAGCTGATCAAAATTTTATCATACTTGGTTTTTCTTTTGAAAATTCTGAACACAAACAACTTCATAAATTATCTCAAGCTGTAAGAAACTGTTTGGTATGAAAATATTTATCTGTCAAGAAAGCTGGTAGAAATGCTTAGATGGGAAAAGCTGAAAAAATGATTAATATAATTATTTTTTCATGTATGTATTTTAAAAAGACCAGAAACTATAATCAGACTCCTAACGGTAATATTTTAAATACTTTTTGATGTAGTAATACAAGCTCATATAAATTAACGCAACAGGACCACAATAAAAGATATTTCAGTTCTAGAGCTAGTATCCCAGGAATAATTGTTGATGCTTGGTAACAAAAAAATAAACCAAAACCTAAACCTAAAGAAACATGTCATTTCTGTAGTTCTGGTTTAACTCTAACATTGAAAACAGTTTTTATAGGCAGTTAAAACAGTTTTATTATTCTTAGAAATTAAGGAATATTTCTAGATTTTTTTGTATCTTTAAGCATTAAACACTGCATATATATGCTTCATATTGATTTTACACTCTTATAACATCAGATGAATTCAACTTAAATAGCTAACATACATCTGAAGAATTATTTCTAAACCTTGACATTTTCACACTAAATGACTACCCAAATGCATACACACACACACTCACACTACTCTGTTTCAGGCTGTTTTCTCTCCTTTCCTCTATAGAAAGTTACCACTTACCTCAGCGTAGCAGGATAAGCAATTCTTTTTTTTTTTTTTTAATAGATGGAAATATTTCAACAAATCAATTTAAATGGATTAAAGAGAAAAAATAGTTTTCTGCTGCCAAAAAGACAAATGATAATTAATAGGCTAAACTTTGCATTGATATAACCAAACTAACTTGCACGGTTTCACAAAAAAGATGCTTAATATTAAAACATACTCAATTCCTCAGATGTAAAACAGGAAGTGGTATCTACCAGTTTCAAGCTACAAAGCCCTACACACTGACAAGCCTAAACTTGTCGCTGGTGTTGTACCTGCCATGGAAGGAAATAACTGGCAGCACAGTGACTTCTAACAAAAATCTGAAATGCCCCTAAAGATCAGAACCTAAACTCCACGACTCTCCCATCATGACATACTCTACATTTCAAATCCTGACTTTAGAAATAAATCTCACTTCGTGAGATATTTTATCTTTCAATCAACAAAGATAATCTGACTGAAGACTTGGGATAACATGTAAAACAGGAAGTGGCACCTAACAGTCTTCAGTCCACAAAGCCCTTCATGACAACAAGCCCAAACTTGTCACTGGTGTGTACTTGCCATTGGAAGTCAACAAAGATAACAGGCAAAAGTTAGCTTGTTTATCAGGAATGAGATAATCTGGGATGCCCACTGTTGCAGACAAAGTCATGAAAAAGGTGTCTATAAGAGTACACCGTCCCCCAAATAACTAAATCAAGAACTGAATGAAACCAACTAAACTACTCTATTGGAAAAGATCCTAGTGAATCATAAACGATCATAGTGCTGGATCGTGGGTAGACAAAGGCTCTTTAGACCAAATAATTATATCGGAATTAATAACAGTAAGGTAAAACTCAAACACTGAGTTAATTGTAGAGACAAAAGCTATGCCACCCCAGTTGATCAAGTGAGACCAAAACCTAAATAAAGACAATACACTTCTCTTCCAATAATTTATATAGTACCAAATACTTACCTCCAAGTATACATGTCATAAGACATAAAACAGATATAAATCCTAGAAGTCAGATATACCTGCCCACAATCTACTGTCAAGACTAATATCATAACACCAGCCACAGTAAGCCAAGTGGTAGCAAATGTTCCAACCATCATGAAAACAGTTTATATGCTCTTAAGTCTTTCTAAAGTTCATGCCACTGATCACACCACCTTCATCTCTGCTAAAGAAACATCCAGTGTGATGGAAAGCAAAAATAACCAAGAGCTTATTTTTGACAAAAGAAAGATTTTTCTTTTCAATAAAGCATGCAACTCAGGGAAGGAAGGATAAGTTCTAACCTAACTAGCTAGAAAGGACCAGCTACAGTCAGACAAATTGAACTGACACCAAGGGAGTGACACATTCCTGCTAGAGGGCCTACACATGTGGCATGAAACCAAGAGCTAGGAGATGTGGATTCAAATCCTAGCTCTGTTTCTAGCAGTTAGTTTCTGGGCCTCAGTTACTGACTTTTTAAATAAGTTGGACAAATTGATCTAATAATGAGAACCTCTTATATTTATGAAACACCTGCCAGCTCTAATAATTCTTTGATTTTAACCTTGCATTTTATTGGGATATCTTAATGGCAAAGGCATTCTATATAATCTATAGAAAAAGCTGTGTAACTGTACTTTCTGCTCTTCTATATATTAGTAAGAATCATTTCTACATAGAAATACAGAGAGGTAAGAACATGCTGTGTAGCACAGGGAACTCCACTTCGCTGTACAGTAGAAACTAACACAACATTGTAAAACAACTATACCTCAACTTAAAAAAAAAAAAAAGACACTACGCCTAGGAATAAGCTGCATAAATTTTACACATATTTTATATTTCATTTCAATAAACTTAGTGATAGTCAATTCATTCCTGATTTTAAAAAAATACAGAGAGGACAATAATAAGAATAAAAATGTATTTCACTGAATGCAGACCTTGGACAGGTTAAGTGAGAAGAGGAGGTAGAGAAAATAAATTGTATCTAAAGGTATTTGATCAAGCATATTTACCTGAACAAGATGTAAAAAGTAATCTGAACTACTCTGAGAATGATCAGTCCCACTCAATTAAATAAGACATGTCTTGTGAAAAATACAGCCCAAGATATAAGCACAGACACACTAATGTGTTTCAGTCCATAATTCAGAGATAATGTGCTTTGGAAAAAATGTTGTGTAAGAACAAAACAAAGGAATTTCCATTTAATGAAGGAAGTTTGGGATACTGTAAAGAATTTCAAAAGACTCTTATGAAAAGGCAATACTTAAAAAAGAACCTGGGACTAAAATCCTTGAGAAATTTTTCAGTGAGAATCTTTTCCTGATACACATTATAGGTTGACAATAGTAGTATCTGAACTTTTAAATAAACTAATATTTAAATAAATATCACTCTTTCCTTACCTTTTGCATATATAAAAAGCACCCAACAAAAATGGAAAACTTCAGACACGGTACAGGGCTGTCGCCTTTGGGGGAGAAAAAAGTCATGAGATAACAGAAGAATCAGAAAAAGACATGACAAATGACTGTAAACTAGGTGAGAAACAAAACCCACAGTTAGAGGGAGTGACAGCAGATTCATTTCACATGGAAAATGTGCAAGAAGTTCTGCTCCAACCATATACTGGTAAGGGAATATCTGGGAGCGAGGGAAAGCACTCATCTTAGAAGAAAATTCTGAAGAAGTGTAAAAGCTTTTGCAGGTCAAGATAAGTAAGGTAGAAAATAAAACGAGTAACAATAGTCCTTCTGATGACATCAGCAAGGCTAATGCTGCTTTAAGACCCATGTATGCAGGCAGATATTCCTCCAACTTTTTTTCCCCTCCACCATAGTTGATGAAATGTAAACCCTCCCTCCCTAAAGACATTCCAGATTATATATCAAGTCACAAATGGATTTTTTTTTTTTGGCTGTGCTGCATGGCATGCGGGATCTTACCCCGACTAGGGACCGAACCCGTGCCCCCTGCAGTGGGAGCTCGGAGTCTTAACCAATGGACCGCCAGGGAAGTCCCACAAAAGGACTTTTTAATGTAAATTCGGGGCTCCCCATAATTCCTTATATTTCTATCATTAGGAGTACCTGTTGCAGGGAGGAGGAAGGGGGAAAATAAAAGTGTACCTGTTATATTTGCTAAGATGTCTGCTACAGGGAGTTTCAGACCTGTTTTAAACTTGGCTTTTCTACCAAATCCTCTGCCAATGTTTAGGTAAGACATCTGTTGGCTCCATATCCCAATAGCCTTATTCTACCAAGGTGCTTTGAAGAGAAGAATCTGAAGACTGGGGTTTAGTTCCCGCACTGTCATTAGCTAAGTACACTTGCTCTCCATGTGCCTTAGTCTCTCCATCTGCTAAAAGATCATTCTACTTGGGTATAATACTGTATTTAATTCACCAGTCGATGGCAAGGATTAAACGTCATTGCCCTGCTTTAAAAAGTAGGCTCCCCACCATAGGCATGTGATAAACTACCTAGTTTTGATACCTAGCAAGATAAAAGTCAAACATTTTAGAAGCCATGCTAACTTACAGTTATAAGATAAATAAGTCCTAGCGATGTAATGTACAACATAAATATAATTAACACTGCTGTATGTTATATATGAAAGTTAAGAGAATAAATCTTAAGAGTTGTGATCACAAAGAAACATTTTTTTTCTATTTAGTTTTGTATTTCTAAGTGAGATGATGGCTGTTCACTAAACTTACTGCGGTCATCATTTCATGATGTATGTAAGTCAGATCATTATGCTGTACACCTGAAATATATATAGTGCTGCATGTTAATTATACCACAATAAAACTGGAAGAAAAAAACAACACTCAAGCCACTCCAAAAACTGGCTCTAGAACTCTAGAACAAACTTAACCTACTCAGCCAAATTTCCTCCTACTTTGCTGCTTTGGTGTCTTCGTTCTTCATCCTCTGCATAGAAGGCTACCTGTATCTCCAAATTCACCTATCAAAATCCTACCCATCCTTCCAGTCCTATTTCTGCTTACTCCATGGAACCTTACCTAACTGTCTTATACAGAGTGGCTTATTTTTGCCTCAAAAGTCCTACATTTCTATTATCTTTTGCACTTATACATGCCTCTCCCTGACTATACTTACTGTAAGCTCTCAAAAGACAGTGACTCTGGGTTTTGGTTTTATTTTTTTTTTTAACATTTGTATCCTACATACAGTAAGCTCTCAATAAATACTCAGTGAGAATTTTTCAAAGACCAGTGTGTGAGATGCAGTACTGAGTCGTGGTGAAATACACGGGCTCTGCAGGCGGACTACTTAAGTTTCAATAAGAGCTCCACACTTACTGTGTGACCTTGGCTAAATTACTTAACCTCTCAAAGGCTTGTTTCCCCCCACCTGTAACAACAGTATCAACCTCATAAAGCCATCGTAATGATTAACTGAAGTAATACATGCTTAAGTCTTAGAAGAGTCCCTGCCCCATAATAAATACTCAGTAAATGGTATACATTACTATTACTAATATTAGCCAAAAGTACTAATAAAAAGTATACAGGGTGATATAGATGTAAAATTTTTAGATAAACTTATTAGAATTTTCTGAATTAGAATTAAGTAGTCCATACACCCTAATAAATATCAAAGCAAATACAATCTGAAATCATTTTTACAACACTTCACAGAAAGAAGATATTCTATATCTTTCTATAAATGATCATATCAGCCTCACTTAGACTCAGAAACAAGCTTCTATCCAAACTTTAGAATACTTAATTATAAATAGACAATTCCCTAAAACTGCAAGCAAACTAGACCAGCTGCTTCCGTATCAGTGGGGTCAAGTATATAAAAATGAACATTGTTTTATTTTTTTAAGCTGCTCACTTACTGTAAACATCCTTCACAGTTTGGGAACATTTTTATATTGAAAGAGAAGCAAACATTATTCATTCAATTACAATAACTTCTTTTCCCCTACTTTTCTTGTCAACATTTTTCTAGTTCTATTTTAAGAACAAATTTTCATTTCTACTTTATGAAAAAAACTTTCGTGATAAAAGTAGAGAATTTGTATCCCATAATTGCCCTTATCTACCAGGAAAGATGGAAAACATCGAGCCAGAATAAGTTTACAGATTTGCAGACACAGTCAGAAGCAGAATTTCACAATAATTTCAGTTTTCAGTTCCACTATTCTTCCCCCAATCCAGTTTCTCTACTTTTCACTGGTTGTAAACATCAAAATACATAGAGAAGGCTTTTCAGGGGGATTTCTTTACTATTCAGTTTGACATAAAAGTCAAATAAAGAAATAGTCTATATGTATTATAATATGTAGAAAATAATAGAAATAGTCAATATCGTCGATAATAGAAAATTAAGTAGTCAAATACTATACCCAAGATTGCTAACTGGTGAGAGTATCTAAGGTCTGATTTTTGCATTTTCGGTTGCTTAAATGAACAGGGAAAGTTTATAGAAACAGAGATTCCACACATTTTGCAACGTGAAAGAAGCCAAACTCTTCAGAGCTAACATACAATGAAAAGCAAGAAATTATTATTGGAAAAAAAGATTACTTATGAAATCACATTTGTTTCTTAAGACCAGCAAAATAAACTGAGGGACACAAACTAAGGGATCAAAACTGTAGTACAGACAAATGTGTATTCCTGCTTAACAAATACAGAAACATACCGCTGTTTTCTTCCTCTTTGTTGACGAGGCTGCTCCTCTTGAGGATATTTAAAAATGTCCTGAAAAATGGGTTCATATTTCTTAAAGATTACAGCAGAAACAGTGAAGTTTCTTTCTAATCTCTCAGTCCGTTCTCTGAACTGTGCGGGTAGGTTTGCCATGTCTTCCCATTTCTTCATCTTGTGAAAAAATTCAATTAAGCTGATATTAAAAATAAAAAATGAGATTTTTTTTTGTAATTAACACAGGGTAAAATATACAAATTAGATAATTAAAAGTAAATTGAAATTAACTCATTAAATTATATTACTTTTAGACAGTGATATAAAATCACAACTCATGCCTCTCTGGCTAATCTCACAGATTGGTTTATTTCTCTCATCTTCCAAATCTAATTTCCCTAATCTCTTTTCCTGAGATTACCTAAAAGTTTAAAAAAAGTATGAAATACATATCAATACAAAAGAAGTGGAAAATAAGTAGTTAACCAGAGAACATAACCAACATTCATGTAACAATTGCCAGATTTAACAAATATAAACATATCAAATACATTTTGCCATGTCTGCTTCAGATTCTACAGAAACAGCCAGTTCCCTTTGGACTCTTCTTCCCCAAAGATAAGCTCCACTGTATAGTCTGAGTCTTCCCATCCGAGTTTTTACACTTACTATGTGATTATATATGTACCCATGAACAGTTTAGTAGTATCTTTTGTATGTGTGGTTTTAAAATTTTATATACATGGTATCATACTGTAAGTAGCATTCTACAACTTGTTTCTTCATTCAATATGTTTATGAGATTAATGTTGCTACGTGTAGATCTAATTTTTAATTGCTAAAAATATTCCTTCATATGAACTACCATGTTTTGCGTTCATTCCCCAACCAATGGAAATTGAGGTTTCTAATTTCTCACTGTAACAAAAATGCTGTAATGAACACATTTCTGTACTTGTATGCTGAAGTTTCTTTAAGAACTACCCTCAGGAGCAGAACTGCTGAGTCAGAGAATATGCATCTTCAACTTTACTAGATACTGCCAAATTTCCCACTAGAGTGACTGTGCCAATTTATACTCTCTCCAATGTACACCAGCAATACAGAGTTCCTATTTCCCTACATAATGACCAGACTTGGTGTCATGAGACTCCAAATTTCCCCAATCTGATGAGAATGAAATATTACCTTATTTTTACTTCGAACTTCCTTGATTACTTGTGAGACTGAACATCTTTGCCTACATGTATTAGTTATGTGAGTTTAGGCCTTTGTGAAGGCCTAATTTTTTAGTAGCTATTTGTCAATTATTTAACTATTTGTTAGTAGTCCTTTATGTAATTCTGGATACTGATCTTTTGTTACACTGTAAATATCTTCTCCCAATCTGCTCTTTCTTTTTAATTCATTTAGTCCATTGCTGCAGAGAAGTAAATAATCTGAACCCATAGGTAAAAATTTAAAAATAAAAATTGAGCTTTCGAATTGGAAATAAAACTGAAGTCTGAGATATTACTTGCATTAAAATATTAGGTAAGCTTAGTTTACTAGAGTTTATAATGATGATTCCATAATTTGACCTTTGCTTCTAAAGTCCCTTGTCTGTCATTTAACTGGATGAGTCTGACCCCACTTTTCTTCTTTGTAATGGTTATATTTTGCACCTTATTTAAGCCCACTTCTACGGGTTTACAGCCCAGGTGTTCAACTCTTTACACACTGCCTCTTGTTCTTAGGTCTAAATATAACTCAGGATGGAGTTCAAGGTTAATAAATAGACTCCAGCTAAAAGATTACATTTCTTGTTATTTTAATAGTAAGTGATTTTTTTTTAAACCACTAGGTCCATAAATTTTGACAGTGGCACTTCCTCCAAAATGCCAAACATCCTTTTTCCACCAATCTTTAATAAGCCAAGAGAAAATTAACCCAAATGGCACAAATAATAAATGTAATCAATTCCATTACACAACAGATAGAAAAAGCAATTTCTGCCTCCTCTTTAGATACAAGTCCAGTACATGTAGTTCTCAGTTTAATACCATATAATATTTACTTTTTCAATTTAGAGTATCTTTACTTAGAGTTCTCCCAATATTACACAATGATAAGTCATTGTGTACTATTAACCTAGTAGGAATGAAAATGTAATTGATTATCTTAATGTAATTAAATGTAATGATAACCTAATAGTAAATGCTTCATACAAGTACCAAATACGTTAAAATTTAATTATTTTTCACCAAAGAAATAAAATATAATGGACACTAACTTAGATGTGGTAAAGAAAAACCATGACCTAACTTCTAAATTTAGCACTCCATAGGTACAAATGCTTGGAAAATGATAAAGAGAAATTCCTACTGTCACTATGCTTTTATATTAGTCACACTCTACAAACTCTGACATAGTTACCTCTGCTCTGAACATCTCAGGATTCTAGTTAAAGATACATAGTTTCCTTCAACTGTCCCTTTGCTTACAGTTGGCACAGATTTTCTGCAAGCCACATATAAGGCACATGCTAACCAATGAAGATCATTTCCCTGAAAAATAAAAGAAAATTGATTTTTAGCTAATGAACTATATATATTTCAGTATGAAAAACTCGTTTAAATTCGAAGTGTTATTTATATGTTTGTGGGAAATTGCATTTTCAATGATGTCCCTGTCCCAAATGCTCTTCGTATAATGTGACACTGACATTCTTCCACGGAGAGGTTGAAGTCTGTGTTCTCTCACTTTGAACTGTCTCAACCAGTACCACAGGTGAAAGTGATGCTATGTAACTTTCAAGATCATAAAAGGCAATACAGATTCCACCTGGTGCTCTCTCTCAGGACATACACCGTGGAAGTCCCAGCATGGGAGTAGATCACCTTGGGCAAATTACTTAACAATTGTAGAGGCTCAATTTTCTTACCTGAGGACCGTGAGAATTGAGAAAATACAAGAAATCAAAAGATAAAATTCTATAACCACTGTTCTATATTAAATATCATACAAGCTTTATTTTCCAGGGTACACTTCCACGAGACTGACACCCGACATTATTTTACAGCATACCTGACTACTAGTTCCACAAGGGCAGGGATTTTATGTTTTGTGCCTTGCTCTATCCCCAGCACCTACATAACAGTGTCTGGCCATGAACAGGTGATCAAAAAATATTTGGGAAATGAATGAATATCATTCACTTATTGGGTAAACTGAGCTAAGAATCTGAGATCGAAGTCTTTAAAAAACTGAGAAATCAAACAGTTATTTTTAAAAATAATTTACTAACCATCTATTATTTGTCACTTGCTTATATAACCCTGGGCTTCACACAACTTAACCGCTGTGAGTTGAAATAATGCTTTTTCTATCGAATTTACAGGGTTATCCTGAGGGTAAAATAAGAGCTTATTTGGAGGCACTTATGCCCATCACCAAAAAAGAGTCCTTCTCTTTGTCTGCCTACAGGAACCACTAGGAAAGAAACAAGAACATGGCCTATTCAGCCAGATCACCAAAGCATGTGAAAGAGCTTTGTAAACTCCAAAGCGCTATCCATATGAGTGCTTCATGCTCCAGAAACTCCACGTTACCTTATTTAACCATCAGAACAGCTTTGTAAGGTAGGTACAAATATCTCAAAGTAACATACCATAAAATTGAGTTTGGAATGGGTAAGTAAATTGCCCAAAGTCACCTAGGTCTGTCAGGTTCCAAAGCCAGTATATTACTAGCTTCCCCCCCAACCCCGCCCCGCTGCAGATGTAAAAATGGGAATAAGGAACTGAATTAAAATTCTATTAATGCAAGAATAAAAAAATAATAACCTTAGTGAGTGCCACACAGGCAAAAACACCCTCTTATAGCTAAATAACACCTCGGTTAGGCCTTCCCATTCTGAGCCTATTTGCCCTACTCTTTCCACAAACTATTCAACAACTTAAAATCGTACGGCCTGCAGTTTAAATACCACTCACACAGGCAAACAGCGGATAAACAATGCAGACTTCCGTGTCACTTCCCATTGGCCCATAAAGGGGAGGTGCCTACAGGGTTGAGCCTCACTGGCTAGAATGGCCATTTTCTCCGCTGCAAGCCCCGTCGGAAGAAAGGGACAAAACATGCCTAGATCGCAGCGACTATAAGAGTCCTGGGCAATGTCTGGAGTGACCAATAGGTCCTCAAGGTCGTCGCAGTCCTGACTTCCTAGAGACAAATGCGTGTCTTTATCCAGGCGGGCAGAAAGCCCGTTTCATTTGCGCAGGGGAAAAATTCGTCTTTGTTCACACATACATAAACACAGCTCGAAACGTAACGCTTCTACTCAAATGGAGGCAATGGCCTGGACAAAGGCAATTTGGTACAGTTCAAAAAGAACTGAAGAAACGCAGGCGCTAACATCGGGTTAATTTCAGAGCTAATGCAGGCAAGCCCCCGCCCCACCCCACCCCCTTCTGCGTATGGTCTTGACAACTACACCTGTTCATCCTGCCAACAAGGTGCTTGTTTTTGTAATCGGACCGCAGCACGACCTCAGCCTCGCGGTGCTACTTTAGGGCAAGGGCTGTTCCCGCTTCGGAACCGGAGGGGGAAGAGCAGCGAGACAGAGTTCACTTTCAGGGCCGCTACAGAGCTTTTCAAAAGCCAGGTTTCCAGGACGAAGGTTCGCAAAGAGGATTCCCTCCCCGCTCCAGGCTGGGAGCCCAAAGAGCCGGGGCCAGCAGGGGCGGAGGGGTCCCCCCTACCCCCCAACCGCGGGGCGCCCGAGCCGGGGAGACAAGGGGCCCCATTCCCGGAGGCGGGGCGGGACCACTAGGCCCGGAAAGCCGCTGGTCTCCTCCCCCCGGGCGCACCTCCAGCGTGTAGCTCTCGCTCATGCTCCTGTAGCTGTCCCAGGCCTCGGCCCGAGCCGCCTCGTCCATGTTCAGGCGGCTGCACAGCTCGTCGAACCGCTGTTGGGTCTGAGGGGCCGGCGACCGGGCCGACTGCGCTGCGTCCTCCGCCTCAGCATCCTCCTCCTCCTCCTCATCTGAGGCCGCCGCCGCCGGAAGGGGAGGGGGGGGCGGCGGCGGCGATTGGTTGCCTCCCGACGGCATAGCGCACACCTGGGCGGCGGGGCCTCAGGTGAGCCGAGGGCCTGGGCCCCCAGCCATTCAAACCGCGAAGCGCCCGCCAGTCGGCCGACTGATTGCCGACTGCGCCGCGGCCAACGGCGCTGGACCACACATCGGTGCCCGTAGTTCCGAGCACGGGTTGATGGGAAATGTAGTCCAGGCCGGGGGCCCACAGGGATCAAAACTCATATGTAGAAAAATCATCTCGCGTCGTCTCCCTCGGGTGGAAATAAAAGCGACTTCTCTCCGTTTCAAGTACCTCCTCATCGGGAGACCATTCAGCAGGGCTGTACTGAAGGGAAAACATCCAAGAAACGTTGACATGTGAAGGTTTAGTGTCCAAAGTGTCCCCAGAAATAACGCTCATCACCTGCGTGTCCTTATCTAAAAAATAAAGATAATAGTAAGGGCCTGTCTGCCTAAATTCAAATTTCGGCGTCATTCCTAATTCTAGTTCTTTCCTATGTTTTAATTTTATTTGCGACTTTCAAATAATTATTGGATTTTTTTTTTAAGTAGTAATTCTTTTTTTCCCCATAGGGTGAATTTACATTCACTATAAGTGACATATTTGTCCTACTCTAAGTCACCCAATTGGATTAAATTTACATTTCCTTTATTTTTATTTTCATTTTGCTTTCTCTTTTCAAATTTGTATGAATCACTTTGTTTCCAGTCGTCTTTGATTTCTTAAAGGGGTATGGTATAAAACGTTTTCATGCACGAGGAGCCCTAAGGCATTTCTGGTTTGCTATGGGGTCATTTTCTGTCTTCATTGATCCTTTGAACCCAGCCACCATACTGTGAGGAAGCCCAGGTCACTTAGAGAAGCCTGTTGTCAAAGATAAACAAAGCTAGACATCAGTGAAAGGGATGAAAACATTTTATGCAGTCATTCCTGACAGTAGGGGAAAGTGCTGGACTCCGTTCTGAATTGTGCAGAGATAATTGGGGATTTAAAGGGAAAAGGAAAGAGTAGAGATGGGGAGGGAGCAGAGCTCAAGCAACAAGTTACAGAGGGTTGGTGACTATATATGTGATTAGGCCAAGTGGACCTGCTAGTTATCAATTTGTTGAAGTTAGGATTGTATCCTGCCACAGAGACTGGGAGTCAGAGACTCTGTACTTCCTGATGATTACATATCAAAGGAATGGCTTTCAGGTCATTGAGAAAGACACTCCTGATTTGTAGGATATACAGTTGGTCTGCAGTATACACAGGTTGTGCATCCGCAGGTTCAACCAACTGTGGATCAAAAATATTAAGAAAAACAAAAACAGGGACTTCCCTGGTGGCGCAGTGGTTAAGAATCCACCTGCTAATGAGGGGACATGGGTTCGAGCCCTGGTCTGGAAAGATCCCACCTACCATGGAGCAACTAAGCCCGTGCTCCACAACTACTGAGCCTGTGCTCTAGAGCCCACAAGCCACAACTACTGAGCCCACGTGCCACAACTACTGAAGCCCACACGCCTAGAGCCCATGCTCCACAACAAGAGAAGCCACCACAATGAGGAGCCTGCACACCGCAACTAGAGAGAAAGTCTGTGTGCCCCAGCGAAGACCAGAACAGCCAAAAATAAATAAATATGTAAATTTAATTAAAGAAAAAGAAAAGAAAAAACACCTCACTGAAAACAAGACTTTCCCTTTTAAAAAAAAAAAGAACAAAAACACAACAAACAAACAAAATACACACAACAATTCCAGGAAGTTCCAAAAAGCAAAGCTTGAATTTGTCACGTACCCTGGCAACTATTTACTTAGCATTTACATTTACATCCCACTTACATTTTATTAGGTATTATAAGTAATCTAGAGATGATTTAAAGTTTACAAGAGGATGTGCATAGCTTATATGGAAATACTATGACATTTTATATAAGAGACTTGGGCATCAGCAGTTATTGGTATCTGCAGGGCTCCTGGAACCAATCCCTGCAGATACCAGGGACAACTGTACATCTCAAAAGGACAGAGGAAGGTATCACAATTTTAAGCCCTATTTAGTAAATGCTATAAGAAAGGGAAGGCTGAGGCCTTTCCTCAGGTGTTGGCAAGAACAATCTTCAAATTCTGGAAGCACTGAGGTTTCTCAGGCAGGCATTTTATCAATAATAGGGGCTGGAGTCACCCTAGGACACAGCCTTATGCTGCTAGAAGCCATGCTAGAGTTATGGCATCTCAGTGCAGGGGTTTGGACAAGAGTTTTGCTGTTCTAACCATGCACATAGGACCTGAGACCCCTGGCCCTCAGCCCCAGCCATGTTGAATGAGCCCGTTTACAAGCAGATCCTCCAGCTTCCAGTCAAGCTGTCCCAGCTAATGCTGTATGAAGCAGAGATGAACCTTCCCGCTGATCCCTGCCCAACTGCAGATCTGTGGGCAAAAGCAATAATTATTTTGTTTCAAATCACAAAGTTTTAGGACAGTTTGTTATGCAACAATAAATAATTAAACACCTGTTAAGTGTAAGACATGTATCTATCAATTATCATGAAAGAAAAAAAAATCACTTAATAATTGAATTTTTTCTTGGTAATTTTTTATGCCTCCACTAGTCTTACCAAAAGATTAAATTTTTTAACTTTGAAAAGCTAAAATTACTTAATAATTGACATTAACAGTCCTTAAAAAAAAAAAAGAAGAAAGAGGCACTTTTGATGATGGAGATTAACTGACTTAGACATAGCTAAGAAAAGAGTTGAAACTGAATATCTAGACTATGGGTACAAAACATTTCTATCCCTTATCTTATCTCCTTCTCCTCCAGAAGTTAGAGTGGCCATCTTAAAACACAAATCTGGGGCTTCCCTGGTGGCGCAGTGGTTGAGAGTCGGCCTGCCGATGCAGGGGACACGGGTTCGTGCCCCGGTCCGGGAAGATCCCACATGCTACGGAGCGGCTGGGCCCATGAGCCATGGCCGCTGAGCCTGCACGTCCGGAGCCTGTGCTTTGCAATGGGAGAGGCCACAACAGTGAGAGGCCCGCGTACTGCAAAAAAAACAAAACAAAACACAAATCTGATCACCTATTTCCCCTAGTTAAATAGTTTCTCACTGATCTTAGAAGTCAACATCCTCCATGGCCTACAGGTTCCCTCCCACCTGCCTCTGTATTCTCATTGAAAATCGCTTTCCATCAGTCAAGTACCACCTTCAATGTCAATTTCTCGGATTTCCCTATTAAATGTTCTCATGACACATTATAGTCATAGTGAAATAATTTACATGTTTATCTTTACATGTTTATCTTTCATGTCTATTGTCCTCATTATGTGTTAAGTGCTATGAGAGTAGCAACTGTGTCTGTTTAGTTCCATCCTGTGACCTCAGAGTCTAACATGGTTCTGGGCATCTAGTTGACTCGCCAAAATATTTATTGAATAAATGACTGATTATGATAATCAAGATATATCTTGTTCTTATTGGAGTCTCAGGTTTTGTGCACGTAAAATCCTTACTCTGGCTGTGATCTGATAGTCCAATAGAATGTCAAAGACCATAAATGGCAGTCATCTAAAAATAAATTTTACCTTTACTTTATTTATATCACCCTAAAATATATGACTTAACTGTGAAACATCACATAAACATTTCTACAATGAAACACAGTGGTCTTCACACGCTTTGGTATGTCCTCCTAAAAAAATCACCTTGTAGCATACTTTAAAGTTGACATCTAAAAGGTTTCATTAAAAGTTTGATCAAGAGCAAAGGATGTAACATCCAGCATGTAACTACAAACCTTTTAAAGTGAAACTGTTACTAAACTTGAAATATTTCCATTGGACCTTAAATATCATAGCAGATACTCACTATCATTCATTTTAAAAATACATGAACAGGGAATTCCCTGGTGGTCCAGTGGTTAGGACTCTGCACTTTCACGGCTGAGGGTGCAGGTTTGATCCCTGGTCAGGGAACTAAAATCTGGCAAGCTGTGCAGTGTAGGAAAAAAAGAAAGAAAGAAAGAAAAAAAGAAATCAAACTTGCACACAAAAGACCCTGAAAAACCAAAGCAATCTTGAGAAAGAAGAACAAAGCTGGAGGCATCACACTTCCTGATTTCAAACTATATCACAATATTACAAAGCTATAGTAATCAAAACAGTATGCTATTGGCATAAAACAGACACATAGATCAATGGAACAGGATGGAGAGCCCAGAAATAAATTCACACATATATGGTCAATTAATTTACAACAAAGGAGCCAAGAATATACAATGGGAAAAAGATAGTCTCTTCAATAAATTGTGTTGAGAAAACTAGACGGCCGCATGCAAAAGAATGAAACTGGACCACTATTTTACACCATACACAAACATGATTTCAAAATAGATTAAAAACTTGAACATAAGACCTGAAACCATAAAGCTCCTAGAAGAAAACACAGGTGGTAAGCTCCTTAACAATGAATTTTTTGGATTTGACACCAAGAGCAAAAGCAACAAAATCAAAACAAACATGAAGAACTACATCAAGGGACTTCCCTGGTGGAGCAGTGGTTAAGAATCTGCCTGCCAATGCAGGGGACATGGGTTCAATTCCTGGTCTGGGACGATCCCACATGCCGTGGGGCAACTAGCCCCGTACACCACAACTACTGAGCCTGTGCTCTAGAGCCTGCGACATAAATCATAGCAATATTTTTCTGGCTCTGTCTCTTAAGGTAAAGGAAACAAAAGCAAAACTAAACAAAAGGGGTCTGATTTAACTGTAAAGATTTTACACTGCAAAGAAAACCACTGACAAAATGAAAGGACAATCTACCGAATGGGACATGACTGATAAGTGGTTAATATCAAAACCACGTAAACAGCTCATGCAACTCAATATCAAAAAAACAAGCAACCCAGGAATTCCCTGGCAGTCCAGTGGTTAGGATTCAGAGCTTTCACTGCTGTGGGCCCAGGTTCAATCCCTGTTTGGGGAACGAAGTACCCACAAGAAGCACCATGCGGCCAAAAAACAAAACAAAACGAAAACGAAAACAAACAAAAACAAGCAACCTGATTTAAAAAATCAGCAAAAGACCTGAATAGACATTTTTCCAAAGAAGACATACAAATGGCCAAGAGGCACATGAAAAGATGCTCAGCATTGCTAATCATCAGGGAAATGCAAATCAAAACCACAGTAAGCTCTCACCTCACACCTGTCAGAAAAGCTATCATCAAAAAGACTACAAATAACAAATGTTGGCAAGGATGTGGAGAAAAGGAAAACCTAGTACACTGTTGATGGGAACGTAAATTGGTGCAGCCATTATGGAAAACAGTATGGAGTTTCCTCAAAAACAGCAACAACAAACAATAACAACAACAAAAACAAATAGAACTGCCATATCATCCAGCAATTCCACTTCTGGGTATTTACTGGAAGGAAATGAAATCACTAACTCAAAAAGATATCTGCACCTCTATATTCATAGCAGCATTACTTACAGTATCCAAGACATGGAAATAACCTAAGTGCTCATTGACAGATGAGTGGATAAAGACATTTGTATATAATTGAATATTATTCAGTCATAAAAGAAGGAAAGCCTGCCATTTGTGACGACATGGATGGAACTTGAGGGTATTATGCTAAGTGAAATAAGTCAGACAAAGAAAGACAAATACTGTATGATATCACTGATATGTGAAATCTAAAAAAAAAACCAAAAACCAAACTCCTAGATACAGAGAACAGACTGGTGGTTGCCAGATGTGGGCAATAGTGGGTAGGTGAAATGGGTGAAAAAAATGGGTGGACAAACGGTACAAACGTCCAGTTATAAAATAGATAAGTTATGGGGATATAATGCACAACATGGTGACTATAGTTAACTATACCATATTGTGTATTTGAAAGTTGCCAAGAGAATAAATCTTAAAATTTCGTGTCACACACACAAAAAATTTGTACCCATGTGTGGTTATAGATGTTAACTAAACTTGTGATAATCATATATATATATATATATATATATACACACACACACATATTAAATCACTATGTTGTACACCTAGAACTAATACAATGTTGTATATCAATTTTATCTCAATTTTAAAAAGAATTGTAAAAAAAAGAGAAATCAATCTCGGTTATTCCAGAGGTTTGGTTCTTGGGGTCTGATTACTCTTTCACTCATTTATTCATTAATTCATTTAGCCAGAGATCCTGTCATCTAACCACTCAAATATTCAGCAAATGTTTAGTGAGTGCCTACTATGTGTCAAGTACTTTGCCAAACACTGAAGATATAGTAGTGAATGGTATATGCATGGTCTCTGCCCTCAAGAGCTTATGATCTCATGGGAAAAACAGACCTAGAACAAGTAATTATCAAGTGTGAATACATTACAAAAAAAAGAAAGTCAGGGAACTATAGGATTGCATCCCAGAAGACCTTTCTCAGGCACATGGGCAGGAGTGCCTGGGTGGTTGGAGGTGGACAAAGGCTTTGCCTTCTTCCCCTTCACTTCCCCGAGAAGAAGTCTAAAAGTCATAACTAGAAGAAGGAAAGGGTTCATTTCAGGTAGAGGAAAAAGCTTTTTCAAAGACCTCGAGTTGGGAAAAAGCATGGGTGGTTCAGGGAGTTGTAGGGATATGAATGTGGTTGAAGTGTAAAAAGCAAGAGGAACAGGAGGTATGGATAGAGATGAGTTCAAAGCTCTGGTTAAGATTTTGGACTTGATGCTAAAGGTGACTGGATGCCACTTAAGGTTTTAGGGTAAGGAGAACAGTGTCACTCTGTCTCCAAATCGTAGAACAGTGTTTATCACTTAACAGTAGTTCAATTAATATTCATTTAACTAAACACCTAGTTTGACTTCAAGGCCACCACTGAATTCTGTGAGGCCCAGTGTTCCTGAGATGAAATTGACCAGGCTGATCAGACTGATTTCCTCAGTTTTCATTAAAAAAATGCAAACCTTTGCATAGTACAGGGAACTATACTAAATATTTTGTAATAATCTATAAGGGAAAAGAATCTGAAAAAGCACATATATATATATGTGTGTGTGTGTGTATAAAAAACGGAATCACTTTGTTGTACACATGAAACTACCACAACATTGTAAATCAACTATACTTCAATTTAAAAAAAGAAAAAAAAAAAAAACCCTTCCAGTCATTTCTCTCCTGAGTTACTTTGGTCAGGATGCAATATCCTTCTCCTCCATGACCACGGAATCCTTGTGCGCTCTGGAACTCCCAGTATTTCCTCATATCCCCCAGGCTTCAAGGCCAGGAGCAGGGGCTGTGTCCTCTCTGCTGGCCCCTGTGCCCACTGAACCCTTACTCTTCCACCCTCAGGTCATCGAAGCCCATCCCCTAACCCCATGGTCTCCATTTTCCCCCTCAGGAAAAGGCACCATCATTCTTCCAGTTGACTAGGCCAAAAAACTTTGGAGTCATCCTTGATTCCTCTCTCTCTCACCTTCTCCATCCAATCCACCAGCTCAGTCTTCACTTACTCAAAATCCATCCACTTCTCAGCTCCTCCATTGCCAGTCCTCTGATCCAAGCTTCCATCTTCTCTTACCAGCATCCTTGCAATGTCCTTCCATCTGGCCTTCCTGCTTCTGTCTTTCCTTTTACCACAATTTCTTCTTAACATAGAAGCTGTGATGGTTAAGTTTATGTGTTAACGTGGCTGGGCCACTGTGCCTAGTTATTTGGTCAAACACTATTTAGGATGATTCTGTGAGGGTGTTTATGAATGAGATTTACATTTAAATTGGTGGACTTTAGGTAAAGCAGATTGCTCTCCATAAGAAAACCACATTTCCAAAAGATACCTGCACCCCAATATTCATTGCAGCACTATCTAAAATAGCCAAGATATGGAAGCAACCGAAATGTCCACTGACAGATGAACAGATAAAGAAGATGTGGTATGTACATATAATGGAATGTTACTCAGCCCTAAAAAAGAATGAAATAATGCCATTTGCAGCAACATGGATGGACGTAGAGATTTTCATACTAAGTAAAGTAAGTTAGACAGAAAAAGACAAATATCATGATATCGCTTACATGTGGAATCTAAAAATAAAAGATGATACAAACGAACTTATACACAAAACAGAAATAGATCCACAGACATAGAAAACAAATTTATGGTTACCAAAGGGGAAGGGGGAGGGAGGGATAAATTATGAGTTTGGGATTAACATATACACACTACTCCATATAAAACAGATAATCAGTAAGGACCTACTGTATAGCACAGGGAACTGTATTCAATATTTTATAATAACCTATAAGGGAAAAGAATCTGAAAAAGAACTTATATAACTAAATCACTTTGCTGTACACCTGAAACTAACACAACATTGTAAATCAACTATATTTCAACAAAATTTTTTTTAAAAAGGAAAAAAATAATTTAAAAAAAGACTGGATGAGATCACTTTGGGAGTAAATGCACAGAAGAGGAGAAGAGGTTCCAGAACTCTTGCTTTTCCTCTTGGTCCCCAGGGAGTGCTCTTAGTAGCAGGAGCTGCTAGCTAGTTTGAGCCTCATGGATCAGCAAAAGGGGTAGGTGGAGGGGGGCAGAGGTTTCCACATGTCAGTAGGAGCTCCAGTAGAGGGACAAAGTGGGTACTTATTAAGGTTAAAAATTTAAAGATTTTACATTGAGTTTGTACATTTTACTTTCTGTCAGTTTTTAAAAGCAACTTTATTGAGATACAATCCATATACCATACAATTCACCCATTTAAAGTATACAGTTCAGTTGTTTTCAGTATATTCACAGTTATGCAACAAACCAAAATCTGTTTAGAGCATTTTCATCATCCCATGAAGAAACCCCATACCCATGAGCAGTCCAACGCCTCCAGCCCTAGGCAACCACTAATTTACTTTCTTTTTTAAAAAAATTTATTTAATTAATTTATTTTTGACTGCATTAGGTCTTTGTTGATGCATGCAGGCTTTCTCTAGTTGTGGTGAGCGGGGGCTACTCTTCGTTGCAGTGCACGGGTTCTAGGTGCACGGGCTCAGTAGTTGTGGCACACGGGCTTCATTGCTCCGCAGCATGTGGGATCTTCCCAGACCAGGGCTCGAACCCATGTCCCCTGCATTGGCAGGTGGATTCTTAACCATTGCAGCGCCCTGTATTCATCCTGTTGAATGTGGCTCTGTTCATGACTCGAAGGCAGGTAAAACATGTTTATAAAATGTGCGGATGGCAAAAGGCTGAGGGTGACTGTGGTGACCATAGGTCAAACTCCCCTTGACTTTGAACAAGGATTCGTTTATCAGCAGTGAATGCAGAGTTCAATTCCGTATAAGGATGGACAGCTCGGGGCTGTGCCCTGTGACGTGCCCATTGCACCACCAGGGAAGTCCCTCTATTTCTTCTTGATTCAGTTTCACTAGTTTGTGTCTTTCTTGAAATTTGTCCACTTCATCTAGTTTATCTAATTTATTGGCATAAAATTATTCATAATATTCCCTTATAATGATTTTTATTTCTGTAATATTGGTAGGAATGATGTTCCCTTTTGATTCTAGTAATTTTTTTTTTTTTTTTTTTTTTTGGCTGCACTACTCAGCTTGCAGGATCTCAATTCTCCAGTCAGGGATTGAACCCAGGCCCTCGGCAGTGAAAGCATAGAATTCCAACCACTGGACCACCAGTGAATTCCCTGGTTCTAGAAATTTGAGTCTTCTCTTTTTTTGTTGATCAGTCTAGCTAAAGGTTTGTCAGTTTTGTCGATCTTTTTAAAGAATTACCTTTTGGTTTCATTCATTTTCTCTATTTTCTATTTCAGTAATTACGCTCTAATCTTTATTTCCTTACTTCTTGCTTTGGGTTTAGTTTGAGATTTTCCTAGTTTCTTAAAGTGCAAACTTAGGTTGATTTGTGATTTTTTTTTCTTAATGTAGATATTTACAGCTATACATTTCCCTTTGTGCACTGCTTTGGTTATATCTCATATGTTTTGGTATATTGCTTGTTTGTTTCCATTCATCACAAAATATTTTTTAACTTCTTTTGAGATTTCTTCTTGACTACTTATTTATGAGTATGTTGTTTAATTTTCACATATTTGTAAATTTCCAAGCTTTGTTACTGATTTATAATTTCATTCCTTTGTGGTTGCAGAACATACTTTGTATGATTGAATCTTTTTAAATTTGAGACTTGTTTTATGACCTACCATGTGGTCTATCCTGCAGAAAGGTCCTTGTGTGCTTTAAGAATGTGCATTCTGCTATTGTTGGGTGGTGTCCAATAGATGTTTCTTAGGTCTAGTTGATTTATAGTGTTGTTCAAATCTGTTTTCTTGTTGACCTTTGGCCTGCTTGCTCTATTCATTATTGAAAGTGAGCTATTAGTCTCCAAATATTATTGTTGAATTGTATATTTTTCCTTTCAATTTTGTTAGGTTTTGCTTCATGTATTTTGTGGCCCTGTTGTTAGATGCACATATGTCTATAATTGTTATATTTTCCTGATAGATTGACCCTTTAATCATTGTAAAATGTTCTCCTTTATTTCTAGTAACACTTTTTTTTTTTGGTTTGTTCTAAAGTCTATTACTCTTTTATTAGCATAGCTACTCTACTTTTCTTATGGTTACTCCTTACATGATATATTACTGATATATCATGTGTATCTATGGTAGGTATGGTCTATATCATATATACCTAAATAATTCACATATACATGTATGAATTACTTAGATTATGACTAATGAGGGCATGTCAAATCAGTGGAGAGATTATATACTACATGATGCTGGGACATTGCATAACTCTTTGGAAAAATTCAAATTAAGATTCCTATTTTATACTATATGTTACCAAAATAGACTAAAAAAAGAGTCTATTTTTTATCTATCAAATTGACAGAGACTTTAAAAAAGTTATAATGCCCAGTACTGCTAAGGAGACATAGAGAAGAAAGTAGTTTTTTACTCTACTGTTGGGGTATAAAATGATAACAATCAAACTGGTCTTAAAATTTGAACATTATTATATCATGCCTAGGTATTTATTCTAATGAAAAAAATCATTAGTGTATGCAAAGATTTGACTACAAACACATTACTGTTTAAATAGCCCCAAACTGAAAAATATCTAAATGCTCAATAATTGGGTATTAAATAAATTACGATGCATCTACATATATATAAATGTGGAATGAGAAACCCTTTGAAAATGTGAAAGAGAGGGCAGACAGCAGAAGCAAGAAGAACTACAATCCTTCAGCCTGTGGAACAAAAACCACATTCACAGAGATACACAAGATGAAAAGGCAGAGGGCTATGTACCAGATGAAGGAACAAGATAAATCCCCTGAAAAACAACTAAATGAAGTGGAGATAGTCAACCTCCCACAAAAAGAATTCAGAATAATGATAGTGAAGATGATCCAGGACCTCGGAAAAAGAATGGAGGCAAAGATCAAGAAGATGCAAGAAATGTTTAACAAAGACCTAGAAGAATTAAAGAACAAACAAACAGAGATGAACAATACAATAACTGAAATGAAAACTACACTAGAAGGAATCAATAGCAGAATAACCGAGGCAGAAGAACGGATAAGTGACCTGGAAGACAGAATGGTGGAATTCACTGCTGCGGAACAGAATAAAGAAAAAAGAATGAAAAGAAATGAAGACAGCCTAAGAGACCTCTGGGACAACATTAAACGCAACAACATTCGCATTATAGGGGTCCCAGAAGGAGAAGAGAGAAAGGACCCGAGAAAATATTTGAAGAGACTATAGTCGAAAACTTCCCTAACATGGGAAAGGAAATAGCCACCGAAGTCCAGGAAGCACAGCGAGTTCCATTCAGGAGAAACCCAAGGAGAAACATGCTGAGACACACAGTAATCAAACTGGCAAAAATTAAAGACAAAGAAAAATTATTGAAAGCAGCAAGGGAAAAATGACAACAAACAAGGGAACTCCCATAAGGTTAACAGCTGATTTCTCAGCAGAAACTCTACAAGTCAGAAGGGACTGGCATGATATACTTAAAGTGATGAAAGGGAAGAACCGACAACCAAGATTACTCTACCCGGAAAGGATCTCATTCAGATTCGATGGAGAAATCAAAAGCTTTACAGACAAGCAAAAGCTAAGAGAATTCAGCACCACCAAACCAGTTCTACAACAAATGCTAAAGGAACTTCTCTAAGTGGGAAACACAAGAGAAGAAAAAGAAAGACCTACAAAAACAAACCCAAAACAATTAAGAAAACGGTCATAAGAACATACATATCAATAATTACCTTAAATGTGAGTGGATTAAATGCTGCAACCAAAAGACACAGGCTTGCTGAATGGATACAAAAACAAGACCCATATATATGCTGTCTAAAAGAGACCATTTCAGACCTAGGGACACATACAGACTGAAAATGAGGGGATGGAAAAAGATATTCCATGCACATGGAAATCAAAAGAAAGCTGGAGTAGCAATACTCATATCTGATAAAATAGACTTTAAAATAAAGAATGTTACAAGAGACAAGGAAGGACACTACATAATGATCAATGGATCAATCCAAGAAGAAGATATAACAATTATAAATATATATGCACCCAACATAGGAGCACCTCAATACATAAGGCAACTGCTAACAGCTTTAAAACAGGAAGTCGACAGTAACACAATAATAGTGGGGGACTTAAACACCTCACTTACACCAATGGACAGATCATCCAAACTGAAAATAAATAAGGAAACAGAAGCTTTAAATGACACAATAGACCAGATAGATTTAATTGATATTTATAGGACATTCCATCCAAAAACAGCAGATACACTTCCTTCTCAAGTGTGCATGGAACATTCTCCAGGATAGACCACATTTTGGGTCACAAATCAAGACTCAGTAAATTTAAGAAAATTGAAATCATATCCAGCATCTTTTCTGACCACAATGCTATGAGATTAGAAATGAATTACAGGGAAAAATACATAAAAAACACAAACACATGGAGGCTAAACAATACATTACTAAATAACCAAGAGATCACTGAAGAAATCAAAGAGGAAATCAAAAAATACCTAGACAAATGACAATGAAAACACGATGATCCAAAGCCTATGGGATGCAACAAAAGCAGTTCTAAGAGGGAGGTTTATAGCTATACAAGCCTACCTCAAGAAACAAGAGAAATCTCAAATAAACAATCTAACCTTACACCTATGGGAACTAGAGAAAGAAGAACAAACAAAACCCAAAGTTAGTAGAAGAAAAGAAATCATAAAGACCAGAGCAGAAATAAATGAAATAGAAACAAAGAAAACAATAGCAAAGATCAATAAAACTAAAAGCTGATTCTTTGAGAAGATAAACAAAATTGATAAACCATTAGCCAGACTCATCAAGAAAAAGAGGGAGAGGACTCAAATCAATAAAATTAGAAATGAAAAAGGAAAAGTTGCAACAGACACCACAGAAATACAAAGCATCCTAAGAGACTACTACAAGCAACTCTATGCCAATAAAATGGACAACCTGGAAGACATGGACAAATTCTTAGAAAGGTATAACCTTCCAAGACTGAACCAGGAAGAAATAGAAAATATGAACAGACCAATCACAAGTAATGAAATTGAAAATGTGATTAAAAATCTTCCAACAAACAAAGTCCAGGACCAGATGGCTTCACAGGTGAATTCTATCAAACACCCATCCTTCTCAAACTCTTCCAAAAAACTGCAGCGGAAGGAACACTTCCCAAACTCATTCTATGAGGCCACCATCACCCTGATACCAAAACCAGACAAAGATACTACAAAAAAGAAAATTACAGACCAATATCACTGATGAATATAGATGCAAAAATCCTCAACAAAATACTAGCAAACAGAATTCAACAACACATTAAAAGGATCATACACCATGATGAAGTGGGATTTATCCCAGGGAGGCAAGGATTTTTCAATATACACAAATCAATCAATGTGATACACCATATTAACAAATTGAAGAATAAAAACCATACGATCATCTCAATAGATGCAGAAAAAGCTTTTGACAAAATTCAACACCCATTTATGATAAAAACTCTCCAGAAAGTGGGCATAGAGGGAACCTACTTCAACATAATAATGGCCATATATGATAAACCCACTGCAAACATCATTCTCAATGGTGAAAAACTGAAAGCATTTCCTCTAAGATCAGGAACAAGACAAGATGTCCACTCTTGACACTATTATTCAACATAGTTTTGGAAGTCCTAGCCACGGCAATCAGAGAAGAAAAAGAAATAAAAGGAATACAAATTGGAAAAGAAGAAGTAAAACTGTCACTGTTTGCAGACGACATGATACTGTACATAGAGAATCCTAAGGATGCCACCAGAAAACTACTAGAGTTAATCAATGAATTTGGTAAAGTAGCAGGATAGAAAATTAATGCACAGAAATCTCTTGCATTCCTGTACACTAATGATGAAAAATCTGAAAGAGACATTAAGGAAACACTCCCATTTACCATTGCAACAAAAAGAATAAAATACCTAGGAATAAACCTACCTAGGGAGACAAAAGACCTGTGTGCAGAAAACTATAAGACACTCATGAAAGAAATTAAAGATGATACCAACACATGGAGAGATATACCATGTTCTTGGATTGGAAGAATCAATATTGTGAAAATGACTATACTCTCCAAAGCAATCTACAGATTCAATGCAATCCCTATCAAATTATCAATGGCATTTTTTATGGAACTAGAACAAAAAATTTTTAAATCTGTATGGAGAGACAAAAGACCCCGAATAGCCAAAGCAGTCTTGAGGGAAAAAAAACAGAGCTGGAGGAATCACACTCCAACTTCAGACTATACTACAAAGCTACAGTAATCAAGACAGTATGGTACTGGCACAAAAACAGAAAGACAGATCAATGGAACGGGATAGAAAGCCCAGAGATAAACCCATGCACCTATGATCAACTAATCTATGACATGGATATACAATGGAGAAAAGACAGTCTCTTCAATAAGTGGTGCTGGGAAAACTGGACAGCTACATGTGAAAGAATGAAATTAGAACACTCCCTAACACCATACACAAAAATAAACTCAAAATGGATTCGAGACCTAAATGTAAGACTGGACACTATAAAACTCTTAGAGGAAAACATAGGAAGAACACTCTTTGACATAAATCACAGCAAGATCTTTTTTGATCCACCTCCTAGAGTAATGGAAATCAAAACAAAAATAAACAAATGGGACCTAATGAAACTTCAAAGCTTTTGCACAGCAAAGGAAACCATAAACAAGACATAGACAACCCTCAGAATGGGAGAAAATATTTGCAAACGAATCAACGGACAAAGGATTAATCTCCAAAATATATAAACAGCTCATGCAGCTCAATATTAAAGAAACAAACAACCCAATCCAAAAATGGGCAGAAGACCTAAATAGACATTCCTCCAAAGAAGACATACAGATGACCAAGAAGCACATGAAAAGCTGCTCAACATCACTAATTACTAGAGAAATGCAAATCAAAACTACAATGAAGTATCACCTCACACCAGTTAGAATGGGCATCATCAGAAAATCTACAAACAACAAATACTGGAGAGGATGTGGAGAAAAGGGAACCCTATTGCACTGTTGGTGGGAATGTAAATTGATACAGCCACTATGGAGAACAGTATGGAGGTTTCTTAAAAAAACTAAAAATAGAATTACCATATGATCCAGCAATCCCACTCCTGGGCATATACCAGAGAAAACCATAATTCAAAAAGACACATGCACCCCAATGTTCATTGCAGCACTATTTACAATAGCCAGGTCATGGAAGCAACCTAAATGCCCATCGACAGATGAATGGATAAAGAAGTTGTGGTACATATATACAATGGAATATTACTCAGCCATAAAAAGGAACGAAACTGGGTCATTTGTTGAGACGTGGATGGACCTAGAGACTGTCATACAGAGTGAAGTAAGTCAGAAAGAGAAAAACAAATATCGTATATTAACACATGTATGTGGAACCTAGAAAAATGGTACAGATGAACTAACTGGTTTGCAGGGCTGAAGTTGAGACACAGATGTAGAGAACAAACTTATGGACACCAAAGTGGGAAAGCCACGGGGGTGGGGTGGGGTGAGGATGGTGGTGTGATGAATTGGGCGATTGGAATTGACATGTATACACTGATGTGTATAAAATTGAGGACTAATAAGAACCTGCTGTATAAAAAAAATTGTGAAAGATTCTTTAATGGTATGGGAAGATTATTATGATATAGTAAATGAAAAGGTTACAAAATGGTATGTACAGTTTAACTTCACTCTTATTAAAATAATACATAATATGTATATGCAAAAAAAATGACCCAAAAGTTAACAATTATGTCTGAGTATTCAACATTAAGGGTTGTTTACTTTGTGCTTCTCCTCCTCTCTTCTTCCCCATGATTTTCTATAACATTCTGTCTTATTTTTTACTAAGAAAAAGGAAGAATGATTTAAAAATTCATTAAGATGTTAAGATGTGGAGACACACACACACACACACACACACACACACACACACACACACACACACTGGAATACTACTCAGCCATAAAAAAAGTATGGAATTTTGCCATTTGCAGCAATGCAGATGGCCTTGGAGGGTATTATGCTAAGTGAAATAAGTCAGACAAAGACAAATACTGTATGATACCACTTATATGTGAAATCTAAAAAATAGAACGAACTAGTGAATTTAACAAAAATGCAGACTCAAAAGTATAGAGAACTAGTGGTTACCAGTGGGGAAAGGGAAAGGGGGAGGGGAAATATAGGGGGAGGGGATTAAGAGGTACAAACTACTGTGTATGAAGTATGCTACAAGGATATATTGTACAACATGGGGAATATGGCCAATATTTTATAATAACTGTAAGTGGAGTATAACCTTTAAAAATTGTGAATCACTATATCGCACACCTGTAACATACATAATATTGTATACCAACTATACTTCAGTTTTTTAAAAAGATGTTATTTTTGCCTGTTAGTAAAGGCAAAGATGATTTCAAATGCAATACACAGTACTGGTAAGAATTTGGGGTAAATGAGCATGCACAAAATGTATGCTTCTAATAGTAGCATAAATTGTTACTAATGTCACTGGCACTGGCAACACAAATCAAGCCTTAAAAACAGAAGTATTTTCACTTCTAGAGGTTAAGGAAATCATTAGGGATGGATACAAAAAAATGCATATATAATTAGGTTCCTGGTTAAATAAATTACACCTGTATGGGCAATATATGTATTAAAAATCACATTGCAGGATACTTACTGACATAGAGGCCAGTATATTAAAGGCAAAACAGCCAATATTCTGTCCCATATAGTACTGATTTAATATGAAAATGTATGCTTCCTAAAGCTACCGTAACAAATTACCACAAACTGGATGGCTTAAAACAGCTGAAATTTATTCTACCACAGTTCAGGCCAAAAGTCCAAAATCAAGGTGTTGGCAAGGTTGGTTCCTTCTGGAGGCTGTGGAGGAGAATCTGTTCATGCTTCTCTCCTAGCTTCTGGTGGTTGCTGGTAGCCCTTGGTGTTCCTTGGCTTGTAGCTGCACAGCACCAATCTCTGCTTATTGCCTCGTGGCCCTATTCCTTGTGTTTCTTATGTCCTCTCCTCTTCTTATAAGGACAACAGTCATTGGATTTAGGGCCCACCCTAATCTAGTATGTCTGCATCTTAACTAATTTTATCTGCCAAGATCCTATTTCCAATTAAGGCCACATTCTGAGATTCTGGGTTGACATGAATTTTTGTAGGACACTATTCAACCCACTACATGTATATAACATACATGTAAAAAGATTGGATAGCTACATGAACAGTATTTCAGGGTGGGTTTATGGATGATTTAAATAGCTTTGTTTTTCTGCATTTTAAAATAAATAGCTTACTGTACTGAAGTTGCATTTATGTAGAGATTAAGTTCTTAATTTATTGAATGAGGTGAACATTACTTGTAGTCAAAAATTACTCTCCCCCCAAACCACTTTTTTCCCTCCTACAGTTCAAAATATACAGAATACATCATTTTATACATAGTGTATCTTCTCTCAAAATCATCCGACACAGCCAATTCTTCCTCCAGCAGTGGAACATATTACTGATCCTCTGGGTGAGCACCAGATGAAGCTGTTGACTTGTTTAGTATATTTTACAAAAAAGAAAGGTTTTCTAAAGCATGGCAGTATAGTTGAATGTGTTCAAGTTAAATGAGGGTGATGAGACTCCACTGTTCTACTTTTGTAGTTTGAGGAAAAACAAATTTCTTTCATATTTATAAAAAAAAACACTGCAAACAACAGTGATGAATTAGGAAAGTCTCTAAGACCAAGGGAAAAAATAATTACTGATCTTCAAAATGGACTTAAGAGGTTAGGTATATCTCTGGGTCTTTCGGGATTTTTAAAGGTCCAGGGGAAGAAAACTTTGGGAAATAATAATATTGTGGATATAATTATAGCCAACTTCTGTCTCTTAAAAATTCTTCCACTTTCCTTTTAAAGATTTATGACTATGGTTTCCTTCATAACTGGAACAAGATAAATTATATATAAAAATAAAAAAAATTGTCATGTACAGAGGCTGACATCATGGGTAGTCAAAGAATATGTTTAATAAAAAATAATTAAACTTCCATTTGCTCTATAGAACATCATAGAAAGTAATTTAATAAATTACAAATGACTTTTTAAGACGTTTGCTCAACTACAGAAAGCAAATTCAGACTACACAAAACACAACTGGTAAATATTGCAATGTCCAAAAGAAAAATTGGACTAAGACTTGAATCATGAAACCTGAAACAAGGGCTATAAATACAAGGCAATAACAGCTATAATTCTTTTAGTAACTACCAACACATACTTGGATATCCTTTCAACTGCAACTTTAGTATTATGTAATTCTACTGATTTCTTTTCTTATAACCCTTAACTTTACACAACCATGTTTGCATGTTTTTTTAAGCTGATAGCTGGACAACTTTTCCCCAATCAGTACTAGATAGAAGTGTCTTGAAACCCAAGAGAATGTTTAAAGTTAATACTAGCCTTAATGCTTTGAAAACTGCAACTGCCTTATTACATAGAAAGAGAATCACTAAGATGTTAATAACCAAATTCATTTGATCATAATTAGGAAAATACTTTATCTCATAAATTTGATATAAATTAGATTTTAGTGACAAGATCTAGGGCTTTTTTCCCCTTTATTTTAAATTGGAGACAGAAAGGAATGAAGATCATGTGGGTATAACTAGGGGGAGAGAAGGGAAATGTGGATGGTGCTGAAATACTTTACCGGCAAACTAAGTTAACTGTGTTTGAAAAACTTTGGCTATCTCATAGGTGTATTCTAGTTAAACAAAGGTGCAATACTGCAAAGGGAAGATACTAAATATGTAATATATCATTTTCATGATGAAGAATTACTACCCACTTCTCCTGGAAGGGCATTATAGTGACTATTGCTAAGACATTGCATAAAGGACTATCAATTCAAAGTACTATTTTGGGAAAATACAAAAATCAATACAATCCCAATGGAACTTATATAATTTTGTAAATACATATAACACTGTCTCTCTAATAAGGGGTTAGTTATTTTACATACAGAAACATAATTTACTGGTAAAGGTCTTGGAAAATCCAATATAATTGCTTAATTCATGACAAAGCAATAGAGTTCTATCAAAACATACTAAAAGTTATTTTTTCTCTGGGAGAGAAGTGAGGTACTTTTCCCCTCGCAAACTTTATCACTGACTTATTTTTAAGTACCAGAAAAACGCTAACACTTGTCTCTCCTTAGGATATAAATGATATTTTATTTCCAATTCAGTTCTAATTGTTTTAAATGTATATGAAGGTGAACCTGGACCTCTACCTTGTCAGAATAATAGCAGCTTTAGCAGGAGAAATTGTATCACAAATCAAACAGACAAATTTTACATGGTAAAGGGTTCTAAGAAATTGATCAGAAGCCTTTGGCTTCATTTTTTGTGGTTCATAAGAGTAACGTATATTTTTTTGAGATTATTCAAAGTGCATTTTCAAAATGGGCAACTCAGTATATTTAATATAAACTGATAACCCAACACTGATTCTGGGCAACATTTAGTTTGCTTATACGTAGAAACTCAAAATGAATTGAGACTATCTGCATATTACTTTACCCTATTATCTGTTAATTCTGGAATATTTCCATGACGTAAAACACAAATAGAAATCTACACAAATAAAGCAAACAAACAATTTCTTTTACATGAAGTATGCTGTGTTGAAAGTTCTTTTCAGTGGCATTTCATGAGTTTGCCTTTTCTGAACCCTGGAAACAGACATTACTCATCTGAGACAATTATTTCTAATAGGAGGCCAAACTTTGAAGAGCTGAAACTAAATATGTCTAGAGGGTGCCAAAGTTACATGACACAGGATTATTTCATGACTTAATTTTACTGATTTTAAGAGTGAAGCTCAGCAAAAAGCAAGTCATATTTCTTGCCAGATTAACATGATATATAGGATGTGTTTAAAAAACCCCTGAAAACAAGTATAGAATTAGAAACGAATGTAAACTTCCTAAACTAACTCAGCTGAGGTAACAGGTAGCCAGTTAAATTGGCTGATTGGGAAACTTATTTCTTCTTTAAAACACACTTGTACCTGAATTGGAAATATCAGCAGTGCATCACAACACTAGAGCATTTTCATGTAATTAAAGCAATGGATGGTGATGTAGATTCTACAGCTTTCATGACATTCATTAGCTGCCCAAATTATTGCTGAGTTTTGATCTGTAAATTATAGGTGTCAAGGAGGCTGTAAAACTATATTCAAATTAAATCAGTAATATGCATAAAGTATTCTGTGTTCACTGCAAATATATTAAATATACAACTCTTATTGAGCATAATTTTCATAAAATTAACCCCCAACAAAATTATAATGCCTTTTGTTGTAATTTTACACCTTTATGTATTTGATAGTACATACGAGTTCAGAAACTTATGAATCTTAAGAAATATTACATGCAAAACGTCTCTGAAAGCAGTTTGCACTTCTAAACAAATAACTGAAATGTTCAGTCAGTAAGTTATTGATGCACTCAACACTGGGGTATTTACAATTAATAATTAAAGAAAAAAAATCCAAACTCAGTTCATAATTTAAGTGCAGTCTGGGAATCAGTCTTCATTACTCGAATCTGAATCCTCAGATGACGATGGTGTACTATCAGATCCAGATGAAGCATCAGCTTTCTCTGAACCCTCATCTGTGCTGTTTTCATTGAGAGGACTCGGTTCAGTTCCCCCTTTGTCTTCCTGATCTCCAACTCTGGAATCTTCTTCCTTTACTTCTACAGACTTAGATGAGCCTAAGTCACTGTTTTTATTTTTCTGTACATCAAAAGTATTGGACTGGGACAAAGTTGGAATATGAAGATTAAGGCCTGGAGTGAGAAGCATCCCTGGATAAAGTATATTGGATAGTAATAGTGGGTTAAGAGCTAACGGGTTGGCAGCTGCAGCTGCACTTAATGCAGCAGTAGAGGATGTTGAAGGAGAACTTGACACAGAGCTTTCACCACCATTCTCTGAATTTTGGCTCTCTGTCCTTTCTTTTTTTCCTTCTAGCTCCGTAGAGTCATTTCCCTTTTTTTCTTCTGTTCCAGATTCTGTAGGCTTTGTCAGGGGTCCTCCCATGCCCAACAGATTTGGCAATCCAGTCATTCCTGACAGCAGCATGGGGAACATGGCAGCCACGTTTTTAGCTTCTCCTCCAGAAGAAAGGCCAGCAGGCATTCCCATGAGCCCTGCAGTCACTTGCAGTGACTGCAAGTTTTGTAGGTTTTGTTGTAAGGCCTGAAGAGTTGGGAGGTCCACACCTGGAAGTAATCCATTGGCTAATAAAGGACTGCCTGAAATACTGGTGGCAGTTGCAGCTGCCGCTGCCGCGGTGGCCTTTGCAATTCCACTTTTAGGCCGTCTCCCTCGCCTGCTTACTTCCTCTCTCACAACGGGACCAGTGAGAATACGTTCATACATACTTTCTGGAAGAAATCCCTAAAAAAAAAAAATCCATCAATAATAACCATTTTCAAATAAAATCAATAGCTATTAGTTTGTGATACAAATAAGCTATTAAAAATAGGTAATCATTCATAAACTTATTCTGTATTGATATAACCAATTATGAGAGAGATAACCCAATTTCATCTTATACTAAGTAGTGGCTTGAAACAGCTCTTTTTCTCATTTTATCTTAAGAGGGCAGAAAGAGGTCTCTGGCCCTCTTTTATACTGTGAGGCATAAGTTAGTAGAATAGTTCTGGAAAACAGAAGGTCCGAAGAAATTTTTTCATGAGGGTTACTACTGCCATGCCCTTACATTTTTCACATCACCAATTGCTCTAGAAGACTAAAGGAGTGCCCCTCTTCTAATCTGGAAGAACAATAAGCAAAGGACAGAAGAAGTAAAGATTAAAATGAGATGCTTCATATGACTCTTTCCTGACTATCACTTTGGGAGTAAAGGAGACAGAGCCAAACCGAAAAAGATAATCAACAGGGGGGAAAAATCACTTGTCTCAGAACAGCAGTAGCACCTGCAGACTGGGAAGCACCAAGTCCAGGGCAATGGAGGGCAACCTATGCTACTTTCTTGAAATTCTCCCATGATTTTCTCAGGCTCAAAACTCCTAGAAGTAAAAAACAAACAAATGAACGAAAATTCCTAAAAGTTTTAGGAGTTTAGAACCACTAGACCAGCACTGTCCAATAGAAATAATGTAAGCCACGTATGTAATTTAAAATTTTCTAGTAGCCACAATTAAAAAAAGGTAAAATACGTGACACCAATTTTAGCAATATAGTCTATTTAACATAACAAAAGCACTGTCATTTCAGTATGTCATCTATGAATATTATTGAGATATTTTATATTCATTTTTCCAAACTAAGCCTTCAAAATCCAGAAACAGTGCTTCACACTTACAACACCTCCTACTTCAGACTAGCCAAATTTCAAGTGCTCAATAGCCACATGTGCCTGGTGGCTACCATTTGTGACACTGTAGCTCTAGACAGTGGTTTGAAAGACTCTCATGGGACTATTTTAAAATTTTGTCTAGAACTGATCAACTTATTTGTTCTCTTTACAAAAGCATTAGGGTTCACTACAGAAAACAGGACAACAAAAAAATACAAAGAAAAATATCATCCATAGTTTCACTGTTCAGAGAGAACCACTGCTAACATTTCAGGATGTGTGCTTCCATCTTCCCCTTGTGCATATAAACAGATTTTACAATTCTCTTCATCTCTTTTCTAAAGGAAAAAAAAAATAGAATCATACTGAACATAGGTTTACTGCCTGTCTTTTTCATTTAGACACCTGTAGACATAATAGCTATTATTTATTCAGCACTTACCACATGGTTAGGCTTTGATACTCCAAGAGCTTAACTACTACCCCATTTAACAACACTGTGAACTTTTTCTCCCTTGTCACTAATGTTCTTTTTAAGATATAATTTTTAAAATAGTTGCAGATTTTCAATATACTGATGGACCATTGGTATATTCCCAATTTTTATTACTGTATTATGATGAATAACCTTACATATATATATCTTTTCCCATCTTTGTTTTCTTAATATGCCTTTTAATCAATCAATCAATTAATTAGGCCACGCTGTGCAGCACATGGGATCTTAATTTCCCAACCCGGGATTGAACCCATGCCCCGTGCAGTGGAAGCACAGAGTTCTAACCACTGGACCGCCAGAGAATCCTGCCCCTGCCGCCCAATATCTTTGACTATTCATGTGGTATTGCTCAAATAGTATCTTAGAGATTAAAATAAACACAAATCAGCATATATTGATTCTGCATTCTAACTCAACAGCATCTGAGAAATCTGTAACATATTCTGCAAAACAAAAATTGTGAACTAAAAAATACCTTCATATATTCTTGGAATATTTTGTTAATTTTTCAAAATAAATTTATTTTTGGCTATGTTGGGTCTTTGTTGCTGCGCCTGGGCTTCTCACTGTCGTGGCTTCCCTTGTTGCAGAACATCGGCTCTAGGTGCGTGGGCCTCAGCAGTTGTGGCACATGGGCTCTGTAGTTGTGGTGCATGGGCTTAGTTGCTCCATGGCATGTGGGATCTTCCTGGGCCAGGGATCGAACCTGTGTCCCTTGCATTGGCAGGCAGATTCCTAACCACTGCGCTACCAGGGAAGCCCTATTTTGTTAATTCTTAACTTAAAATTTAATCTAAGTTATAATTAAATGGCATCTAATTTTAAAAATGATGTCTGAATTAGTATTTATGAAATACTCACAGACTGCTTAACAACATCTCCCCATTCAGGAGCTACTCCATATTCTGTATTTTCTTTCAGGAACCGACATAAATCTTTCAGAGGGGGAGCAAAGGCACCTCCAACCTATAAATGAAAAACAGATTGTTAGACACTTAAAAGCACTATTAAATATGAAGACATTTCTTGCTTTTATTCTGTGCTGTACAGAGTTTATTTTTTAAAAACACATTTATTTGTTGAACCACTTTTGACAATCTTTATTACATTAAAAAGGACTACCACAATCCACAAGAACTATTAATATACTATATAAACAGGTGCTAATGTAAATTTTAAATGTCTTTCTTTAAAATTAATTAATTAATTTTGGCTGCATTGGGTCTTTGTTGCTGTGGGCAGGCTTTCTCTAGTTGCGGCGAGCGGGGCTACTCTTTGTTGCGGTGCGCAGGCTTCTTACTGTGGTGGCTTCTCTTGTTGCGGAGCACGGGATCTAGGTGTGCGGGCTTCAGTAGTTGTGGCATGCGGGCTCAGTCGTTGTGGCTCGTGGGCTCTAGAGCACAGGCTCAATAGTGTGGTACATAGGCTTATTTGCTCCGCAGCATGTGGGATCTTCCTGGACCAGAGATCGAACCTGTGTCCCCTGCACTGGCAGGCGGATTCTTAACCACTGTGCCACCAGGGAAGTCCCTTAAATGTTTTTGAGTTACTGGAACAGTAAAATAAATAACTACCATTTACTGTGAAATTACTATGTTGGGTAGGCAGTGTAGCCTAGTTAAGATTATACCCTTCGGAGTCAGACTTACCACCTACATGAACTAGGGTAAATCAGTAAATCTCTTTGAACCTCAGTTTTCTGATCTGCAAAATGGAGATAACAACACCTCCCTCATAGGGTTTTATGAAGATGAGATAATTCAAGTGCCTCAGCAAAGGTTCTGGCACATAATAAATATAAACTATTATTATTATCATATTACCAACTATTGTGCTAAGGACTTTAGAGTACATAATTTATTTTGGTACTCACTATATCCATTTGAGAAGGTATTATTTCTATTTTTCAAATGAAGGAACTAAGCCTCAGAGAAGTTACACAAGTTGCCTAAAGCTAGCTAGTAAGTGTTAGGATCAGCTTTCAAACTCAGGTCTCAAAAACCCATGCACTTATCTATTATGTAAACTGATACCCTAAAAGTATAAAAATATACATATCCCTTTAAATGTTTAAATGATTTGAACCTACCAATTTAATGTTCCTTTGGAGTCTAAAGACACTTCTTGAATAATTCCTTTTTCCACACCTTTTTGAATGAATATATACTATATCTTGTTAGGATACAGACAGGGTTTAATATGGCCAGTTGTAATACCTATAGGTATTCTTATCTAGTATTTCCTATAATCTTTACTTAGCCTCTCAAGTTTCTGTTGCCATCTCCTTTTTATTATGACCTTCATTAAGCTCCAGTTTACACTGGAGGCCCTCTGTATGGTTTATGGGGATTCAGCAAGTGGATCTTTTCCTTAGTAACTGATCAATCTCAAGTCTGCACTCTAGAAACTCAGAACAATAAAGAAATCTACAAACTAAAGGAAATGAACAGGACTTTTATCAGGTTACAACAATGAAAAATAAAATTTAGGGTGTTTAATGTTAAACCTAACAAGTAAAAATTTAAAAAAGGGTTCCATTTCCTTAAAACTGGCTAAGAGAAATTTATTCATATCTAGAAATGCTAATTTCATTATAAGATGAAGTGCAAAGATTTGTAACACAATCTATGCAAGCATAAAATTAAGTAAAATGCAACTAAAATGTCATCTTGTTCTTCCCCTAATACATCTATGACATCACTTTTTTTTAATTTTTTTTTTTTTTTTTTTTTTTTGCTGTACGCGGGCGGGCCTCTCACTGTTGTGGCCTCTCCCGTTGCGGGGCACAGGCTCCGGATGCGCAGGCTCAGCAGCCATGGCTCACGGACCCAGCCACTCTGCGGCATGTGGAATCTTCCCGGACCGGGGCACGAACCAGTGTCCCCCGCATCCGCAGGCGGACTCTCAACCACTGCGCCACCAGGGAAGCCCTATGACATCACTTTAAAGCACTAACAAAAGCTGAATAAGCTATCTCTACAAAATTGGGGAAAAATCAGTATTAATTTTAATGAGTGCATATGATAATATTAAGACAATTGTTATTTTAAAAGTAGTTTTCTTCCAATTTCAATATTTCTTCTGAGAAAGTCAAATGATTTCATGTATTTTTATACTAGCAGTGAGGTCATTTAACAGAGAGCAAGACAGAACTAGGGAATTAATGTGACCTACGCAGGGTAATTTAATTTGTGAGTGAAGGAACTCAATGAGAAATGTGCTGTTCTTACTCTGAGGCCATTTCTTCTTTCTTACTTATTTTGTTGCTTGCTCATCAGAATAGAAAACAATAAAAATGTCAAAGCTATGAACTTACAAAAGGGTGCCACAAGTGTTCTATCATTTACTTGAGGAGGTAAAAGAGACATATACCAATCCCAACATAAAACAGACACAATTTGGGAAAACAAATGTTGAGCCACATTTGGTTCAGAAATAGACTTTGGAAAAACCTGACTGTTACCATTCATCAATCAATAAAGCAAGAAGGTAAACACAGGGATACTATTAGTGTATAAGGTACCTTTGTTTAAGACATTTTATTTCCATCTATCAGAAAATTATGTAATATGCCCATTTTGATAGAACGAGACACTTAACAGCCAAATGATGGAAAATCACGTGACAAATAAATAAATCTATAATGGCCATGATGAGAATAGTGTCCCCTTGTCAACAGAGTTTCTCGACTTTTGCACTACAGACATTTTGGACTGGTGGTGTACGGGTTGGCCCCTGTACTGCAGGAGGTGTAGCAGCATTCTGGGCCTCTATCCACTAGATGCCACTAGCATCCTTCCCCTGCTCACCACCTCCCTAACACCCACCTCCTTACTCCAAAGTTGTGACTACCGAAGATATTTCCAGACGTTGCTAAATGTCCCCTGGAGGACAAAGGTGCCCCCTTTTGAGAACCACTGACTTACATGTAGTGCTCTTGCTCAGGGCCACTGCTTAGGCACAGATAATGTAAACTAACTTGCTTATTTCATTCAACAGCTTAGACAAAGATGTGGGATTTGAAATTAAGACTGCATAAAATTGTAGTCCATGTCTTTTCCCGCAAATCTACATTTAACCCAACCAGGTCTGTTAGAAAATACTGCATAATGAAGTAGTGTTCTAGAGATCTCTTAAGCAGTGAATCAACATGAAAAATTAACAACAAATATATAAATACCTTTCTGGCATTTCTTCTGTTAATCAGCTGAACACGTTCTTCTCCAGTGAGACTATTCACATCTAGTTTATTGGGGTTTCTGCAACGATGCCTTTTTTGCTTGGGTCTCCCCTCATGGAGCTGCATTCTCTAAAACACATGGACAAAGGAATGGCTTGAAAATCTAACTGTGCAACTAGTACAAATAAGCTGATCCAAGAAATTTAGTCATATAAAATTGAAGATATGTTATAGATAAGATATATTAATACAGTTGACCCTTGAATAGCATGGGTCTGAAATGTGCAGGCTCACTCATATGTGGATTTTCTTCAATAAATACGTACTACAGGACTACACGATCCATGGTTGACTGCACCCAGGGATGCGGAATTGAGGACACGGAGGACTAACTGTAAAGTCATACTCAAATTTTTGGCTGTGGGGGTGGCATGCATCAGTACTTCTGACACCCATACTGTCCAAGGATCAACTGTTTATATTATATATTGAAGATTTATATTATATCATATATATTCTATCACATATCTTCAATATATATTAAAGAATTTACCCCATAGCTATATGTTAAAAATATTTAAGGTTTAAATATTTTTATATTAATAAAAATGCTGAATAAGACAATGTTACATGAACCTTTTCCTCAAATTATATATTTAAACAATTATTCAAGGCAATTAATAATAATCAGTATTATCTTTCTGTATGAAAGTAGGCTCCTGAAATGAGGAGGACATTGCTAGTTCTTTCCTTAAATGCCCTCAAAGATCACTGTATTTCTAGAGTGTTATTTGAAGGAGTTATCAATAATGCTGGAAGAGCTTCCTCTTTACATTTTCTCCTGATGAATTTCACCTGAAACATCAGATTTTCTCAGTGCTCTGATAGCATTTATATGTGTACTAGTGGCTTTCATTTCTCTTCATCTCACTAATAAACTTTCTTATCTCTTTTCACATAATCCTCACAATACTCAAAGATATTATTCTTTTCTAAAAAAATGTATTTATTTATTTTGGCTGCTCTGGGTCTTCATTGCGGCGTGCAGGCTCTAGAGTACGCAGGTGGGCTGTACAGCACGCGGGCTCAGTAGCTGCGGTGCGCAGGCTCTCTAGTTGTGGTATGTGGGATCTTAGTTCCCCGACCAGGGATCAAACGCGGGTCCCCCTGCGTTGGGAGCACAGTCTTCACCACTCGACCACCAGGGAAGTCCCCCAAAGATATTATTCTTATTTTACAAATGGGAATCAAGGCTCAGAGAAGATACCTTCCTCAAGGTCATGCAGCTAGCAGGTGGCAATAAAGACTCTATCAAACCATGCTGCTCACCTCTGTTAACAACTGTTAACAAAGTAAGGCTTGGTGTCTGTAGTCATTTCTAAACAATTAGAAATTCCAACAGGCTAAAGCTCAAACTCTTCAGCATGGCATACCAGTCCCATCACAGCCTGGACTGAATTCACCTTTTCTATCCAATTACTATTACCCCACTCATTCCCTCACATACTCTGGAATATCAGACTAGTCACTGTTTTATGACTATATCCTTTTTAGACTCTCTTCATAATTGTTCTGTAATGCCTAGAGTATCCTCCTCTTATCCTGCCTAGAATAAGTAGGCATTTGACCAGTATTAACCTGGTCAAATGCCTACTTATTCTTTTATCATCCACCAGTCATGTCAGCTCTATTTTCTATCTTTTCCCAGATACTCTGCTTGGGCAGAGTAATTATTCTTTTATCAGTTTCCATGGCAGTTTATACATACCACTGGTATAGTACATATACCATGTTATGATCATTTTGTTGTAGAGATATCACAGCAAAGTGTGAGATCCAATATACCATTAATGTAAAGTGCCCTTGGAAATCATACCAGTTGTTATCTTGTATTCTGTACTCCAACAAATGCTACTTATAACAATGTTTTAAAATCTTAATAATAAAGTTACATAAAAAATTAGGACAAAAGGTTTATTTGCAGGGAAAATGATGAACTCCTATAAGTTAAAAGAAAAAGTAATAAAGATTCCTTTGCAGTGGGAAGAGGAAGGTATGACAATCTTCAGAGACTAGAGTATAACTGCCATGAGGGCAAGAACTTTATATTGTTCACTGTTTTATCCTAAATCCCTTTAAATAGTAACTAGCACATAATAGTTGCTCAATAAAAATTTACTGACTGAATAAATGGTATTTTCTAACATGTTAATAAGTATAGGGTTAAACTAACAATTCTCATTATTTTTAGAATTGCAATACTCATTTTATGATTGCTCACCTTACTGACAACCCTTCCCCTCATAATTACAAGAGCTTTATTTGGTGCTTTTTTTTTAAATCAAAAGAATTAAGAGAAAGTTTATTTGAGAATTTGTGGCATCTTTTGAAAAAATTAGGGATATGAAAGGCATTCAAAAGCCAAGACTGAGGCTCCCTATTTTAGACTACCAGGTTATCTCTTGAGGACAATAATAGCAATGTAAAATATTAAACTAAATATATATTACAGATACAAGTATATAAAAATATATATTACAGTCACATTCTAGGGACTGGAGCTTCTGTGGTTCTTTTGCATGAAAAAATAAGGTAATGAATTTTTTTGTTAATAAAATAACAATCACTTTACCTTTATATATCACTTTTTAGTCTCCAAAAGACTTTCGTTTTTAATTTTTTAAATCACTGACTCAGTAAATATTTACAAGGAGCTAGATACCATCCTCTGTAGCAGGAATTACGTGCTAAGTCCTGGGGATACAAGGTGAATAGGACAGCCCTTAAGAAGTTCATGGGGTAGGGGACGACTTCAATGGGTTATCCAATTAATCTTCATAATGGAAGCAGATAGAACAAACCCACTAACTTCATTGTACAGAGGATATACCATTACTCTTTTACCTTCTAAAATATATAGAAACATCAAGGGAGACTGATACAAAATTTGGTACATCAGCATCTGACAGTAAAGCATTACAAACTTAAATAATAGATTTCTATGAGTAAGAAAGACATACGCCCATAAGATAGTGAGTAGAAAGTATTTCAGAGGATAAGAAAAATGCAAATTAATATATCTGTTCTCCTCTTTGACTAATATAAACCATGCACCTGACGAGAACCAGAAGGTGTATTCTTATGAGATCTTAAGTGTAGCAGTTTGAACAGTGGATTTAAGACTTACTAGCTGTGTGCCCTTGCACTATTTATTGGGTTGGTCAAAAGGTTCATTTGGTGTTTTCCATAAGATGGCTCTAGTAGCACTTAGTTGTCTTTAACTTCATTCGAAACAATTTCGTTAGACTGTATTGTGACAGCTGTCACATCAGCGTGCATTAAAAAAAAAAAACTTATCAAAATTGGTGAATTTTTGCGTAGCCATTTTAATACTGAAGGTGGAAGAAAAAAAGCAACATTTTCGGCATATTAAGCTTTATTATTTCAAGAAAGGTAAAAACACAACCGAAACACAAAAACAGATTTGTGCAGTATATGGAGAAAGGGCTGTGAGTGATCAAACGTGTCAAAAGTGGTTTGCAAAGTTTCGTGCCGGAGATTTCTCGCTGGATGGTGCTCCATGGTCGGGTAGACCAGTTGAAATTGATAGTGATCAAATTGAGACATTAACTGAGAACAATCAACATTATACCACGCGGGAGACACCGGACATACTCAAAATATCCAAATCAAGCGCTGAAAATCATTTACACCAGCTTGGTTACGTGAATCGCTTTGATGTTTGGGTTCCATGTAAGTTAAGCAGAAAAAACCCTTCTTGATCGTATTTCCGCATGTGGATTCTCTACTTAAACGTAATGAAAACGTTCCGTTTTTAAAACAAATTGTGACAGAAGATGAAAAATGGATACTGTACTCCAATGTGGAACAGAAGAGATCGTAGGGCAAGCAAAATGAACCACCACTAACCACACCAAAGGCTGGTCTTCATCGAAAGAAGGTGATGCTGTGTATATGGTGGGACTGGAAGGGAGTCCTCTATTATGAGCTCCTTCCAGAAAACCAAACGATTAATTCCAACAAGTACTGCTCCCAGTTAGACCAACTGAAAGCAGCACTCAATGAAAAGTGTTTGGAATTAGTCAACAGAAAGCACATAATCTTCCATCAGGATAACGCAAGACCGCATGTTTCTTTGATGACCAGGCAAAAACTGTTGCAGCTTGGCTGGGAAGTTCTGATTCATCCCCCATATTCACCAGACACTGCATCTTCAGATTTCCATTTATTTTGGTCTTTACAAAATTCTCTTAATGGAAAAAATTTCAATTCCTTGGAAGACTATAGAAGGCACCTGTAAGAGTTCTTTGCTTAACAAGATAAAAAGTTTTGGGAAGATGGAATTATGAAGTTGCCTGAAAAATGGCAGAAGGTAGTGGAACAAAACGGTGAATATGTTGTTAAATAAAGTTCTTGGTGAAAATGAAAAATGTGTCTTTTATTTTTACTTAAAAACCGAAGGCACATTTTGGCCAACCCAATATTTAAAATTTCAGTATTTCCATTTCTTTATAAAGTTATAATGATGCCATTCTGATAAAGTTAGGGAGTGTTAAATTAGGTAATCCATGCTAAGTATAAAGCCAAGCACACAGCTAAGTCTCAATAAATGTTTACTATGATCATTTTTATTATTTTAAAACAAATTATTTGTGGGAAAAGATTGCAAGTTTTGTAACTTTACAATATTCATTGGGTCTATGATAGTACTCTGTATATGAGAGGTAATTTTTATTACTTAAACACTTATTGAATGCAGAATGGAAAAATGGAAAATGATATTGTATTGTATCGAAAGATAGTCATTATTTTTTTCTGCTAATTTTCCTAAATCTTGGGCAGAACATATAAGTGGGTGAGAATTTATGCTTCATCATTATAGGTGTGACCAATCACAGAAGTAAAATATACCAAGTTTTATAAGGCATCACCTACAGGAATAAAAGCTCCTAAATCTTCCACATAACCTGGGTGCTCCTTAAGCCATTTTTCCAAATCCTTTCTCTTCGGTGCATCATCGCCTGCAAGTCTTGTCCCATCTTTAAGATTAATAACTGGAACGGGACTTTCTGTATCAGGAATTCCTTGAGGTTGAGTATAGGATAGTGCTGGATTTATCCCTGTAGAAATCTGTGAGGTGGTTAAGCCTAACGTAACCTGTAGAAAAACATCAAATGACAATTTTATTTCCATGCTTTAGCATTCTGATTTTGGTCCAATGAAGCAATTCTTTTTGAAGAGGAAAAAAAAAGTTGTTTAAAGGTCAGCTAAATCTTTCAAATTTAGAATTTTCATGAATCTTAGCCAGTGCTGGATTCTACTGAGATACAATCTAAAGCTATATAGTATACTCCTAATTTTCTAATTATCTTTATTATTCTACAAAACATTCACAAACAGCAATATGTATATTTACTAGAATTGAATTTTGGACTCAAGAATCAGTAGTTTTTAAGCATTGTTTTACTTACATGATTAGGTGGTTTATTTCTGTTGAAAAAGAGGATGTCAACACCTTCTACATTCTTCCTCCTTCCCCGCCTTTTTTTGACTACAGGCTGGTTGTCTAATAAAACTCCATTGGCACCAAGGGTTGATTGAATGGGAGTACCTAACAAATTAAGAATGCAAAAGAGTGATAAAAATCTAGTTCTTAAATTAAACGTAATTACTTTTCTAAATACGTAGACATTTTGCGGGGGTTGGGGAGGGATGGAGTGGGAGTTTGAGATTAGCAGATACAAACTATTATATAGAGAATGGATAAACAACAAGGTCCTACTGTATAGCACAGGGAACTATATTCAATATCCTGTGATAAACCATAATGGAAAAGAATATGAAAAAGAATGTATATATATGTATAACTGAATCACTTTGTTGTATAGCAGAAATTAATATAACATTGTAAATTAACTATACTCCAATAAAATAGAATAAAATAAATAATGCTTGTAATGATACTCATGATCAAAGAAAAAGTTTATTTAAAAAAATACATAGAAATTTAGCTCTTATTTTACAAGCAGTCAGACAAAATCAAGCAATTCTTGGATTAAAAATACTACCTCATTTCTCATTTAAAAACCAGGAGAATTGTAATCTAGGTCTCTTTCAAGTTTTGACTTGTCTCCTCAAATTTTTCCCCTGGATAGTCACACATCTTTTCTTTTGTCCCCTTTTCGAGGAAGAACCATGCCTTTCTCATGTACAAGACAAACCTTTCCCCCTTTTTTGAACCCATTAATTCCTACTTTTTCTAAAAGTTTGTTTCATCATTTATCTTTGTTTTTTTGTGCCAAAATATCTTACTCTACATTAGATTCTTATCAACTTAAAAACATGGTCCAACTCAAATAAAAAATAAACTTCTTTCGGCTTTTTCATAACTTTCAAAACTTTTGAAAAGTTGGTTGCTATTATGCTCCCCTTTCTCACGACAACCTCACTCCTCAATTCCCACAGTCCACTCCTGCCCCAGCCTATTTAAGGTATTTTCTTTAAGACCACCACTGTTTCTTGCCAAATTAAACTGACCCTTCTCACTCTTCATTTCAGTAGGCACTCACTAAAAAATGTTTGTAAGAGGTATGAATGAAGCAGTTCCATGCATTCATTTTTTTCCTAATAAATAAATACACATTTATCAAACAGCTATGTACAAAGCACTATGATGATTCAAAGGTAGGACACAGTTCCTGTCCTTAAAGAGTACGTAATCTAGAACACTCTTATAAAAGAAAATATTAATAATGAGATGTTTGCTTAAAATGGTTCACAGTTTGTAGCGAGAAATGCATTTTCAATCATTCAAGGAGAATTTTTGACCAAGTCCTGTGTATCCCTAAAAGACACTTCCCTTTGGTTGGCTGTGTAATCTTATGGAAGTCACTCTCCTCACATCTCAGTTACAAAAAACACCTTAATTCATAATTAGTAAGGAATAACTAATTACAATGAATAAAAATTATTTTTGCATATGAAAGCACTGAGGAATGTGATATAACATTATTAAAAAAGAACAGCTTTCATTATTTCATTAAAATCAGATTAACAAAATATTATGAATATTTGAAAATACTTTCACTATAGTACATTTTAACTGTAATAATAGAATAACTTTCCTAAAATATTACTTTTAAAAGTACTATTCTGTTTTATAAGAACTTCTCATGGCTTCCTATTCTAGTACGAATGAAATGCCTTACATCAAGCCTCATTCCTGCCTGACCACCAACCCAATCCCCTCCCCAGCTCACTTTTTGATGTTGCCCATAATCTAGATTTATCTTTGCTAAGCAGTCTCTGACCTTATACAAATATCTCTCCAGTAAGAATTTAAACAGTAGCTAGGTCAGTCTTATCCTAAAACCATACAATTTTCCCAACATCAAGTCTCTGGTTCACGCTATTCCCTGACTCTCTCTCAATGTCATTTTCCAGAAAAACCATTATCTAATCTTCCTCTTATAAATTCTGTTCAATTCTGCCTCTTCCACAGGACTCTATCGAAGTCTCTAGACAGCAGTGACTTCTCTCTTTTCTAATATTTATTAACTATAATGCTTTGTAGCAAGATATATTATCGTTTTTAACGTATTGTCTAATATTTTAACATGTAGGTCTAGTCTACCAAGCAACTGAAAGGCAGAGACTGTCTTAAGTTTCTTTTACTTTCCCTTTACTGCTATCCTAGTGCTATATAAAAAGAAAAGTACTTAATACAATTATCTATGGAAAAACATTAGTATACACACCAAATTATGTATTTATAAACAAATCCTATTTGATCATTTATAAACATATCCAATTTGGCAAATTATATACTCCCTTGACTTCTTTCATTTTTTAAATCAACAACAAACCCAGCTACCTTGACTTCTTTTTGAAAGTGATTTTAATAAACATTATTGATTTATTTTAACCTAGAATCCAAAATGGAAAATTTAACCTAGTCTACTCTATAAAGCCTGTGTTGTCTTTATCTTAGATGTAATTACAACAATATTAAAAATACCTTCTTTCTATTGAATGCCTACTAGGTGCCATACTCTGGACTAGGTTTTACAAATGTTTTCTTAAATTACCAAAAACAAAACAAACAAAACACAGAGGTATTAAGCCCATTTTATAAATGTGATCAAAAATATTATGTCTCAGGCCCAATGTCACAACGGTGGTAAATGACAGAATTCAAATCCAGGCTGTTTGGCTCTACTATCTTTTGTGTACTATTCCAGGTGGTTTCTGGAATAGGCTCTTTAGTTTTGTCCTCTTATAATTTATGCTATTTTACTGTCCTTCATTAATTAATTTACATTATATGATGTATCTTCACTCAAAGCTTTTAGATAAAATTCGGGGGTGCCCATACAAACATAAAAAGGGCTTAATACGAAGAATTATAATACCAGTTGTTGAGCATTAATTCTAAAACCTAATTTTAACATCTGTTTAGCATCTAATTATATGCCAATTTCCATACTAGTCACTTTACATATATTATTTAATCCACCTAACAATGCTACCTCTCCATTGACCCCAACTCCTCACTTCGCGAACAAGAAAAGGTTAAAAAATGTTAGCAAGTTTCCTAAGAGTCACGTAGGAAGACAGAGCTAGATTTCACATTTACAGGGACTTCTCTGGTGGTCCAGTGGTTAAGACTCGGATCTCCCAATGCAGGGGGCAAGGGATCAATCCCCCGCTGGGGAACTAAGATCCCACATGCCACATGGCACGGCCAAAAACAAAAACAGATTTCACATTTGCAATTATCAAGATGGGTGAGATACAATTCTTAGATAATTCTATCTAGTTTTAATGTTTGAGGCTTTCTAATATTTGGTATAGGTGCAAATTAGTGTTATAATTACTATTGATACTATTAAAACAGTATTATTTACCAAAGAATTACTTCTAGGCAAAGACTGTAAAATCTTCAGCTGCAATAGCAGTAAAATGTTCAGATGATAGATGTATCAATCCCACTTTATAGAGTTATGGACTTACCAAGGTACAAGCAGTGGTATTATTAAACCCACTTAGGTTGGGCAAAAAAGCCCAGAGCTTATCTTCCCCATCTCTTCCCATTTTCTCACGAAAAAAAGAGCTCCTTGCCATTGTAAATCACAATTTGGGGGATTCATACTTCAGTAAGAGAACTGTGGCTCATTCATACGTGTCTGAAAGTCCAGTAATTGGAGACTTACACTGAATGGTTAATGAAACCATAAGAGACAAAAGTAAGTCTGATGACTCTAATTTATAATTAGAAAGCGGTAAGAGCAGCAACTGGAAACAGCAATCAGTTTAACACCTATAATAAAGCACTATTTTCCCAAACTTCAGGAATTCCGCAGATTGTACATAGGCACAGGAGTTTTGAAATGTTTACAAGTTATTGTATGGCAAACGAATTTAGCAGAATACTGAAATAGAGTCCTTAGCCTTATGTATATGGAGGTATAAAGGAAATTCCAGTCACTTACCTGCTTTTAATTGAAAAGTTACATTTTTTACGATTAGTATGCTGTGGTCCATACATTTTAAGACTCAGCTGCTCTTAACTAAAATTATCAGTTCTCGACAGCATACTTTAAGAGGGACACAGAAAGAATTAAAGTACAACTAGATACATCAACAAAATAAAAAAACTGCTTATGGATGGATTCCTCAGTGCCTAGAGAGCACAGAACACAGGGTACCAGTTCAGTATTCAATAAATACTTGTTGATTCAAATAGTCAAAAGGTTAGTACAAAATATCGTCCCAAGGGGAGATATGATCATTGTTTTCCGAATGTTAAGATTATCATGCAGACACAGGACTAGGTTAATTCTCTGAGGCCTTTGAAGACAGAACTTCAGTCACTGAGAAGAACCAATTGCAGGCAAAGTTTGCTTCCAAATAAGAAGAAATTTTGTGATAATTAGAGCTTTCTAATAATAAGAGGGCTGTTTAAAGTAGTAACAATCTGGTTCTTGTAAGTATCCTATGAGTAAGTAAAAAAGGATTTGCAAATGATGGACTATTTCATGCTGAGGCAATGATTACTAGCATATTCACCTGACACTGGCATGGATTTTGGAAAACTGGCGAGGCTGGTCTCTGACGCACCTTGAAGGTCCCGAAGTCGAGTGAGGTACTGCTGCTGCCCTAGAGCTCCATCTTCACTGTCCAACGGCCTTCTCTGAGCAAGCCCTTGCTTCTGAAATGTCAACTTCAAACCACCTTCCTATTAAACAAACACCATTAATAAGAAAGAAATGATTAAAAAAAAAAACTCGTAGTATATCGAGAGAAATCTTTTACTTAGAAAAAGTTAGGTTAAAAACCCTGAAAAGTTAGTCATGTTCTCTTATTCATACATCAATTGGAGAAAAACATTTAATCAATTTCTATAATGAATATTAAAATTTCTATCTTAAATGAAAAACATCCAGGTATTACATATACTTTTCTGAGCAAAACAGAGCTTTTCATGTGACTAGCACATTGTAACCCTTTCAGCTTCTGACCTATGTCTCTGTGTACACTATTCACGTGACATATTAGAAGATATTACCCATGTTTTAGACACTGAGTAATCAATTTAGCTTCAAAAATCATACTGAACAATGAAATGTTACTGATAACAGGGCATGCTAAATGTTTAAAACAGGAAGTGCACTGACATACCACGTGAATACTATATAAAAGAACCAAACAATAAGAAATTGTCAGACTGTTTAAGAAAGCATCTTGATCTGCAGAAGGACTATTTTCAGAAGTATAGGTAGAAAAACATATTTAATGATGATTCCTCTAGTAGAATATTCAAGTTTAATAACCTGGTTATCTAAAAGAAAACAATCCAAATGCCAGAAAACAAGTATGTGAAGGAAGTAAGAGTAAGAGCAGGCAGCCATTTGCAGGAAAAGCATGCTGCACACCGCAATCGCAATCAGGTCCTAGGGCAATAAAAATAAACATACGTCTTTGATTTTCACTGTAAACTCCTTTTCTCGTACATGCTTCTTCACCTTTGACATCTGTGTTGACTGATCGTGTTCTTCTTTAACGCCAGCACCTGCAGGAGTGGGCACGCTGGGCTCGCTATATTCTGTAGCTGCGCCAGAGCTGTCCAGCAGCTTTGTGGTATAGAAAGAAGCCACTGCATTGGCATCATAACTTCTTCTAGCTGAAGGCCACTTCCCTTTCAGGACTGTTTGACAAATACTGTCCAACCGGTTGATCATCACACGGTCCTGGAAAAGCATGAACATCAAAGGATAATTTTAATAACTGAGTCAGAACTTTGGGGATCACAGCCTTGATGGATTTAACCCTGGTACAACATATGTGTATTTGGTATGCATACATATTCTCACATACATTTACAATTCTATACAAATTCCCATTGGTGACATTAAAAAATATTATACTATAAAGGTATTTTTCTGTTCTTTTGTTTTTATAAGAGTAACACAGGTTCCTTGTACAAAGTTCAAACAACTCAGAAGTATACATAAAAGTAAAGAGTTCTCTCCTCTCCCATTTATTTCCCAACCTCACTCCTAAAGGTAAGTACTCTTCTACTAGCCTAGTCACATACTGGAAGAAGAACTGTCTTAATCCAATCTGAACTTCCACCACTATATGTACATGTACTTAAATGAACCTTTTTTCTAGGTCACAACTGGCTTGGTAAATTTCTTCAAGAAGACCCACTTAAAAGCACTTAATTCATAAAGTAGCACCTGAATACTAACTTGTATGTGAACATAAGCATCCATTATCTTTTCTTCTAAATATTCTAAGGTTATATTGAGAAACACATATATTTAAGTAGACCTAATTTACTTGATAGTAATATTTGATACTTTTAATGCTAACACCAAAATGTCATTCCACATATAAGTGACTTTTTTTTACTACATAATATCTATCATTAAAGAAATATAGAAAAATACTCAAAAAATGACCTATTCCAGCAAGAAATTACTCATTTACCTTTGGCCAGTACGAAGCGGCCAGCATGTATCCACCTTGTAGGATGTAAGCAGACTCTGGGGTCCCGTTGTTCATCTGGAAACTATCCTGGGTCTCATCCTGGGTAGTGCTCAGTGATGCGACGCTTTCTTCATCATAGGCTTTCACGTGAGGGGTACCTTCTGCTAAGAATAATCATAACCAATTATAACTGTTTTAAAAAGACTGCGTAACACAATTTTACATATACTTTTCAAATCCTATATAATTATTCAGATATATTTGAAAATGAAAAGTTAGAAGTAAAAAAAAATTCACCTAGAATACAATAAAGTACTCATTATTTTTAAAATTGAAACAAAAGCACAATAAGTGGCATAAAGGAGTTTGAGGGAAAAAGGGTTAACAAAACATCCCTTTCTGCATGAAAATTTGAACCATAGTTAACACTCTAGGTCTTTTTCCCTGGAAATACATAAACTCCTGATTGGTAAACTGTATCTGCACTGGGAGGACACAAATATTGCTGGGGAGGCTATCATTCTCTAAAGAGGGGACTCTCATAATTGGGCACGTCCCTTGTGGTAACCCTGAAAGTCATGCTTCTGGAGTTGTTACAGGAGGTTCTCACTCTTGTGGGTATCACAGTGGCTCCTGTGTCCACTTGATGTTGACTCATTTCCTGCGCTGTTAGACTTCTATAAGGACACCTGCAGAAGAGGACCACCTAACACTACCGACAGGCTGAAGTTCCTATGCTAGATCTTTCTAAGTAGGGCCAAGTAGGGCCTATGATACTCTTGTAAGTCGGACTGGTGGCTGTTATAAAATATTACCTGTATTTGTTCACTGATCAACTTGTTCCAGGCAAGATGTAATACTAAATTTAAGGCAATCACAAAGTAATAAAATTACTGTGCCAAGTTGCTAATCCGGTTTGACTAACCCATTTTGCAATGTGAATACTGAATACGGAGTAAGAACCAGGAATTTAGTTGCGTTTTCAGTAGTCCTTCTCTAAGAAAATCTGTACACATAAAATTTAAATATGCTTAAGTGATCCAAATCAATTCTTTTCATTTTCATGTGAAATGTTGTCTTAAAATAGAAAAAGCACTTTATGCATATACCTCGCTTTTGGACTTCCTCTTCTTCACTGTCACTTTCTTCTGATGAAGATGAGGAGGATGATGAGGAAGAGGAGGACGAGGATGAGGATGAAGATGATGCTGAAGAACAAGAGGAGGAAGAAGAAGAGCTAGAGCCTGATCGAGAGTGGGAACAAGAAGAAGAGGAAGACGAGGAAGAAGATGATCTGGAAGAACAGGACGATCTCTCAGAATCAGAGTCAGAATCAGAACTAGAGTCTGATCCTCTTTTGTGGACTCGCTGCTTCTTAGAAGCTGGGTTTGGAGTTAGAGGCTCTGTTCTGGCTGCAACCATGCGTCTGTCTGTTTCACCTTTTCCACCAGATTTCTGGTCTCCAGTAGCCTGTGGTAAAACACCATTCTTTGGACTTACAGGCTCAGACTTTATTAGTGTCCTGGTTTCCTCAGAAGTCATAGATTCTTCTTCAGAAAACTGAGGCTCCTCTTTAAGGTTTTCACTTTTAACTTTCACATCCTCTAGAATAATACCTTTAGGATCTAGGAGCCTAGGTAGAGAGGTAAGAGGAGAAGCAGAAAGTGCTACTTGATATTGCTGTAAAAGTGGGGTAGAAGTCCTTGAATGAGCCATCTTACTTTGACTGTAGTTCCTTTGAGCTGCCATAAATGAGAGTTCAGGATCACGAAGAATGTGATAGTCTGTTCGGCTCACCCCGTGTTTAGCAGCTCCAATGAGCAAGTCCCTATCATGAGGGCCACACTCCCACCAGACTGGTAAGTCTGGATTTGGATGGCAAAGCTTCAAGCGCTCAAACAACTGTGGATGTCGGAGGGCCTGTTCCCTTACTTTCCTTAGAAGTTCAATGCGATATAAAGTCCTAGAAGCACGTTCTTCTGTGATTGGCTGGATAAAAATATTTGGATCCACCAATTCTACATTGAAACAAGAACAAACATATTACACTCAAAGATACTTCATTATAGATTTAAAACAAATAAAGCAACTTCTAAAATGCACCTCTACTCAATATCATTGTATACTTTCCAGAATTTCTTTTTAACGTTTTTAAATGAGGAGAAATATAAATTTTAGAAAGAAGTACTAAAAATCATGTAACATATAACACTGGATCTACAGAAAGTTAAGTAAAACATTAAAGTTATTTCGGAGGTGTGTTAATATAACTAGGAAGTTACTTTTAAGAAATTCCCTATGAGCCAATGTCATACTATTATGTGTTTTAAAGAGAAAAGCACTCAAATTCATTTATAAATACAAATTAAATCTGTTAAATTAACACCCCATAAGCAAACCTAAGTCCACATATCCTTAACTGCACCGAGGTAACTCAGGGCATTACAGTGAACTCACAGGGACAACAAAGGCTTTCTTAAAATTTGATGGAAACATGGGAATAATTGTCAAACAGTGTATGAACTACCAGCCTGAGATAGTTCAGTTTTAACATCAGACCATACTCTGTTCCTCTTGATGAGGTCTGATCTTTGTGAGCAGAGATACTGGCAGTTGAGAAGTACTCAAAAAAAGATAGAGGTTTGTTGAAATAATGTAGAGACCACCTGAAGGAGTTACTAATGGCCAAATGTGGAACAATTTGAACATCAAAATGAATTCTGATAGTACTGGATTATAACCTACAGAATAAAAAATAAATACCCACATGAAAAAATACTAATATGAATAAATAATTAAGTAGACTAGGGAGAAGGAACAGCTTTTCCTTGCAGGAGAACTGCATAGTAAAAACTGTTGCGGACAAGATCTACTGATGGTTACTGAAATCAATGGGTGAAAGTTTGAGTAGAACAGGATCTGTGTTGTCTCAAAGTATCTTCTTAAGATATCTGTTAACTACAGGGGAGAAGATAACCATTTTACACTGGAAAAATGCAGCATAGACTAGCTAATCCAAAGAATCAAGGGCAACATCATCAGTAATAAGACACAATGACATCATGAACCCCTTGACATTACATTCCAAGAAGGACACAACATTTCTGAGGTATTCTTGCAAAAAAAGGCATAACCTCAATCCAATTGTGTGAAAACACAAGATAAATCCAAATTGAGGGGTTTATGGCAAAACTGATCAAAGGTATCAAGGTCATTAAAGAAAACAACAACTACAACAACAACCCCAAAACTGAGGAACTGTTACAGACTGCAGGAGGCTAAGGAGAAAGAACACCAAATACAATGTGGGCTCCTGGAACAAAAAAGGACATCAGTAGAAAAACTAGTAAGATTTGAATAGGTATTTAGTATGGTATTGTACTAATTGGGCTAATAATTATACTATAACTATAGTCATGTAAGATTTTAACATTAGGGAAGAGTGAGGGATATATGGAAAATCCCTACATGGGCTTCAAAAACAATTAAATTCACCCCAGAACAGTCCCTTAGCTGAGCATTAGCAGCTCTGATTGTTTTCATTTTGTTTTGTTTCGTTGAAGGCCCTGGGTGTTTTTTTCCTACTAAAACTCTTTAAAATGTCTTTTGAGTGGAGGTCTCACTTCTTGCAAAATTACTTGCGTAAATAAGCCCTCTAAGCACAGTTCCTATAAGACGGACTAAAAACACATGTTAGTTCTGTTTACCAAAAGCTATCCTTTATCTTCCACCTCCCACAATCATAAATCTAAATCTAATAAAAACACTATTTTCTCAAAATTAAATGTGTACCTTTATTCTCTTTAGATCTCATTTCAATAGTAGAAATAAGGAGTAAAGGATCTTTGAACAGAGTTTATTTACAATTCAGAAAAACTGGTGAAATGTTGAATTAGAGAGTACTAAAATAAAATAGCTGGAAATTTCTGAATTTTACTAATTTTGCTTCTTTGATTGAAACAAGGAAAAAAAGAAATTTTATACATACCATCTTTGGAAGGAAGACGACAAACCCTCCGACACATAGACATAAATGCATACAAATATTTCTCCAAACTATCATCAGTTTTCTTATGTAGCCTAGCCATAGCTCTAAATTTTGTCCAATCAAATTGGCCTCTGTCAGGATCAAACACCACTCCAAATGTAGATACAACTCTATAAAAGTCAGCTTCTTCTCTTCTTGTCCATCTATTTTGAATAGATTAAAGAAAAAGTCACATTTCTCACGGAAGTAAATAAATATTAATGCAAAATACAATGACTATAATAAAAATTTAAAACCATTCCAAGTACCTAACACTTTAAAGGATTAAATCCAGGGCTATTTCCTTAGAAATAGATTTTAAAATGCCAGCTGACTCACCTATCCAACTGTGCTTCTTTTCCTTCAGACAATAATAGTTTTTTGCATACTTACTGTGCAAAAAAATATGCATGGGATACAAGATTGTATAGGATATGACAACCCTCCCTTTGGGAAAAAGATAAAACATTTCAAACATATTTACAGTATAAGGTAGTATTTTACAGCTGTATGTATTATAGAAACCATGAATTTTAGGACAGCACAGAAGATGGAAGGATCTGTTCAAACTTGAGTGATGAAGAAAGGCATCACAGAGTAAGTGGCATTTAAGATGGAACAAGGTTAAGATTAAGGGAGGGAACTAGAAAGAGGGCACAGAATAAGCAAAGTAGGAAATAATCTACATTTTAAGGGGATGATGACTATTCCAGATTGAAAAGGAGAAGGCTCATATTGGGACAGAGGAAGATAGGCTCGGGGTCAGTTTATAAAACACTCTAAATGTCTGGCTAAAAATAGTCTCTATTCAGTTGAAAGTTCCTGAAGATACTTTAAGAGGGTAATATCCTCACACACCATAGATCTCCGAACACAGTAGAATCTTTTCCCTGGTTAACAATCACAAGTTTGTTGTGTAATGAGAAAAAGCATATGAGAAAGACCTTTGAAAAACATTAACAGGCCATTTTTATCATAATTATACATTAAGAAGATTAATGATGATGTAAAAATAGTCATTCTGGGAAACCAACCAATCAAGTCATATGAACCTTGTACCTGAGTGATAAAGTAGGAATAGAAAAGAAAGGATAAATTCAAGGATTACATAGGACACAAAAAAATATGACACCTACCTTCAAAGAATTTACAAGTTAGAAAGGTAAGACATGGAAAGGAAAAGATGAATGCCATTACAGTATCTTTTATTATTCTGAAAATGACTAGTTTTATTTAGATAAGTGCTATATGAGTGCAGAAAGCAGGGAGAATACTGTGAGCTAGTCTGGTTGAGAAAAACACTAATAGAGGAGATAGAACATGTGTTGAACTCTGAAGTAGTAGGGCGAGGTATGGACTAAAAAGTAGGAAGAAGGGTATTCTGGGTGATAGGAACAACTTAAGTAGGGTACTGAGTCAAGACTACGTGGGGCATTCAGGCAGAGGGAATAGGAGAGAATAAAATTAGTAATGCATGCTGAGGCCTAAATTGAAGAGACTCGAATTAATTAAGAAGTTAGACTTTATACCTATACTAAGTAAAGAGCCATTGAATATCATGATAAAACTAGTACTTTAGGAAGATTATCCAGATCTGCCAGAGCAAGGGAAAATGTATGCAGCAGATTAAAGATGGTCACAGTCATTGCCACAGCTCGCTTTGAGAGATGCAACCTATTTTCCTTTCCCTTAAATTCTGGTTGGCCCTGTGACTTTTTTGACCAGCAGTAGGTGGCAGAAGTGACACTCTGTAACTGCAGAGGCTGGGTCTTAAGAAATCTGCAGCTTCTGCCTTTGCCACTTGGAATGCTCCCTCTTAGAATCTGAGCTCCCAGCTGGCAGTCAGCACCAACTGCCAACCATGTGAGTGAGGCCATTATGGACCCTCCAGCCCTCACCTCCCTCCAGCCAACACCATGGGAAGCAGAAGAACCATCTGGTCAACCCACAGAATAGTGACAAACAAAAAACTGATGTTGTTTTTACGTCACTATGTTTTGGGGTGGGTTGTTATGCAACGATAGATAACCGAAACAGTAAATTTACACAGGTAGTAGTAGTTGAAGATTACGTCTAGGATAGCTAAAATCTTAAGTGTCAGACTAAATTCTGGTTACAATGAATGTGTTGCAAATGAAACAAAGGAACAATGATTTATCTTTCAGAAAAAAATCCAAAGATCCAGGTTTAATAAGGATGCCAGGTTATTGCTAAACTTTCTTATTCTTTTCCATATATTCTATCCTTTTTAAGAAGTTAAAGCTTTTGGGATGAGAGAAGTTTGCCTGTCTTCCTAACAAGCCTCTTGAAGAAGTTCTATAACTATTTGTTCCCCTTTGACATCAGTAGTTTTAAGGGTTCATCCTCTGTAAAAAGCATAGATGAACTTCTCTTCCATACATTCTTATATTTCATTAATGTCATCATGTAAAATAAGATACAGTGGAATTTATTTCATATAATTTAAACATACGTTTCATTGATAATTTAATTCTTGAGTTTGCACCTTCATTTTTCCCCATACCTCACTGTTCATAAACATGACAAAAGAATGATTAAAGTATGGACTAATAACTATAAAATGCAATAATCTGTATTATCTTAACCATATTTGTGTGTACATATATTTATATACATGTGTATGTATGCGTAAAGCATTTTGCTTTGACCAACTTCTCTACCTACATACATTTTTCACAACGTGAGATAATCGTACCCTAACAGACTTCAGAATGAACACTTTATTTAGATACTATATATTAAAAATTTAGTGCTATTGTCTTACCTCTGCTGTCTTTCTATCTTGGCTGCCATTTTAGGATTAAGAGTGGCTTCTTCATAAAGAGGCTGCATAACACTGGCAGGCACTGAGAAAGTAGGTTGTATCTGCTGGATTTGTCTGTTTTTATTAGTACGCTGATATGCAGTGATGAGACGCCTCAAACGTGTGGTTAAAGCTGACTGAGTAGGCCAATAAATTTTATCACCCTCCATCAGTTGACCATCTACATTTAAAGAAACTCATGTCAATTAAAAAAAAAAAAAACTAAAACCCCAAAACTAAACAGATACTGTCATGAAGTTCACAAAAGCAGCAAAATTTCCCTACTTAAAATTTTTTCTTCCAATCTGATTATGTGAAAAACAAAAACAAAACAAATCTCTCAAAAAAGTTTTAACTATAGCTCTAAAAATTACAACAAACTTTAAGAGCAAGCTCAAAGAGTAGGTCACGGTGGAATAAAGAACTACAATGTTATATATTTAAAGAGAACTTCATTTGCACAGAAAATACAACTCTTGCATTTCCAGGTCTAATATATCTTACTGGAAGGCAAATACTCAATGCCTTAACTTAAATAAATTAAAAGTCCAACTGAAATCCATTGAGAAGTTGAACACTATAAAGTCTTCAAATTAAAGCTTTCTGTATTAAGTTTATCTCAATTTAATTAGAATGAAACACGTAAAAAGTCATCAGGGAGGAACATATGTTTTAAAAAATTCAATATGACAATGCTGTAACTTTTAAGTTTTCATTCACCTAATAAAAGTGCAAGATCTAACTCTATTTCTACAGTGTAATATAACCATATATACCATAATCAAGTGGTAATCATTCATGCGAAGGAAAAACTACTCCTTTATTCCTAGTTGAATTACAGGAAGATGAGGCACTATTCCCCTTGGGTACCAGCTGGGAATGAATGTACTCTAGTGACAGTACGTTTCTATCTTGATATCAGAAGGAAGGAGAAGCAAGACCGTGTACAGAAAAGCCTGTAGAAACTGAGTGATAAAAGAATGTTTCTCAATGTGTGTATGAACAAATAAGAAACAGATTATTAAATTAACACTAATGGTGTGTTTAATGGTGAAATGTCACATACCAGTGTAATAATCAAGCCACAAAATCATCAAAGCTCCTATTCTATAAAAATTCAGTGAGTCACTGAGTAAAATTTACAACTAAAAGTATTGTTAAATTTCCTATCAACTATGTTCTATAATGATTGCAACTGTCTTCAATAAATTTCACATACATTTGAGACATACAGAAGTGTATTAGTTTACTGATCTCATGGTATCATGGGAATGCTAATTTACAATAATACTAAGTAAAGAAATAAATGCTATTTACCTCCATCTGCTATAACAAGATCTCCTGGTGAGGAAACATCATCCTTTTAAAAGAAAACAGAAATTTGTCACAGGGTAACTGGGTCAAGATATAAGAGAATCGATTTTCTTTATAATAGAATACTTTCTTTTGCAATAGAATTTTAAAAATTCAATTTATTTAAACTAAAAAAACCCAAACCAAAAACATTTCACCCATTTCCATCCTGCCTCTAACATCAAGCCTCTGGCAACCACAATCTATTCTCTTTATCAACTTAGTTAAAAAAAATTTCTTTTTAGATTCCACATATAAGAGACATCACAAAATATCTGGGTTTTTCTGACTTACTTTACTTAGTACAATACTCTCAAGGTCCATCCATGTTGTTGCAAATGGCAACATTTCATTCTTTTTAAAGACTGAATAATATTCCATTGTGTATATATACACATACACACATATGAATATACATCACAATCTCTTTATCCATTTGTCTATCGATGGACACCTAGGTTGTTTCCACATCTTGGCTACTGTAAATAAAACTTCAAACCACATGTGATTGGGCTGCATATATCTTCCAAATTAGTGTTTTCATTTTGGGGGGAATAAATACCCATAAATGTGATTGCTGGGTCATATGACAGCTCTATTTTTAATTTTTTGAGGAACCTCCATACTGTTTTCCACAGTGGCTGCACCAATTTACATTCCCACTAACAATATACAAGGTTCACTTTTCTCCACATCCTAGCCAATACTTGTTATTTCTAGTCTTTTTGATAATAGTCATTCTAACCGGTGTGAGGTGACATCTCACTGTTGTTTTGACTGGCATTTCCCTGATGATTAATGATGTAGAGACTTTTCATGTACCTGTTGGCCATCTATATGTCTTCTTTTAAAAAATGTCTATTCACATTTTCTGCCTATATTTTAATCAGATCGTTTGGGTTTTTTTGCTATTGAGTTGTATGAGTTCTTTATATATTTTGGATATTAGCCCCTTATCAGATGTATGATTTGCAAATATTTTCTCATATTGAGTAGGTTGCCTTTTTCTTTTATTGATGATTTCCTTTGCTGTGCAGCTTTTTAGTTTGACATAGTTGCACTTGTTTATTTTTGCTTTTGTTTTTGGTGTCAGATTCAAAAAACTCATCACCAAGACCTATGTCAAGGAGCTTACCAACTAAGTTTTTATTCCAATGACTACTAGTTTCTACTTTTGTTTTAGAAAGCCCTAAGTTAGAATTATCATCATTCCTTTGTAGGTGGGTCTTTTTCCTCTGGTTGTTTTAAAAAACATCTTCTCGGGGGCTTCCCTGGTGGCGCAGTGGTTGAGAGTCCGCCTGCCGATGCAGGGGACACGGGTTCGTGCCCTGGTCCGGGAAGATCCCACATGCCGCGGAGCGGCTGGGCCCGTGAGCCATGGCCGCTGGGCCTGCGCGTCCGGAGCCTGTGCTCCGCAACGGGAGAGGCCACAGCAGTGAGAGGCCCACGTGCCGCCAAAAAAAAAAAAAAAAAAAAAAAAAAATCTTCTCTTTGTTTGGTGTATCGTACTTGCACCAGGATGTTTCTTGAAGTGGATTTAGTTTCATTTATCCCTGCAAGATTCACTTTACTTCTTGAATCTGAGGATTCATGTATTTCATCAAGTCTGAAGAATTCTCAGCTGGTAACTCTTAAAATAGGGCTTCTCCCTTATGCTCTCTAGTCTGTCCCTCTGGAACGCCTATTAGACATACACCGGACATTATCATGCTATATATACTCTTCGTATCTAAAAAGATTTTTTATATACTCCATTGTACTGGTTTTTGGTTTGTTGCCTCTCAGCTCTAAATTTACTGCCTCTCATACCTTTTGCCAGCTCTAAGAAAAAAAAAACAACAACGGATCTAGGCTCTTTATTTTTTCTTAGCCAGCCAATGTGATATTAAGCTTTGTCAGTAGTGGGAGCTGGAGAAGAAAGGCATTTTACTTCCTGGTTGCTGTGAGCTCCTCCACTGCTCAGCTCCTATAGCACATGCAGCTTCCTCAGTGCCCAGCTCTTGCAGTTCATGCAGTTTCTTTAGCACCTCTTGCCCAGCAGCTTCTCCTGAGCAACCTCCCCCTGGGTGGTTTTGTAGTGGAATGCCTCCGTTGAGACACTTCCCCAAGAAAAGCTTGGCAACCCTAGAGGGTGGATTTTCAGCTGTTTTTCAGCTCAGGTGTGGCAGCACAACAACTTTTCTTCCATCTAGTGAGCTGTGGTCATACCCTCCCCAAAAGGTCAGAACCTCAGCCCTGGTGGGGACAGCACCCTTCCTTGGCTGCTGTATCTCAGCCTTAGGAATAGTGGCTATTCCTATATTCTTTCAAGTTCTTGCCACTCAGTATTTCAACCCCCCTATTATAGTCAATAGCTCTTTACATTAAACTTTCCCTGTTCAAATTACTATGTGGTTTTTCTCTCCTGATTGGCTCAAACTGATTCATCACGCTACATTATGGATAACTTCCTCTATTTTCTAAATAATTTCTTCTCTCGTGAGCTGTGTCTAATCTGTTTCTCCAGCAGGATGTTTAACTTATTTGTTGAGTTTTAAATTTCAACGACAGTATTTTCCACCTTTAAAGTTACATATAATTCTCTTTCATATGTCCATCGTCATTTAAAATCTTATCTTGTCTCTCTTTTTTTCCTAGTTCTTTCTTTAATGTCTTTAATCATCTAAAATTTTATTTATTTTCTATTTCAGGAGATATATTAACAGAAATTCTTAAAGATCTAATCTTGTTCTTTGTTGTAGTGTTACCATTCACTCATGGTAAATTGCTCCTCATAAATTAAAAATTTTTGGATTTTGACCTCATTTTATGGAGGGCTTTATCTTCAAGACTCAAGTGTAATCTAGATTGAAGTCGTTTCTTCTAACTGTTCTTTTTCTTTTAACCAAGTACCTCAAGGGTATTACCAGATTGGGATCTCTCTTTATATTACATTTTTGCCTTGAGAGTTCCTGGACCATGCAGATTAAGTAAAAGAAATCAAGCCATAAACTCAAGCGAAGGCAGGCCTATGGCTATGAATTTTCAGGGGAAACAATTTTCTCCCTACCCAGAAACCATGCTGAGATAAATTTACTTGTTTCCCTGTGCTGTTTGGCAGAAGGTACTACCCTTTAAGGGTTCTGACTTTACTGGATTTCATTCTCACTGCTACACACTGGCCTAAGCCTCATCTTTCTTCCTCAATATCCAATTCCCTTGGCAACCAAGACCAACAAACCCTACCTGACAGCCATAGCACTGTCTAGTCTTTACTATATTCTCACAAATATTATAGAAATTATTCTCCTCTTTTAACATCATTTTCCCAACCCAACAGATTATATTCTGTACTTTCAACCAACTCTTTTTCTTCCTTTTGACTTTCTATAAACAGAACACCTAGAACTATGCTTTAGTAGCTCAGAATTCCTCTGGGCTCCACCCTCTACTTCAGATCACTTTATCTGTTGCTGTGTGCTTTTAGTATCTAGCTCTTATTCTGCTTTGAGATTTTGCCCCTGAACACTGTGTTTCTTTGGTTCCTAGCAGTGTAGCATGTTGGGAATCCCCATTTCACCCATATGGCCAAACCAGCCTCCAGCTTGTCTAGAAGAGGAGATCAAGCAAATTCTGAATGGTTATTTGTGATGTCTGGCAACTTAAGTTAGTCACTAACTTAGCTAATGTTCTAAGAAATGATGCATAATGAAAATGTATGAAGGAAAAACATACAAAAGAAATAGCAAGCAAAAGAAAACATGGATAACTAGATTCGAGGATTTAAAATCATGATCCAAAGCATACCTCTATATCATCTTTAAAGATAGCTGGGGCAGGTTTGTATTCTGGATCTTCCACATCCCTGTTAAATACCAACAAATGCTATAATTATCGTACTGAACTTCAAATTTCTCGTGGTAGGACAAACAAATGGGGTATTGTTGGAAGGACTTCTTCGTATGTTTTAATGGTCCGACTGAAGTCTCTTCTTCAGCCAGAGGAGCCCAAGCCTAATAGCGTGAAGGCTATTTACATGGCAAGTCAGAAGTAAAGCTAGTTCTAATTTACTCTTACTCCCAAGTTCACTTATAAATGTGGTATTAACCTTAACATAGTCTCTTACTTTTCTCTTTCGGTAAGAAAAGAAAGATTATAAAGGCCTCATAATAGGTATAATGAACAACATCATATTTCTCTTCAGTTGTAATATGCTTAGCTTTCTTCTTCCCTCCTAGGTCCCTAAAATTTTAGTCTTAATTGCCATGACCATTAAGAACGGAAAAATGAAGGACTCATCAAAAGAATGGGTGTGGGGAAGGTCTGGTCTCTTCCTTCATTGCACTCTGTTAGACAAGTGCTAACTTATTAGAGTATCATTACCTCTTTTGAATTGTAAACTCCAATTCTCGTACTGCTACATTATTTAAAGAGAAACATCACCGACATAGAATATGCTGATGTTGATAGAGCTATATGGAGAATTCATGACTCTGAAATCCACGTACCCATCCATATAATCGTTCGCCCTCTGTTCTGCAGCAACTGCTTTCTCATCAGGTTTTCCCACTCTTTCCAAGAAGCATAATGCCGGGTCTGCTCGGATAGTGTTATATTTTTCATAACCTAGAGGGATGACCAATTATGAAGGTTAAAAAGGATAAAAAGAAGAAAAAAATATAAATGTAAGCATTCCTCATATTTATGATGAGTGATATTTCTGGACTGAAAGGACCATGTATTAAAATGACATTGATTAAACATGTTTTCTAGAAATTATCACAAACATTACATGGTCTGGCAATATGTATATTTAAAAATCTAGATTAAATATATCAGTTAAAAGGAAAAGAGGAAAAACTGACCACACATATCTCACATAAAAACTCTTCCTGAGAGGGGACGTTATGTGAGACTTACGTCCAAGAGAAGCAGTTCCCATATGCCACCCATTCATGAGGAAATGTAGTGACGGACAAACATAGCTTGGGAGTGTATGCTTTATATGATGTATATTAATAATATGGGTGTTACTGAAATAAAGCTGTAAGTGGAAATCAATAAATTGAGAAGTAGCTGAATTACACTATACGTAGATGAAGACTCTACCTATATTACTTCTCACTTACCATGTTTAAAAACTCCAATAAGGAGTGACTTATCAGCATCAAAATCCCACCATTCAGCAGGAACTTCTGAGTGGTCTGGTTCTGGGACCCAAACATCAATGTCACTTAAAAAAAAATCATGATACGACTTTATAAGTTACTATAAACAAGTCTAAGAGGGGGCAAAATTTTACACAGCTTCTAAAAAACATTGTGGTTTTTAAGAAAAAGAGGATACAATTTTATTTCATTAAAATAATTTTCCACAATTACCACATATTAAAATTATAAAACTGCACAATAACAACAAAGGTTCCATAAAATGAATTAATATTCTTAAGCGCAACAGAAGAAATAAGTTTCAACAGGTTTACTTTATTCTTAAGGAATCATATTCTTTCCACTAATTTCCTTCAGATATAGACAAAAGGTTCTATCAGAAAGTAGTCTTATGTCAGCAAACATCTTGGCAAAAATCATCTGGGTCAAAAATTTCACTTTGTATATGAGGAGACTGAGGCCCTAGAAAAGCAAATGAATGGCTCTAGGCTGTAAAACAAGTTATGTCTCTTTTAGACCGCTATTGCTAGGAAAGTCACACTGAAAAATTAAGCACTGCTTACCAGTAAAGGAAGCCTAGCAAAGAGTTAATAATGTTTGACAAGGATTAGCAAATAAGTATCATTAATTTTGATATAAATACACGTCATTCTTATATTGTATTCAACAGTCAAAGAGACTGGATAGGGTAAATTACCTCAGAGAATCAAATATTCTACTTGAGATTTTCCCTATGACATTAATGTATTATCAATTTCCAAAGAATCAGATATAATAAAAAACAACACAAATTATATTGAGTAGAATTTCATTCTTCATCGTGGCACCATAAATTTTATAAATTAATTAAGAAAGGCCTATAGGTGTGAAGAAATGGAGCATTTCTTACTTATAACTAAGTTGTGTGGCAAAAGTTCATCTGTAAGTTGGTTGTCTTTGTGAATGCAAAATAAATTTTCATACAGATATAAACTGATAAATGGTCAATATGTTCCTGGGCTAGTCCACAAGAACCCAACAGTTAACCACTAATATAGTTGAAATAAAAGATATTGACAATTAAAAATAGTTTTAAGTTTTTATAAGTAAATAAGTCATAAAAAAATGGATTAAAAAATTACTTTTTATTTTTCCTAAGTGTTTTGCCAGGAGACAAAAAGAAAATTTTCAATACTCTAAACGCACACCTCATTATATTTTATTTTGCTTAAAAACAGAAATGTCACAATCACAATATTTTTTAGCTTAGTGCAGAAACAGAGAAAGAGGAAGAGAGATTTTCCGGTGATATGGCAAAAGTTGAAAAATAGATGAGGAAAAATACAGTTAAAGAAGATATTTATTTTTTATTGCATTCCTGGTCAGGATTAAACAAAGCAGAAGCACAGAATGACAAAAGAAAGAGGAAAGAACACCGGAGACAGGATGCCAAAGGGGGAAAAATAAAGTGGGTCAGATACTGTACTTCCTCTTACCAATCATCAGGTAGCACTCTAAAGCTCAAAATATTGTGACTGTCATCTGAGGTGGAAGGTTTTTCCTCTTTTTAGAGAGTAAAAGGCACTAAATATATACCTCATGGGTTTAAAAAATATATATTTATTTTAACATCTTTATTGGAGTATCATTGCTTTACAATGCTGTGTTAGTTTCTCCTGTATAACAAAGTGAATCAGCTATACATATAGACATATCCCTCCGTCTTGCGTCTCCCTCCCACCCTCCATTATCCCACCACTCTAGTTAGACACAAAGCACCGAGCTGATCTCCCTGTGCTATGTGGCTGCTTCCCACTAGCTACCTATTTTACATTTGGTAGTGTATATATGTCTATGCCACTCTCTCACTTCCTCCCAGCTTAACCTTCCCCCTCCCTGTGTCCTCAAGTCCATTCTCTACATCTGTGTCTTTATTCCTGTCCTGCCCCTAGGTTCTTCAGAACCACTGTTTTTTTTTTTTTAGATTCCATATATATGTGTTAGCATACAGTATTTGATTTTCTCTTTCAACTTACTCAACTCCGTATGACAGACTCTGGGCCCATCCATCTCACTACAAATAACTCAATTTCGTTTCTTTTTATGGCTAATATTCCATTGCATATACGTGCCACATCTTTCTCAATTCATCTGTCGATGGACACTTAGGGTGCTTCCATGTCCTGGCTATTGTAAACAGAGCTGTAATGAACATTGTGGTACATGACTCTTTTTGAATTACAGTTTTCTCTGGGTATATGCCCAGGAGTGGGATTGCTGGGTCGTATGGTAGTTCTATTGTAGTTTTTTGAAGAACCTCCATACTGTTCTCCATAGTGGCTGTATCAATTTACATTCCCACCAACAGTGCAAGAGGGTTCCCTCTTCTCCACACCTTCTCCAGCATTTATTGTTTGTAGATATTTTGATGATGGCCATTCAGACTGGTGGGAGGTGATACCTCATTGTAGTTTTGATTTGCATTTCTCTAATGATTAATGATGTTGAGCATCCTTTCATCTGTTTGTTGGCAATCTGTGTATCTTCTTTAGAGAAATGTCTACTTAGGTCTTCTGCTCATTTTTGGATTGGATTGTTTGCTTTTCTGATAGTGAGATGCATGAAATGCTTGTGTATTTTTGAGATTAATCCTTTGTCAGCTGCTTTGTTTGCAAATATTTTCTCCCATTCTGAGGGTTGGCTTTTCGTCTTGTTTATGGTTTCCTTTCCTGTGCAAAAGCTTTTAAGTTTCACTAGGTCCCATTTGTTTATTTTTGCTTTTATTTCCCTTTCTCTAGGACGTGGGTCAAAAAGGATCTTCCTGTGATTTACGTCATAGAGTGCTCTGCCTATGTTTTCCTCTAAGAGATTGATAGAGTCTGGCCTTACATTTACGTCTTTAATCCATTTTGAGCTAATTTTTGTGTATGGTGTTAGGGAGTGTTCTAATTTCATTCTTTTACATGTAGCTGTCCAGTTTTCCCACTACCATTTATTGAAGAGGCTATCGTCTCTTCATTGTATACTCTTGCCTCCTTTATCAAAGATAAGGTGACCATATGTGTGTGAGTTTACCTCTGGGCTTTCTATCCTGTTCCATTGACCTGTATTTCTGTTTCTGTGCCAGCGCCATACTGTTTTGATTACTGTAGTTTTGTAGTATAGTCTGAAGTCAAGGAGCCTGACTTTTCTCTCTCAAGATTGCTTTGGCTATTCGGGGTCTTTTGTGTTTCCATACAAATTGTGAAATTTTTTGTTCTAGTTCTGTGAAAAATGCCAGTGGTAGTTTGATAGGGATTGCACTGAATCTGTAGATTGCTTTGTATAGTAATTTTCATAATGTTGATTCTTCCAATCCAAGAACTTGGTATATCTCTTCATCTGTATGTATCATCTTTAATTTCTTTCATCAGTGTCTTATAGTTGTCCGCATACAGGTCTTTTGTCTCCTTAGGTAGGTTTATTCCTAGGTATTTTCTTTTTGTTGCAATGGTAAATGGGAGTGTTTCCTTAATTTCTCTTTCAGAGTTTTCATCATTAGTGTGTAGGAATGCAAGAGATTTCTGTGAATTAATTTTGTATCCTACTACTTTACCAAACTCATTGATTAGCTCTAGTAGTTTTCTGGTAGCATCTTTAGGATTCTCTATGTATAGTTTCATATCATCTGCAAAGTGACAGTTTTACTTCTTTTCCAATTTGGATTCCTCTTATTTCTTTTTCTTCTCTGATTGCTGTGGCTAAAACTTCCAAAACTATGTTAAATAATAGTGGTGAGAGTGGGCAACCTTGTCTTGTTCCTGATCTTGGTGGAAATGGTTTCAGTTTCTCCCCATTCAGAATGATGTTTGTTGTGGGTTTGTCACATATGGCCTTTATTATGTTGAGGTTAAGTTCCCTCTATGCTTACTTTCTGGAGGCTTTTTATCATAAATGGGTATTGAGTTTTGTTGAAAGCTTTTTCTGCATCTATTGACATGATCATATGGTTTTTCTCCTTCAATATGTTAACATGGTTTATCACACTGATTGATTTGCGTATACTGAAGAATCCTTGCATTCCTCAGATAAACCCCACTTGATCAGGGTGTATGATCCTATTAATGTGCTGCTGGATTCTGTCTGCTAGTATTGTTTTGAAATTTTGGCATCTATGTTCATCAGTGATATTGGCCTGTAGTTTACTTTGTTTGTGACATCTTTCTTTCTTTGTGATACCACCCTGTGGTATCAGGGTGATGGCCTCGTAGAATGAGTTTGGGAGTGGTCCTCCCTCTAATATATTTTTGAAGAGTTTAAGAAGGATAGGTGTTAGCTCTTCTCTAAATGTTTGATAGAATTCGCCTGTGAAGCCGTCTGGTCCTGGGCTTTTGTTCGCTGGAAGATTTTTAATCACAGTTTCATTTTCAGTGTTTGTGACCGGTCTGTTTATATTTTCTATTTCTTCCTGGTTCAGTCTCAGAAGGTTGTGCTTTTCTAAGAATTTGTCCATTTCTTCCAGGTTGTCCATTTTATTGGCATATAATTGCTTGTAGCAATCTCTCATGATCCTTTATATTTCTGCAGTGTCAGTTGTTACGTCTCCGTTTTCACTTCTAATTCTATTGATTTGAGTCTTCTCCCTTTTTTTCTTGATGAATCTGTCTAATGGTTTATCAATTTTGTTTATCTTCACAAAGAAACAGCTTTTACTTTTATTAATCTTTGCTATTGTTTCCATCACTTCTTTTCCATTTATTTCTGATCTGATCTTTAAGATTTCTTTCCTTCTGCAAACTTTGGGTTCTTTGGGTTTTTTGGTTCTTCTTTCTCTAATTGCTTTAGGTGTAAGGTTTGGTTGTTTATTTGAGATGTTTCTTGTTTCTTGACATAGGACTGTATTGCTATAAATTTCCCTCTGAGAACTGCTTTTGCTGCATACCATAGGTTTTGGGTCATCATGTTTTCATTGTCATTTGTTTCTAGATAGTTTTTGATTTCCTCTTTGATTTCTTCAATGATCTCCTGGTTATTTAGTAGCATATAGTTTAGCCTCCATGTGTTTGTATTTTTTACAGATTTTTTTTTGTAATCAAGTCTTACAGTTGTGGTTGGAAAAGACACTTGATATGATATCAATTTTCTTAAATTTACCAAGGCTTGATTTGTGACCCAAGATATGGTCTATCCTAGAGAAAGTTCCATGAGCACTTGAGAAGAAAGTGTATTCTGTTGTTTTTGCATGGAAGGTCCTATAAATATCAATTAAGTCCATCTTGTCTGATGTGTCATTTAAAGCTTGTGTTTCCTTATTTATTTTCATTTTGGATGACCTGTCCATTGGTGAAAGTGGGCTGTTAAAGTCCCCTACTATTATTGTGTTACTGTCGATTTCCCCTTTTATGGCGGTTAGCATTTGCCTTGTGTATTGAGGTGCTTCTATGTTGGGTGTATAAATATTTACAACTGTTATATCTTCTTGGATTGATCCCTTGATCATTATGTAGTGTCCTTGTTTGTCTCTTGTAATAGTCTTTATTTTAAAGTCTACTTTGTCTGATATGAGAATTGCTACTCCAGCTTTCTTCTGATTTGCATTTGCATGGAATACCTTTTTCCATCCCCTCACTTTGTCTGTATGTGTCCCTAGGTCTGAAGTGGGTCTCCTGTAGATAGCATACATACAGGTCTTGTGTTTGTATTCATTCAGCCAGTCTATGTCTTTTGGTTGGAACATTTAATCCATTTACATTTAAGGAAATTATCGATATATATGATCCTATTACCATTTTCTTAATTGTTTGGGTTCGTTATTGTAGGTCTTTTCCTTCTCTTGTGTTTCCTAACTAGAGAAGTTCCTTTAGCATTTGTTGTAAAGCTCGTTTCGTGGTGCTGAATTCTCTTACCTTTTGCTTGTCTGTAAAGGTTTTAATTTCTGTCAAATCTGAATGAGATCCTTGTTGGGTAGAGTAATTTTGGTTGTAGGTTTTTCCCTTTCATCACTTTAAATATGTCCTGACACACCCTTCTTGCTCACAGAGTTTCTGCTGAGAAATCAGCTGTTAACCTTATGGGGATTCCCTTGTATGTTATTGTTGCTTTTCACTTGCTGTTTTTAATGTTTTCTTTGTATTTAATTTTTGATAGTTTGATTAATATGTGTCTTGGTGGGTTTCTCCTTGGATTTATCCTGTATGGGACTCTGTGCTTCCTGGACCTGTTTGACTATATCCTTTCCCATATTAGGGAAGCTTTCAAGTATAATCTCTTCAAATATTTTCTCAGTCCCTTTCTTTTTCTCTTCTTCTTCTGGGACCCCTATAGTTCGAATGTTGGAACATTTAATGTGGTCCCAGAGGTCTCTGAGACTGTCCTCAATTCTTTTCATTCTTTATTCTGCTCTGTGGTAGTTATTTCCAGTATTTTATCTTCCAGGTCACTTATCCATTCTTTTGCCTCATTTTTTCTGCTACTGATTCCTTCTAGAGAATTTTAAATTTCATTTATTGTGTCGTTCATCATTGTTTGTTTGCTCCTTAGTTCCTCTAGGTCCTTGTTAAACGTTTCTTGTATTTTCTCCATTCTATTTGTAAGACTTTGGATCATCTTTACTATCATTACTCTGAATTCTTTTCCAGGTAGACTGCCTATTTCCTCCTCATTTATTTGGTCTGGTGGGTTTTTACTTTGCTCCATCATCTGCTGTTTATTTCTCTGTCTTCTCATGTTGCTTAACTTACTGCATTTGGGGTCTCCTTTTCACAGGCTGCAGGTTTGTAGTTCCCGTTGTTTTTGGTGTCTGCCCCCAGTGGGTAAGGTTGGTTCAGTGGGTTGTGTAGGTTTCCCGGTGGAGGGGACTGGTGCTTGTGTTCTGGTGGCTGAGGGTGGATCTTGTCTTTCTGGTGGGCAGGACCGTGCCTGGTGGTGTGTTTTGGGGTGTCTGTGAACTTATTATGATTTTAGGCAGCCTCTCTGCTAATGGCTGGAGTTGTTTTCCTGTCTTGCTAGTTGTTTGGCATGGGCTGTGCAGCACTTTACCTTGCTGGTCGTTGAGTGGAGCTGGGTGCTAGCGTTGAGATGCAAATCTCTGGGAGAGCTTTCGCTGTTTGATATTATGTGGGGCCAGGAGGTGTCTGGTGGACCAATGTCGTGAACTCGGCTCTCCCACCTACAAGTCTTAGGCCTGACACCCAGCTGGAGCACCAAGACCCTGACACCCGGCTGGAGCACCAAGACCCTGTCAGCCACATGGCTCTTACATGAGTACTTGGCACACAGAAAGCACTTGATAACTGTGAACTAATATTGCTATAAGTATAATTACAGGCACAAGCTGGGGGAGCGATTCATCTTCCTGCTAGTGTTGGATGGTCTCCTGCAGAGGTGGGGGCTGGCTGTGGTTCATCATGGGGACAAAGACACTGGCAGCAGAAGTTCTGGGAAGTACTCATTGGTGTGAGCTCTCCCAGAGTCTGCTGTTAGTCCCACCAAAGAGCTCTACCTCACGGTTTAAATGTGCCATATGCATGTTAAGTGTTCCTTAACTGCTAGGGAAAAGAATACAATAAGGTGCATGTACTCCTATTGTTGATTTCTGCTTTTAGAGATTCAGTTCATGTGCTATCTCTTGCATAAAGCCTCTAACTTCCCCAGGCTAGATCATCCATTCAAAATAGATTTTTTAATCTATTTTGATTTAAATATTCATTTTGATTTAAATATTCACAGTATTCACAATGTGCCAACAATGGTAATAGTAAGACATATCCTTGCCCTTTTGAAGAGGTATCTGCAAAACCTCTTCAATGCCTGTGATGAGTGCTGTGACAGGGCACTCTGGGTATGTGCTTTACCCAGACATGAGAGGACAGGGAGGCTGAGTTGATGTTGGCTGAGCAGTAAGAGAGGGAAAATGAAAGAAAATGGGGAAGAGAATGTTCCTGCAAGAATGCAAAGGCCTGGAGGCATTAGTAACCATGGCATATTTGACAAATGCAGATCTAAAGTTCAGAAGAGAGATGTGGGCTAGAATTAGGTTCGGAAGTCATCAGTATGGAAATATAAATTGATGCTGCAGAAAAGATGTGAACACCCAAGAGTAAGTGACGAGAGGGCCTATGTGAACACATTTAAGAGACAGGTGGAAGAGAAGACTGAAAATGAAAAGTGGCAAGCAGAAAACTAAAAAGAAAATCTACAGGAGAATGGTATCACAGACACATTCTAATAATATGGAAGTGATCAATAAAGGTAAGTAAGATAAACACTATGATATATCCATCAAATTTAGCAGTGAGAATGTGGGTGAAGAACTTCTTAAAGTAGGTGGTGGAGTGAGGGGGTAGAAGCTGAATTGTAGTGGAATGTACAGTGAATGCGAGAAAAGAAAAAGAGGACAGCAAATACAGATACTTCTTTAAAAAAAGTTTGGCTGTGAAACCAAGGAGAGTAATAATATGGTAGTCTGAGAAGAACTGGGTGCAAAAGTGGTGTGTGTGTGTGTGTGTGCGTGTGTGTGCATGTGCATGTGTGTGTGTGTTGAGAGAGACGTAAATATCTTAAAATCCAAATGAGAAGCCAGAGAGGGAAAGAATAATGAAAGAGGATAATTCATAGATCACAGTACAGTTCCTGGGAAATCACAAGGGGATTGAATGCAGTCAGACCAAGGAAAAAGAGGAGTCAATTAGTCAACAAGTATTTACTGGGTGTTACTATTTCCCAGATTCTAGGGGCTGGGAACACAATGATCAATAAGACAGATAGCATACTTCACCTTCAACCAGCTTAAATTATAATGATAGGGGAAATACAATTTAAAAAATAAATATAAGTTTTAATACTAGTAGGCAACATGAATGAGATAAAATAAGGTTAAATAATAGTGGGTGACTGGTGGGCTGCTTTAGCTAGCGTGGGCAGGGAAGGCCTATCTGAAGAGGTGAAACTTAAGCTGAGACCTGCATGATATGAAGGGGCAGTTCTGTGGAAGATTAAGGGAAAGAATATTTATTTGTAGTAGGGGGAACAGCACAGAATGAGCCTGACATGTTGGAGGAACATTGTGGATGAGGGACAGAATGGAGGAAGAGGTCCCAGAGTTATGTAGGGCACTGTAGGATTGGGCTTTATTCTAAGAGAAATGAAAAGCAACTGGAAGGTTTTAAGAAGTGCTTTGGCCTGATTTTTGCTTTAGAAAGATCACTCTGGCTGCTGTGTGAAGGTCCAACTGTAGACAGGCAAAATAAGAGGCAAAGATGGGAAATCCCTGGTGGTCCAGTAGTGGTTAGGACTCTGTTCTTCCACTGCAGGGGGCCTGGGTTTGATCCCTTGTCCGGGAACTAAGATCTTGTATGCTGCGTAGTGCAGCCAAAAAAATACCCAACAACTCTTGGAAAAAGAAGAGGCAAAGAGACTCACTTAGGAGGCCACTGAAAAAGTCTAAACACAAGATAATGGTGGCTTGGACCAGGGAGTTAGCAGAGGAGAGTGAAAAGTGCTCAGGTTTGGCATATACTTTGTCAAGCTAACAAGTCTTCCTGTAGGGTTTGAGGAGAAGAGAAGAATCAAGAATGATACCAGAGCAACTGGGTGGTACATTTGATAGGATGGAGAAGGCTTGTATGTGTGAAGGTGGGGAGGAAAGAATAGGAGACAGATTTGGGAGATACACGGGAAGTTTGAGCTGTTAATTAGATTTTTCAAGTGGAAATGTTTAGAAGCAGGTAACTCAGAGCTTAGAGCTGAGGGGAAAAGTCTGGCATGAATATGTAAATCTGACTGTCATCTGTGTAAAGATCATATTTAATATGATGAGGTTGCATGAGTTTACTGAAAGGGAAAGTACAGATAAAAAAGCTGAGGACACACGTCTTGGTCAATCCAACGTCTAGAGATCTATTAGAGGAATAAGAGCTAGCAAAGGAAAATGCAAAGGAAAGACCAATATGGAAAAAAGGACAACCAGGTGGTAGCAGCAAGGATGTGTACTGAAGACATCACTTCAAGAAGGGAGAAGTAGAATAAGTTGAGAGACTGATCTCATGGTAGGTTATTAGTGGCCTGATTAAAAATCATTTCAGCGGGAGAGTGGAGATGAAAGATTAATTGGAATAGATTGAAGAGAAGATGCAAGGTAAAGAAGTAGAGACTGTCAACACAGACAACTCTTTATTTTCATGAAGGGGAGTGGAGAAATGGAGTAGTACGATGTATGTATGATACATGATATTAAGAAATGTATATATGCCAAGAGAATGATTCAGAAGGTGATTACAGGCGTAAAGTCCTTAAAAGGTAAGAAACAAGTTCCAAGCATAAGGGTTGCTCTTAGGAGGAGGAGGATTTCTACTGCATCCCAAGGGAAGGAATAAATAGGGGGACACATATGACAAGTAGAACTGAAGGTAGCTCTTGTCTGATTGTTTCTGTTTTCTCTGTGAAATATATAGCAAGGTCATTATTTGAGGGTGATGCTGGTGGGACAGGAAGATGGCTTGCGGAGAGAGGTGTGGAATGGTCCTCTTGAAGAGTAGGTAAGTGAACTTCCTAGTCATGGTGGTTAAACAGCTTACTTGTGTGATTTTCTCCAGCCATGTTCAACTGCTTAGGTATAGGCAAGGGGTAAAACGATTTTTCAGTTTAACATGAGTTGGGGTTGTGCCACGAATGTAGAACAGAGGGGAAATCAGGCAAAGAATCTCAGTTAGTGAGTACACTGCTGGACTACAGAATGCAGGTTTATAATGAGGAGAGAGGGGCATGAAGGTGGAGATGGATAAGATGGGGGACATCGTGATGAAATTAGAGAATGAGAGTGAGAAGTACCCAAGTTAAGTGAGTCTGAAGGACATAAGTGACAGCTGAAATGCAGATTGAAGAGGTAATGCTGTTACTGGTGATAGTAAGATTAAGTATATGATTGTGTGCGTGTGTGGCTGTGGTGGAGAGGAAAGAAGACGATTGTAGATAAAGGTCAAGGAACTGAGAGACTAAGGTGCTAGATGGATCATATGAGGATGTAAAAGTCACTGCAGTAAGAGGGAGGAAGGTTAAGTTTTAGATTTGGTAGCAGGAAGCTGTTACTAATGCTAATGTTATTATTCTTATGATAACTTTCAGCGACAGAGCCAACGATGAGATTAATAGACGAAAGGCAACAAAATGGCAAAGGTCACTCTAAGTTTGGTAGATTTTTCTTCCTGTGAATTTCACTGAATAAGCATTCACTTAATATACAATTTTCTGGTCATTTAACTTTTGCCTCATTATGTTGCTGAAAAATAAACATGCTATTTAATTTACCTTGCATCAACTCCATCAAACACTTTCTGACACTCATTTCCAATGACTTCTTGCTTTAGATAATACAGCATTCTTACACGAAGCAAAACTCTAAAAATGAGGGAGGAAAAAAAACCAAGACACAAAGACATTAATCATTAAAGAAAATTCATCCATGGGGTTAAAATTAGAAAAGAATTTGTATACAAAATTTTTATAATGAAATAATAATAATTACTTCTGATTAAATAAACCTCATTACTATCATATATATAAAATAGGTTTCTTCAAAATCTTTACAATCATCATTATTTAATATCCAAGTAAGATATAATGAGATCACTTGGAGGCCAGTTTTTTTTCTCTCTCTGCTGATGAAAAGTGACACAAGAGGTACCATGATTTGCTGAAGGATACCCTGGTAAGAATAAGATTAGGATTGGTCCTAGACCACACTGTCTCTGTGCTCAAAATCAGCATGCTTTAAGATTGTTAATAAATTCAGAAGTAAACTTGCAATGGGTTGTGTTAAAAATACCCTACTACCTACTTATTACAGTGGTGTTTTATATGTTTTTTGTAGCCTTCATCTTGAAGTAGCTGCTCAGGATTGTATTTTCGAAGCCATTCTGCTTTTTGTATATCAAATGAGCTTGTTTGAGTCTTTACTTTCTTCCCTTTTCGACCTCTGGGTACAGGGGCTGACAGGCCTGTTAAAATGAGAAGGACAAATGAAATCAGGGATAATTTGTATAAAGACGGTCAATTTGAAACATGTTTTCAATGGAAGAAATTTCTGGAGACTTTCAGAGGTCTGTGTAGGCTATACAGAGATCTTTGAAATATTAATGGTAAAAATATAAACTCAATCACAAGATAAGTCCACGATACCACACACATATTAACACAATTTCTGCCAACCACCCAATTTCATATCCCCAATTAATCATTCTGATTACCTCTATGTTGCAAAACATTTTTTTTCCAAATGTAAAAACTGAAAGATCAAACCTTTCCCTCTGCTTTACTTTTTGCTTCCTTAGTTACAAAAACACAAGTTGTGGCCTCTTGATTTTCAAAACTGATTGTTACTAATAACATGGATTAGGTTTTGTGGGGTTCCTGTTTAAGAGAGCTAAATTCATTTGATTTCTTTGACATTTTTGTTGTGAAATATGTCAAAAATAAAAAAAGTATTCCCACTCTTAATCTTAACATATTCCATATTTGGTCAGTTTTTTTAAAAAATTAATTAATTTATTTATTTTTGGCTGTGGTGGGTCTTCGTTTCTGTGCGAGGGCTTTCTCTAGTTGTGGCAAGTGGGGGCCACTCTTCTTCACGGTACGCGGGCCACTCTTCATCGCGGTGTACGGGCCTCTCACTGTCGTGGCCTCTCTTGTTGCGGAGCACAGGCTCCAGACGTGCAGGCTCAGTAGTTGTGCCTCACGGGCCCAGTTGCTCCGCGGCATGTGGGATCTTCCCAGACCAGGGCTCGAACCCGTGTCCCCTGCATTGGCAGGCAGATTCTCAACCATTGCGCCACCAGGGAAGCCCTGGTCAGTTTTTTATTAAAGGAAATAATAAAGTCCAATTCACTCTTTCCTTCCCAGACATAGTCACTACCCTGAATTTGATTTTCATTTCATACACGTTTATACTTGTGTGTTGGAGAAATATTCAGTATTTAAGCTTTCATTACATTATACATGCAATTCTGTAACTTATTTATTATATTTAATTTTTTTCTGAGATTTATAAATACTTGCTGATTCAGGGAGGCTCTAATTCGTCCATTTTAACTGCTGTGTAAAAATCTATTCTATGACTATATCACCTGCATATTATTCTTCAACTGTGCTGGAGTTGTTTCACTTACAAGTTCTCACGATTACAAATAATACAGTTGTGCTTCTTCCTTTCAATTCTTGTCTCATATCTTTTCCCTGCCATTTTCTACCAACTAGGAGTTTCATCACAATGGTAAATACAAGCACTACGTAGGTTTGTCCCATTTTTCCTTAGGATTTTGGTGGGTTTTGCCTTTACATTTTGCTACTATTTTGTTCAGTTCATACAAGTTCATTTTGTTATATCTTCTTTTATGGATTAGTCTTTTTTATTATGTAGTATCCTTTTTTAATCTCAATTAATGCTTCCATCTTAAATTGCATTTTAGTCTATGTTAATAATGCTCTGTATTCTAGTCCTCCTGACCCTTGTTGGTTTGGAAACTAAACAGTGCATATCTAAAAATACACATATTGAAATTTTCCTAATAAAATATGGAGATGTTTTATATTTTTAAATTTCTCCAAAAAAAAATTTCTCCCTACCATAATTTCCTCAGATTCATCATTTAGTCCTATGTTCTTTTTCATGTAACTGCATGTTAATTTTTACATGTTAATTTGTAATTTTTAAGAGGTCTGTGTCTTGAATGTTTCTACAGTACTTTTGTCTTTTTTCAAAATCACAGTATATCTGAAGTATCTTTGCAGATATTAATGATATTTTTTTAAAAGTTGTCTTCTCCTTTCACAGTCTTTGTTTCCTACAAGTTCATTTTAGTGGTTTGTTTTTAGTCTCTCTCTCATGTTGGAGACGTTCCTCAGATGCCTGATACCCTTGGTTATTTGCTCATATTTAAGAATGACAGAAAAGTTGATAGGCTGAATGAGTGGAGGTAACTGTTGACTCTTTGAAGGGTAATCCAGCTGGTTTTTTCCTGTCCTTATCTTTAGGTTTTGGACTGCTGATATTCACCAAGGACAATTCCTTAGTTTTCTTCCTTGAGTATGACACTGTCCAGTATACATATTCATTTAACAGCCATTTAGTAGCTCCATGTTGCAAATACCAATGAAATGCAGACATTCTCTATTTTATCTTCTCCAGAGAATAAACATTCAGTCAATCTTCGCCATGGCTACATGGAGTTGAAAAGGGTATTTAGGGATCTGATCCCCCTTTTAAACAACTTTAAATCAAAGCCCCTGTCCTTTATATCCACTTTCAGAGGTCACAGATGTCACAAACTCCTGAAACTTTTAGATAATCTATGAAGCAAATCAGTTGGTTGTTGCCCTTTCCTACTGTTGACCTAAGATTCAGCTCTCTCTGGTTGGTTAAGTTAGTCATCACTAATCTAATGCTTCTAGGTTCCAAAATTCCTTTTCCATTCTCTCTACTTTTAAGGGTTTATCCTTATTTATTTTAAAATTATGGAATTAAGCATATACAAAAATAAATGGAATAATATGATGGATCACCAGATCCTATCATCCAACTTCATTAATTATGAATTCATAGCCAATTTGGCTTCATCTATATCCTGTTTGTTCCCCAACCTCCAACACTATTTTGAAATAAATTGAAGACAACCACCACTTCATTAATAAATGTCTGAGTATCTTTTAACATATGTAAAATATAAGGCTTCCTTAAAAACAAAACAAAAAACTACAATACCATCATCAGCCCTAAGAAATGCAGTAACACGTACTTAATATTTACTATTCAAATTTAGAATTATCTAATAAAGATAATAGACAAATTTCTCCTGGGCTGTTTGCTTCAGGATCCAAATAAGGCCCACACACTGCAACTGGCTGAGGACTCATAAACATCTTTCAGGTTATAGCAGGGTTTTCAATCTTGGCACTACTGCTATTTTGAGCTGCACAGTTTTTCACTGTAGGGGCAGTCTGTGCTCTTGTGGCCTCTACAAACTAGATGCCATTAACGTGCTCAAAGCTGTGACAACCCAGGGTGGGAGCAAGATTGGGGCACAAGATCATGTCTGGTGTGAACCAATGGTTTATAGATACCCTCCCCATTTCCTCCCCTTCCACTATTTATTTGTTAAATAAACTAAAATTTATACCTGTACAATTTATAAAGCTTGATGCCTTGAATTTTTTTCCCTTTATTGACATATAAGTTGGGTTTCAAGGAAGAGTGAAATTATATTTGTGTGAATCTTCCATCTTTACCAGAAATCAGCTCTTCACATTAATAATTTCATTGCCTCCTATTAAGATAGACCTCCAGTGACCACTCTAATCTAAACTAGGTGCTTTCTGTTGTTCTCAATCTCAGTACTTAGTTTATTTACTTCACAGTACTCATCATAATCTATAATTATTTAGGTAATTTATCTGCTTTCTTATTATGTCTGTCTGCCTGACCAGGTTCATGAGCTCAGGGATCTTGTCTATGTTGTTCCTTCTCATCTTCCCAGTACTTTGCACAAGAAGCACAGAACAGGCACTTTAACAGGTATTTGTTGATTAAATAGAATAAAATTGTAACACCAATCTAAGGGCATAGTAATCTTTTTACCTTTACAGAAAATTCAATTATTTTACGCAAAAAAGAATGTTCGTAGGGTTATGGAGCAAATGCTACTTGTATATATCTCTGATGGGACTATAAATTGACACAGCCACATTTGACAGCAAATTAAAATAGTTGTAACAATTTTAAATGTATATACCACAAATTGTAATATACATACTAATTGCTGAGGAACTTGTTAAAATGTAGATTCTGATGTAGTAAGTCTGAGGTCTAAGATTCTGCATTTCTAAGAAGCTCCTGGGAGATGCTGATGCTGTTAACACACAGACCATTTTAGGTCATAAGGACGTATACATGCCGTACCTCAACAATTCCATTTCTTGATATTTACTTTAGTGTAAGATTTATTCCTGTGCACAAGGAGGAACGTAAAAGGATCTTCACTAAAACCTGTTTTTCAATTATCTAAAATTGGAAACATCCTAAATGCCCATCATCAAAGGAGATGCTAAATGAATTAAGAAATATCCATACTATGGACTACTAAGCAGGAGTTGAAAAAATAAAATAGATCTACATGAATACAGATGGGATGACCTCTAAGACATACTACTGGGTCAACAACTTGTAAACAAATACATGTTTGATAACAGTATATAAAACCCAACCAAACTGATAACACTGGTCCTTTCCAACATGGAACCTGAACTAAGAGTGAAGCTTGGGCTTCCCTGGTGGCACAGTGGTTGAGAGTCCGCCTGCCGATGCAGGGGACACGGGTTCATGCCCCGGTCCGGGAAGATCCCACATGCCGTGGAGCGGCTAGGCCCGTGAGCCGTGGCTGCTGAGCCTGCGTGTCCGGAGCCTGCGCGTCCGGAGCCTGTGCCCCGCAACGGGAGAGGCCACAGCAGTGAGAGGCCCGCGTACCGCAAAAGAAAAAGAAAAAAAAAAAAAAAGAGTGAAGCTTAAGGGTTCTTTACCATTATCTGAAATGCTTCAATATTTTATAGGGTACTATGTTAAGTGCTACTTACGTAACTAAAACTAAATTTAAAAAGGAAATAAAAGAATGTTCTTACCTAGATGATTTTGTAGCTCTCGTGTCTGCCCATCTTCGGTTGGAGTAATGAGATCCCATATGAAGCCTTTAATTTTCTCATCTCCTCGGTAGTGAACAAGGCAATAAGCTAAGAGGGCTCGGCAAATTATTTCCACATCGTGCTCATTTAGCTGCCTTTTAAAACGGCCATGAGACAGAATCTCTCTCCATCGGCCCCACCTAGTTAAAAAAAGGTATATTTATATTAATATTGGGTGAAATCCTAGAGAAAACATAACTCATGGATAAAAGGCCTGAAACCTGCAAAAAACACACTTTATCACTGATAGAATTTACCTACTAAAGTTTTTTCCCCCATAGAATAAACTGCAGAGTCATGGTATAGTAATTTCTAGTATATTTTATTCAATAATGGATAAAAACATTATCCATTTTGTTACTGAATATGCAAATCTAAGAACAACAAGGAGTTTGATATTAGCAATACATTTATAATATTAAAATTTAAAGATATCTCATCAATTGCTATTAAGTATATGTTAAATATACAAATTCATGGTACTTAAAAAATACATTTTATTGATTCTAACAAGATAAAATGCCTATTAGAATATAGTATATGTTTCCCATAAATTTGTACACCAGACTACTAACAGTAAACATTAAAAATAATATTTTACCCATAAACTAGCAGATTTTTCTCTACTCTAAAGCATTCAGTTCTTCCATAGCCATTCGAACGCTCACAGGGTCTCCGGAGTTTGGGCTTTTCATCTCCTTCACTTTCAGCTTCAGATAATTCAGCCAATTCATCTTTTGTAGCACTGAAGGGTCTTGTTTGCTTCCTAATTCTTGGAGTGTCAATAACCAAGCTGTTCTGTAAAATTTAACAGCTATTACTTGAAGGTCCTTTTATTATTTTGCTTATAACAATATGTTACATTTTTACCTTTCAAACTGTACAAACAATAATTTTATAAAGCCAGAACAAATTACTAACAATTCCACTGACCTACCAAATCAACATAAAATTTTTTTATTCCTTTAAAATCCTTATTACCATTTGTCATAATTTCATATTACAATCATGGGATAAAAAAATTTGGTATATGGCTTTATTAATATGAAAGTTACTGTATTGTGCTTCTACAACAACTATAAACTATATTTTAAACTGAATTTATGCATCATAATTTTCTTTACCTAATTAATTCATAATGTAATTTGAATTAATACAAATAGATTGTTTTAAATTTTTAAAATATATAATGCTAAAAAGTAAATCTTTGTAATCTAAGTTTATCCTAAAGATAAGTCCAAAGGAAGTGAAATATCCAAAAATGGAAATATTGGTCAAAGGGCATAATTATTTTATGGATCCAGAATCATGTTTCAGTGCTTTCCAAAAGACTTACACTAATCTACAACAAGCAAAGTAATAAGTATATGAACCTCACTATGGTCAATGAAGTTTAATTCATTCAAAACAAAGTAAGTTGACAAACTTTTATCTTTATTGAGCAATTTCTCTAAGTTAGGCACTATGTTATGGGCTATGACTAAGATAGCTTTCTGCTCATGAGAAATTCAGTCTTGAGGCTCAGTTTAATGTGTAAACAAATAAATGCTATTCAGGATGCAATATTTTATAAGATGGGTGCCAGAAAAGTCAGAAAGATTTACAAAGTAGTGATACTAGAAAGAGATCTTCAAGAATGAGAAGTAGTTTGCTAGGCATCCAAGGAGGAGATGGCATTATAAGTGAAGAAAACAGTAATGGACCTGAAAAGGTATTCTATGTTCAAGTCCTAGAGCAGGAGAGGGTAAACGCTAGGAGGGGAAGCAGGGACCAGACCATGTAGGTTCTGCTGTCTCACAGTAGTATGACCACAGTGCACTGAACTTAAAGGGGTACATAATGTTAATATGTCTTAATACTGGTGACATTAGCCTTCTCTATTAAGTTTTTCCACTGTAAACTTACTAGTTTTCCTTTTGTAATTAATAAATATTTTGGAAGATATACTTTGAAGATATATAAAAATTCTGTTTCTCCTTATATTCTACACACTAATTTTAGAATTCATCAATGGGGTGGATTGAGATTTTCTATTTCTCTTATTCCTTCTACATTTATTAATTGGCACCTTCTATATAAGAAAGAGTTGACAAGGACCTACTGTATAACACAGGGAACTATATTCAGTATTTTGTAATAAGCTTAAAAGAATCTGAAAAAAAATTATGTATTTATAACAAACACTTTGTTATACACCTGAAACTAAAACATCGTAAATCAACCTACTTCAAAAAAAATAATTACTTAATTAAAAAAAAGAAAGAGTTGTCCCTTTCCCTGGTCCCAACTTAAAAAAAAAAAACAACCATAATTATATTTTCTCTTGAGTGAATTTTCAAATGTTTTTTGCCCATAATCTTTTAAGATTTTGATTTATTTCTACTTGTGATCAATTTACATTAGCTTTTATATAATAAAAATATTAACTTTCATATATACTTCTGCTACAAATAGTCACCAGTCTGATTGCAATTTTATTTTTCCATTACATAATTTTTAGTCATATATTTGGATATGCCAATTATTTCCCTTTGTGGTTTGTTTCTAATTTAGAATGTTTTCCCACCAAATATTTGATAAAATAGAAATCTATTTTTACTATTTTTTCATGCTTTGTTTCAAAAATAAATTTTTTATCACAAATTGGAGTTTACTTGGCATAGAGTATATTATTAAAATGTTTCCCCAATGCCAACTCAGATTTTAATCATGATTATTAAATAACCCCTTTTTCTCTAATGCTATTTCTTTATTTACATCCTATAATTTGACCTTCTCCTGTCCTTATTCTATTCTTTGCTCTGTATACATTTCTCTCAGTATCATGGTTCCTTTATAATATGTTAATATGCTTTTATGTTTTAACATATAGTAAGTAATGCCAGTCTGTCTTCATGGTACTTCTTGTCAGAAAATTATAAAATTTTTGAAGAGTACAAATTAGAAAACATAACTGCAAAGTATTACGTGACTATATGCTCATATAAGTTTATTTATAAAATCCATAACCCCTTAGGATAATCTATAAGGCCCTATTGAAATGAGCCATACCTATTATCTCTGACCTAACCTGTCACCACTCTCACTATCCCCCTTCATTCTGACACAATGCCATTTCTATTTCTGGAACACTGTAAGCTTATTTCAAACAATGGCTCACTGCCATTCCCTCTACCTTGAAAGCTTTTATCTCATGTCTTTACACTGTTGGCTGGTTCTCATCATTCAAGTCTCAGCACAGATGTCCCCTCAGAGTGACCTCCCTTGACCACTTTCCCTAATGCTATCTACACTCCTCCAGGCATTCTCTACCATCTTACCATTTTATTTTCTTCAGTCTCAGAAATTATCTTATATATTTGTTTACTTACCCACCAGAATTTGTAAGCTCTATTAAGTAGTGCTTCATCTGTCTTGTTCATTTTAGCCCTAATGTGAGAATGGTACTTGGCTCACAGTGTGCTCTAGCTGGATTCAGCACAAATGTACGAGTGTCTGCGTATTACCATTATAATACTTTTGAAAAATCATAAACAAACATCACACTGTAAGTATTGTTCTATTTCTCTCTCTCTCTTTTTTTTTTTTTTATTGTGGTACACGGGCCTCTCACTGCTGTGGCCTCTCCCGTTGCGGAGCACAGGCTCCGGATGCGCAGGCCCAGCGGCCATGGCTCACGGGCCCAGCCGCTCTGCGGCATGTGGGATCTTCCTGGACCAGGGCACGAACCCATGTCCCCTGCATCGGCAGGCGGACTCTCAACCACTGCGCCACCAGGGAAGGCCTCTCTCTTTTTAAAGGTAACTGTCTTGTCTTAGAGCTCTATGTGAGTACACAGGGATCTACATGATTATTTTTACTTACTGCATTAGACAGTATAAAAGTACCAATTAGTTTCTAATTTTTTTTCTAAAATGAAAAAATTGTGATGTACATCACTGTACTACATTATCATTGTACATGTGTGATTATTGCTGTAAGACAGATTCCTAAAAGTGGATTTAATATTGTTCAGTATTTATTCTTCCAGGGTAATTTTAGATTTTGTCTGGTTATATGAACAAATTATTAACATTTTGATTGGGGCTGCATTTCCATGTTTATTAACTCAACCTACAAATGTTTAAAATATGTAGTTTTTCTTCCCAATTGACAAATCTCACAATTAAGTTTGGTAATTTACTTTACTGAAATCATATACGTCCAGTAGGTATTCCCCTAAGTGTTCTAAATCTTTTTTTCTACTACGAAGTAGACTTCTTCTTCCATATATTTTTCTACTGCTGTTAGTACTGATATTTAAGAAGGCTAAATGGCATATTTATCTTCTATCAGTTAATTCACTAATTCATCTATTAATTTATAGTGGTTTGCAAATTCCATTGACTTTTTAAGGCATATAAACATGCCAATATGAAAATAGTAACATTTTAATAAATATCTCTTTCTAATTTACTTTTTTATAGTGTTTCATACAGAATTATACATATTTCCAAAATATATTAAATAATAATTATTATTGGGCAGTGGCATTATTCCTCATTGTAAAGTTTTACATCTTATAAGGTTATCTATTAAAATAGATCCCATGCATCAATGCTTAATATAAATTTCTTTTAATCATTTAGCATTAATTTTGGAAGCAGGTAAGGCTCACAAACATTGATTCCTATAAATTATTAGACAGGTAGATGTCTTTTGAAGTGAACAGTTACGTTATTATCAGTTCCATGAATTCTGTGCTAGCTTTTTGGCCCTTTCTTCCTTAACTCCAAGGGATGTTATAAAAGAAACAGTTTAAAAATGCCACTTTATTTTTTAAATTTCATAATATTAACTAAGCATAGCTAGATCTATGTACATTAAGTAGGATTGGATCTTAAATTTTTTATAGTTCTTTGTCAGATTTTGAAGATGCCACTTTCTTGACTGCTTTTTTTTTCTCCTTTTGTATTTGACTAGATCATTAATGGTATCTGACACCAAAATAACAAAAAGAAGGTTAAAAAGCGAAATAAAAGTAATCCATTATTTTAAGACATTTTAAAAATTTAAAAACATATTATAATTTTAAGAACATAAACACCCTCCAAAATTAAACTTTAACCGTATTACAACCTATCACAACAAATATCAGAAGAATTAAACAGAAGCAGTGCCTGACTAAATGTTATCATTCTACAGCCTTGTATCAATTTATTTATGCAGATAAATTTATTTCAGTCAGTACATAGTGGAACACCTTAAAATATTATAATAATATTACCAAAGTATTCCCACAGGTAATATTTTTTAAAGGGAAATAAATACTTACTCTACCACTGATGGCATCTATATCTATTTCTGCCTTTTTCGCCCATTTTTGCCAGAAGTTGGGATCATCTAAGGAAATATCTGTTCGATTTCCAGATGCCACAAAACTTGCCTGAAATACATAATGGTAGTTTTTCAAAATGTTTTGAAACGTAGAGGAAAAATCTATCAAAGTATATCTAAAACCTTATCTCTTCACATTTAGTGTGGACAGAATTTGAATTCAGCATATACACATATACACTCAAAGTATGCTTCAAACTACAATGGTCTGAAACATAGCACAGCATCTGCTTAAGGCAAAAGGCTTAATACCAACACAGGCTGGAGTTTTAGGAGCAAAATTTAAAAAGTTATTATTGTTGTTTGACTTTTAAACTTTGGGTAAGCAGGGATCAAATCTTTTTAGTCAAAAAACAATACAGGATACAATATTGCATTTTAGAAATACTACACAACAGCCCAGCAATCCCACTACTGGGCATATACCCTGAGAAAATCATAATTCAAAAAGAGTCATGTACCACAATGTTCACTGCAGCACTATTTACAATAGCCAGCACATGGAAGCAACCTAAGTGTCCGTTGACAAGTGAATAAAGAAAATTTGGCACATATATACAATGGAATATTACTCAGCTATAAAAAGAAATGAAATTGAGTTATTTGTAGTGAGGTGGATGGACCCAGAGTCTGTCATACGGAGTGAACTAAGACAGAAAGGGAAAAACAAATACCGTATGCTGACACATATATATGGAATCTAAAAAAAAAATGGTTCTGAAGAACCTAGGGGCAGGACAGGAATAAAGACGCAGACGTAGAGAATGGACTTGAGGACATGGTGGGGGGGAGGCTAAGCTGGGACGAAGTGAGAGAGTGGCATGGACATATATACACTACCAAATGTAAAATCAATAGCTAGTGGGAAGCAGCTGTATAGCACAGGGAGATCACTCAGTGCTTTGTGAGCACCTAGAGGGGTGGGATAGGGAGGGTGGGAGGGAGATGCAAGAGGGAGGAGATATGGGGATATATGTATATGTATAGCTGATTCACTTTGTTATAAAGCAGAAACTGACATACCATTGTAAAGCAATTATACTCTGATAAAGACGTTAAAAAAAAAAAAAAGAAAGGAAATACTACATGAATAGGGACTTCCCAGGTGGTCCAGTGGTTACACCTCCGCACTCCCAACGCAGGGGGCCTGGGTTCAATCTATGGTGGGGCAACTAAGATCCCACATACCGCAACTAAGGTCATGCACTATGACTACTGAACCCGCATGCTTTAGAGCCCTCACGTCACAAGCCCGTGTGCCGCAACTAGAGAGCCTGTGTGCTACAATAAAGACCCAGTGTAGCTAAAACAAATAATTTAATTAAAAAAAAAAGAATATTAAGAAATTAGGTTACAAGAAGAATTTCAAACCTATTTGCCCTAGACAGTTCATTTTCTGGTATTCTCCTACTTTATTTCCATCCCATTTTTACATAGATACGTCTCCTAAAAAAATGCAATACAGAATATGAGAAATATAGAAAAATGAGTCATTGCCTATCTTTATTTATTTATTTATTTGCGGTATGCGGGCCTCTCACTCTTGTGGCCTCTCCCATTGCGGAGCACAGGCTCCGGACACGCAGGCTCAGCGGCCATGGTTCACGGGCCCAGCCGCTCCGCAGCATGTGGGATCCTCCCGGACCGGGGCACGTACCCGCATCCCCCACTTCGGCAGGTGGACTCTGAACCACTGCGTCACCAGGGAAGCCCCCTGCCTAACTTTATCTTGAAAACTCTTTTCCTTACAAAAAAATACTGCATAAGTATTGTAAAAACTTAACAAATTACAGAGGAATAAAAGAAAATATAAATGATTTATTTTCTTAAATGTTGCAGAAATTATAAAATCTTTTCATTGGACCTAATTTTAGACATTATAGTTCAACACTGTGATTCATAAACAACCATTATTTGCAACTTAAGTTCCTAAAAATAGATATGCTGCTTCAAAGAAAATTTATCAAAGTGCTTTATAAAAATGAAATACACAGAGAAGATATATAATGCTTTAACAAAAGGGCTTGAAAGATGCATGCTAAACTTCTACAAGGACAACTGGAAGGATCTTCCAGGTGTCCGCTCCTCTGGTGAGATGGAGTCAGGAGATGCTCTCCTCAGCTCCTTGCCTGGGTGGAGAAGTCAGGCTATAGGGCCGGCAGAAATCCTTGTTTGAGGGCCCCACCAAATTCCCCAGTCAGAGTGTTGCAGCTGAGCGGAGCGGCTGCTTGGGACCACTGCTCGGGCGCTGCAGAAACCCGTCTTGGAATCTGACATGTCATCAGTTTGGGACCGTTGGCCAGCTGCTCCTAACCTGGCCACATGAAGGCTCAGACTGTTCCAGTCTCTGAACTGAAGGGAACCAACACTATCAGCATATCTCTCACCACCATGAATGCAAGGTATTTCAATGAAGAGTATCAGGAGGACATATACAAATCCCAGACTGGCATGTGCAAGTTCTGAGGAATGGTGGAATAACCCAACATATCTGGGTGACCTTGGGAGACAGCTGAGACAGAGCTACAACAGGGCAGTGGCTGACACCCAACTCATAGCCCAGTTTCGCCAGCCATGTGGCTGACAAGGTCTTGGTGCTCCAAGCGGCTGTCAGGCCTGAGCCTCTGAGGTGGGAGAGCTGAATTCAGGACACTGGTCCAGCAGAGACCTCCGGGCCCCACGTAATATCAATTGGGGAGAGCTCTCCCAGAGATCTCCATCTCAACGCTAACACCCAGCTCCACTCAACGACCAGCAAGGTAAAGTGCTGCACAGCCCATGCCAAACAACTAGCAAGACAGGAAAACAACCCCACCCATCAGCAGAGAGGCTGCCTAAAATCATAATAAGCTCACAGACACCCCAAAACACAGCCAAGATCCAGCCTCATCCACCAGAACACAGGCACCAGTCCCCTCCACCAGGAAACCTACACAACCCACTGAACCAACCTTACCCACTGGGGGCAGACACCAAAATCAACGGGAACTATGAACCTGCAGCCTGTAAAAAGGAGACCCCAAATGCAGTAAGTTAGGCAAAATGAGAAGACAGAGAAATAAACAGCAGAAGAAGAAGCAAAGTAAACCCACCAGACCAAACAAATGAGGAGGAAATAGGCAGTCTACCTGAAAAAGAATTCAGAGTAATGATAGTAAAGATGATCCAACGTCTTGGAAATAAAATGGAGAAAATATGAGAAACATTTAACAAGGACCTAGAAAAACTAAAGAGCAAACAATGATGACCAACACAATAAATGAAATTTAAAATTCTCTACAAGGAATCAATAGCAGAATAACTGCAGCAGAAGAACAGATAAGTGACCGGGAAGATAAAATAGTGTAAATAACTACCCCAGAGCAAAAAAAAAGAAAAAAGAGTGAAAAGAATTCAGTACAGTCTCAGAGACCTCTGGGACAACATTAAACACACCAACATTCAAATTATAGGGGTGCTAGGAGAAGAAGAGAAAAAGGGACTGAGAAAATATTTGAAGAGATCATAGTTGAAAGCTTCCCTAACATGGGAAAAGCAACAGTCAATCAAGTCCAGGAAGCACAGAGTCCCATATGGGATAAATCCAAGGAGAAACATGCCAAGACACATATTAATCAAACTATCAAAAATTAAATACAAAAAAAAAAAATTAAATACAAAGAAAAAATATTAAAAGCAGCAAGTGAAAAGCAATAAATAACATACATACAAGGGAATCCCCATAAGGTTAACAGCTTATATTTCAGCAGAAACTCTACAAGCCAGAAGGGTGAGGCAGGACATATTTAAAGTGATGAAAGGGAAAAACCTACAACTAAGATTACTCTACTCAGCAAGGATCTCATTCAGATTCGATGGAGAAATTAAAACCTTTACAGACAAGCAAGAATTCAGCACCAGGAAACGAGCTTTACGACAAATGCTAAAGGAACTTCTCTAGGCAGGAAGACAAAGGAGAAGGAAAAGATCTACAATAACAAACCCCAAACAATTAAGAAAATGGTAATAGGAAGATAAATATGGATAATTTCCTTAAATGTATATGGATTAAGTGCTCCAACCAAAAGACACAGACTGGCTGAATGGATATAAAAACAAGACCCGTATATATGCCATATACAAGAGACCCACCTAAGACCTAGGGACACATACAGACTGAAAGTGAGGGGATGGAAAAAGATATTCCATGCAAATGGAAATCAAAAGAAAGCCGGAGTAGCAATTCTCTTATCAGACAAAACAGAATTTAAAATAAAGACTATTACAAAGAGACAAAGAAGGACACTAAATAATGATCAAGGGATCAATCCAAGAAGATATAACAATTGTAAATATTTATGTACCCAATACATACATACAGGAGCACCTCAGTACATAAGGCAAATGTTAACAGCCATAAAAGGGGAAATTGACAGCAACACAATAATAGTATGGGACCTTTAACACCCCACTTTCACCAATGGACAGATCATCCAAACTGAAAAGAAGTAAGGAAACACAAGCTTTAAATGATACATTAAACAAGATGGACGTAAATGATAATTAGAGGACACTCCATCCAAAAACAACAGAATACACTATCTTTTCAAGTGCTCATGGAACATTTTCCAGGATAGATCATATCTTGGGTCAAAAATCAAGCCTTGGTAAATTTAAGAAACCTGAAATCATATCAAGTATCTATTCCGACCACAACGCTATAAGACTAGATATAAATTACAGGAAAAAAACTGTAAAAAACACAAACCCATAGAGACTAAACAACACACTACTAAATAACCAAGAGATCACTGAAGAAATCAAAGAGGAAATCAAAAAATACCTAGAAACAAATGACAATGAAAACACGACAACCCAAAACCTATGGGATGCAGAAAAATCAGTTCTAAGAGGGAAATTTATAGCAATACAATCCTAGCTTAAGAAACAGGAAACATCTCGGATAAACAACCTCAACTTGCACCTAAAGCAATTAGAGAAAGAAGAACAAAAAACACCCAAAGTTAGCAGAAGGAAAGAAATCATAAAGATCAGATCAGAAATAAATGAAAAAGAAATGAAGGAAACGATAGCAAAGATCGATAAAACTAAAAGCTGGTTCTTTGAGAAGATAAACAAAATTGATAAACCATTAGCCAGACTCATCAAGAAAAAAAGGGAGAAGACTCAAATCAATAGAATTAGAAATGAAAAAGAAGTAACAACTGACACTGCAGAAACACAAAAGATCATGAGAGATTGCTACAAGCAACTCTATGCCAATAAAATGGACAACCTGGAGGAAATGGACAAATTCTTAGAAATGCACAACCTGCCAAGACTGAATCAGGAAGAAATAGAAAATATGAAAACACCAATCACAAGCACTTAAATTGAAACTGTGATTAAAAATCTTCCAACAAACAAAAGCCCAGGACCAGATGGCTTCACAGGCAAATTCTACCAAACATTTAGAGAAGAGCTAACACCTATCCTTCTCAAACTCTTCCAAAATATAGCAGAGGGAGGAACACTCCCAAACTCATTCTACGAGGCCACCATCACCCTGATACCAAAACCAGACAAGGATGTCACAAAGAAAGAAAACTACAGGCCAATATCACTGATGAACATAGATGCAAAAATCCTCAACAAAATACTAGCAAAGAGAATCCAACAGCACATTAAAAGGATGATACACCATGATCAAGTGGGGTTTATCCCAGGAATGCAAGGATTCTTCAATATATGCAAATCAATCAACGTGATACACCATATTAACAAACTGAAGGAGAAAAACCATATGATCATCTCAATAGATGCAGCGAAAGCTTTCGACAAAATTCAACACCCATTTATGATAAAACCCCTGCAGAAAGTAGGCATAGAGAGAACTTTCCTCAACATAATAAAGGCCATATGTGACAAACCCACAGCCAACACCATCCTCAATGGTGAAAAACAGAAAGCATTTCCACTAAGATCAGGAACAAGACAAGGTTGCCTACTCTCACCACTCTTACTGAACATAGTTTTGGAAGTTTTAGCCACAGCGATCAGAGAAGAAAAGGAAATAAAAGGAATCGAAATCAGAAAGGGAGAAGTAAAGCTGTCACTGTTTGCAGATGACAATCTGATACTATACACAGAGAATCCTAAAGATGCTACCAGAAAACTACTAGAGCTAATCAATGAATTTGGTAAAGTAGCAGGATACAAAATTAATGCACAGAAATCTCTGGCATTCATATACACTAATGATGAAATATCTGAAACTGAAATCAAGAAAACACTCCCATTTACCACTGCAACAAAAGGAATAAAATATCTAGGAATAAACCTACCTAAGGAGACAAAAGACCTGTATGCAGAAAATTATAAGACACTGATGAAAGAAATTAAAGAAGATACAAATAGATGGAGAGATATACCATGTTCTTGGATTGGAAGAATCAACATTGTGAAAATGACTCTACTACCCAAAGCAATCTACAGATTCAATGCAATCCCTATCAAACTACCAATGGCATTTTTCACAGAACTAGAACAAAAAATTTCACAATTTGTATGGAAACACAAAAGACCCCGAATAGCCAAAGCAATCTTGAGAACGAAAAATGGAGCTGGAGGAATCAGGCTCCCTGACTTCAGAGTATACTACAAAGCTACAGTAATCAAGACAGTATGGTACTGGCACAAAAACAGAAAGATAGATCAATGGAACAGGATAGAAAGCCCAGAGATAAAGCCACACACATATGGTCACCTTATCTTTGATAAAGGAGGCAAGAATCTACAGTGGGGAAAGGACAGCCTCTTCAATAAGTGGTGCTAGGAACACTGGACAGGTACATGTAAAAGTATGAGATTAGATTACTCCCTAACACCATATACAAAAATAAGCTCAAAATGGATTAATGATCTAAATGTAAGGCCAGAAACTATCAAACTCTTAGAGGAAAACATAGGCAGAACACTCTATGACATAAATCACAGCAAGATCCTTTTGACCCACCTCCTAGAGAAATGGAAATAAAAACAAAAATAAACAAATGGAACCTAATGAAACTTCAAAGCTTTTGCACAGCAAAGGAAACCATAAAGAAGACCAAAAGACAGCCCTCAGAATGGGAGAAAATATTTGCAAATGAAGCAACTGACAAAGGATTAATCTCCAAAATTGATAAGCAGCTCATGCAGCTCAATATCAGAAAAACAAACAACCCAATCCAAAAATGGGCAGAAGACCTAAATAGACATTTCTTCAAAGAAGAGATACAGACTGCCAACAAACACATGAAAGAATGCTCAGCATCATTAATCATTAGAGAAATGCAAATCAAAACCACAATGAGATATCATCTCACACCAGTCAGAACGGCCATCATCAAAAAATCTAGAAACAATAAATGCTGGAGAGGGTGTGGAGAAAAGGGAACACTCTTGCACTGCTGTTGGGAATGTGAATTGGTACAGCCACTATGGAGAACAGTACGGAGGTTCCTTAAAACACTACAAATAGAACTACCATATGACCCAGCAATCACACTACTGGGCATACACCCTGAGGAAACCATAATTCAAAAAGAGTCATGTAGCAAAATGTTCACTGCAGCTCTATTTACAAAAGCCCGGAGATGGAAACAACCTAAGTGTCCATCATCGGATGAATGGATAAAGAAGATGTGGCACATATATACAATGGAATATTACTCAGCCATAAAAAGAAACGAGATTGAGCTATTTGTAGTGAGGTGGATGGACCTAGAGTCTGTCATACAGCGTGAAGTAAGTCAGAAAGAGAAAGACAAATACCATATGCTAACACATATATATGGAATTTAAGAAAAAAAAAATGTCACGAAGAACCTAGGGGTAAGACAGGAATAAAGACACAGACCTAGTAGAGAATGGACTTGAGGATATGGGGAGGGGGAAGGGTAAGCCGTGACAAAGCGAGAGAGTGGCATGGACATATTTAAACTACCAAACATAAAATAGATAGCTAGTGGGAAGCTGCCGCATAGCACAGGGAAATCAGCTTGGTGCTTTGTGACCACCTAGAGGGGTGGGATAGGGAGGGTGGGAGGGAGGGAGATGCAAGAGGGAAGAGATATGGGAACATATGTATATGTATAACTGCTTCACTTTTTTTTTTTTTTTTTTTTTTGCGGTACGCGGGCCTCTCACTGTTGTGGCCTCTCCCGTTGCAGAGCACAGGCTCCGGACGCGCAGGCTCAGCAGCCATGGCTCACGGGCCCAGCCGCTCCGCAGCATGTGGGATCTTCCCGGACCAGGTCATGAATCCATGTCCCCTGCATCAGCAGGCGGACTCTCAACCACTGCGCCACCAGGGAAGCCCCTGTTTCACTTTTTATAAAGCATAAACTAACACACCATTGTAAAGCAATTATACTCCAATAAAGATGTTTAAAAAAAAAAAAAAAAAAGAACCCATTTTGATGGAACTTTAAAATGCAGAAAATTACACATAGGAAAGGTAATAAAACTATTACAAGCAAAGAAGCCATTTATGACATTCAAGATAACTGAAAGTTTTAACACTGGGAAATTGATGATATTAGGAATCAGTGTTGGGAATTCCCTGGCGGTCCTGTGGTTAGGACTCTGTGCTCTCACTGCCAAGGGTGTGGGGTTCAATCCCTGGTCAGGGAACTAAGATCCCAGAAGCTGCCTGGTGCCGCCAGAAAAAAGGAAAAAAGGAATTAGTGTTAATTTTATGTTAAAATGTGATTAATAGTATCATGGCTGTGTTAAAGAAATCTTTACCTTTGGAGGTACAGATGGGAACATTTATAGAAGTTATGATACTGTGTCTGGGGCTTGCTTTAAATTAATATGATATGCAAACTATTATATATAGAATGGATAAACAGCAAGGTTCTACTGTATAGCACAGGGAAGTATATTCAATATCCCATAATAAATCAAAATGGAAAAGGTTATGTGTGATATATATATATAACTGAATTACATTACTGTACAGCAGAAATTAACACAACATTTTAAACCAACTATACTTCAATAAAATAAATTTTAAAAAATAAAAAGTAAAATAATATGAAAGATGGGTAGGGTGGTGATGAAAGTTTAGTATGAGTAAATAATTGTTGAAGCTGGGTGATAAATACACAGGTCTCATTATACTATTCTGCCTATATTTGTAGTTTCAATGTTTATAAAACATCTAAAAAATTAGTAGGACAGGACTTCCCTGGTGATACAGTGTTTAAGACTGTGCTTCCATTTCAGGGGGAGCGGGTTCGACCCCTGGTCAGGGAACTAAGATCCCACATGTCATGCGGCACGGCAAAAATAAATAAAATTAAAAATGAGTAGGAAAAAAACTAAAATCCTAAATGCTTCTTGCTGAACTTTGCAATGTCTGTTCATGACATTGTTTACCAAGTAATAAATACATTCATTCCATCATTCTTTTGAGACTGGGTTATTAAGATGCTTGTTTATAGGAAGTATTTAACTATTATAAATGTTTGAAAATACGCATTTTCCTGGCACATTTATGAAACAAGTCACAGAAATAAATGCTTTAACAAAATGAATTTAAATTCCGTTTTTTTGCTTGTTCTAAAGTATAGCTTTATTATTATGAAACTACTAAAAAAAGCAATTTTTTATTGCTTTGAAATGATGAGTGTGGTAGGCTGAATAATGGCTTGCAAAGATATTTACGTCTTAATTTCTGGAACCTTGTGAATGTTAGTTTATATGGCAAAAGAGCCTTGGCAGATGTGCTTAAGTTAAGGATCCTGAAATGGGGAGATTAGCCTGTATTATCAAGGCAGGCCCTAAATTCAATCACAACTGTCCTGAATGCAAGAGGAAAGAGAGGAGATTTCACTACAGAAGAGGAAAAGCCTGTGTGACAACAGAAGCTGAGACTGGAATAATGTGGTCAGAAGCAAGAAATGTAGGCACTCTTAAAAGCTGGAAGACATTAGAAACTGATCCTCTCCTAAAGCTTCCAGAAGAAATCAGCCCTGCTGACATCTTAATTTTAGCCCTGTAACACTCATTTTGGAGTTCTGGCACTCAGAACTATAAAAGAATAAATTTGTGTTGTTTTAAGCCACTAAATTTGTGGTAATTTTTTACAGTAGCAACAGAAAATAATACAGTGAGATACCTCTTAATGACAAACCACATAATTCTAAAAACTCATCATCAACTTAAAAGAGTAAAAGTTAACTAGTTTGATAAAATGAAAAGTAGATAGCTATCATCACCTGCATAAAAGTATATGATGACAATTCATCAACATGGTATGAATATGAGTAACAGACATCTTAACTATACCCAAGTAATTCCAAATCTATGAGGGGACTTCATTTTGTTAATTCAGAAATGAATTTCTCCTAATTGAGGACAAACAATATCCACATTTTCAAATCTTCATTAATATAAGCTCATGAATTTTCAGGAACAATGAAAAGTTCACTGAAGTTCACAGGGTTTTATTTTGTCCTACAGTTTCATTGATATATGCCTCTTGAGAAGCCATTAAATACGAAAAGTCACTAAAAGGAAATAATTAGATTTTTGAAACATACTACTTTATGGTTGCTTATCTTAAAAAAATGTTCTATGTTACAGTAGAGAATCAATTTTGTGCTGCTACCTTATAACTGTTGATAATTAAAATAACTTGCGCAGAAGAAACTATACTTCACAATTAAATGGCTTTTAAAATATATATTCATTATAAGAAAAATGATAAATTCATTTTTCAATCTTAAAAATTTTTAATATTAGTAAATAATTCCAGATGCTCTTGTTAACTGACATATAACCTACTTTCAAGATGACATATAAAATTCTCAAAGTTCTTTTTTTGGGGAGGTCGTGCTGCACGGCATGTGGGATCCTAGTTCCCCTGCAGTGGAAGCACGGAATCTTAACCACTGGACCTCCAGGGAAGTCCCTCTCAAGGTTTCTAACGATGGATTAATGCCTACAGAAATGAAATGCCTGTTGTAGAAGATTCCATCAAGTACTGGTTTACTGCCTACTTTCAAATGTTAAATCTTAATATCCCAGTTCCCCTCAAAGTATTTTTCTTAAAATGTATTCGTTTAATCATTAAATTCCTTTATTATTTGCAGGGGAAGTTTTAAATGGTGAAGTCTATCTTCCTATATCGGAAAGTAGCAGAAGATCTTAGGCTCCAAAGAAGGGCCCTTATAAGTAAGCAATCCAACTGAAGCTTCATTTAGACCACTTTGTTTTCTTTTTGTAAATTAAGCAACTCAAAGCCTTTTGTGCTACACCAAATTTAACAGCAGACCAGAAACTTTTCTGTTTCTAGGATCCACCTAACTGCCCTTATGAAAATCTCTCCAAACAAGATTTACGTGATATAGCCACTTGTAAATGAGGTTACCAATAATGAGTTAATCGATGGATATATTTATTAATTCTAATTAGTCTTATTATGCACCCTACTCCATAAATGTAGCTTCTTATCAAAAACTCTTTGATAATACGTAGAAACATGGATTGGAATGACATTTACCAAAACCACTGAAAATAACTGCTCAGCTGAAGTTTCTGGACATTCCAAGGAAAAGCAAAAAATAGTATCGACTTTATTCCTTTGGTGCCACTATATAGTAGTGCCATATTCCACTATGCCAAATGCCCACCATGTAGTGGCATTCCCACACAATTATGGAAATGAAAAAATTATAATACAAGTACAGGTTTATGTGGTACCTCTTCAGCTACTGCGGTACCTTTTCAGTAAGCTCTCTTTTCAAATGCAACAATTACTCCCTGGTCTGAGGGTTTAAAATAGATACTTAAGTGCTTAAGTATTTCACATTCTTAGAGTATAGCTGATTATGATTAGAGCATACCTGAGTAAAATAATACTCACATAGCACTTTATAGTAAAGTAGGAAAGGTCAAGCATGATTATTATGCTCTCCTTTTTCAGGACAAGAAAGACTCATAAAGGTTAAGTTAACTGTCCAAAGTCACTAAGCTCATGAGTCAGAATTCAAACCCTGAAGTTCTGACTTTCCATGATTATTATCATTAACATTGTAAATGAGGATATGCCTTCATTAATTAAAAAAAAAAAAAAACTTTAAGGAGAATATCCCTATACTTGGCCTAATCAACAAAGGTGATTTCTGTGACTAATACCTTTTGGTTAAATTAAATTTCGGATAATTTCAGGCATGAGGGGTAAAGTATCTGTACATAGTGTGTTGACAACTTGAGTAAGACCAAGGAATCCAAAGGAAACAAGATTTCTCAGGAAAGAAGATAGAGCCAGGGTATATCTACCCAATCGTGACTAGTTTTAGTTCTCAACCTTATACTTTACTTCTGCAGTATTCCTTTTGTTTCCACAATACTACTTTCTTCTGCTTTTTTCTTTATTAACTCCCAAATCTATATCTAGCCAACTCTCCTGGACATCTCCACTTGGATGCCCTGTAAATGCCACAAATATAACAGCTCCAATATTTTATTTTCTCCATATAAACTTCCTTCTCCTGAATTCTCTATCTTACTTAATGACACAATGACCCTCCTAGCTACTTGGGCCAGAAATCTATCTTCAAGTTATTTTTGACTCCTCCTTCCACAAATTTCTAACTGGTCATCAATTCCTGTTAATTCAAGTGGGTCTCCAGTGCCCTGGTTTGCCCATCGTCACAGCCTATAGAAGCCTCTTATCTGGTCTCTATGCCTCTAGTCTTTCTCATTTCAATCTCATTCTCTACACTGCTGCTAGAGTTAAATTTCTAAACCAGAACACATTATGCCCATTTTCTGCTTGAAGGGATTTCAAAGCTTTTTAACTGCCTCAGGATCAAGTTCAAATTCCTCACAATGGAATTTTTTGAGCCCTTCACAATTTGGGTCCAGCCTCCCTAACCTTCATATTCATCTCCATTCAATTTACACTGTGCATCCATACACGCCTACACCATAGTTCTTGAAATCTTCCTTGTAGGTTAGTAACATATAATTCATTTATGTGGCTTTCTCTTTTTGTAACACAATGAAATTCAAACTTCCTTCAAGACTCAGCTCAAATGTTATCTTCTCTGGAAAGGCTTTCTTGATTTGCTGTTCTCCCATTTTACGCAGAATTAATACTTTCTTCTTTACTTTTTTCAGCGACTAGAATCCTTTCATTTTAGTGTTCCCAACACTTAGTAAAGTACCTAACACAAGATTACATTAGTTTTCTGAATGAATGTGAGAAAAAAATTTTGTATTAAGATTGGTATCATTACTTTTGGTGTAGCACCTGGACTACCTGCTCTATACTACAGTGCTCTCCATAAAGATGAAGAAAGACTTCTGGGTTGGAAGTGGAGAGGGGATGAATGAAGAAAATGTAGAAAGGAAGTAAAGTGGAAAGGAGAAAACCTGTATGAATCAGTGCAGGTGGGACAGAATACTGCAATAAAAAACTCTTCAGATGAATGCAAGACATAGGTTTACCATGTCTCTATTGGGGGTTGGGGGGAAGAACATACAGGCAGTTAGTAAACTTTTAAAATGTTTTCCCCAAATAGGGGTGATACAATTATTAATATTTCTCTTCAAGACAAAAATTTCATTTTATCCTCCCCAAACTTGATTTAAATATTTAAAATTAAATTAGAAATACTTTCTCTCCTTGAAGTACTTTAAATTATTATAAGTTAATGTAAGATGATTTAACCTCCTACATTATATTACTTATATTTTGCTCTGACTTTGGCATATATGTTATTTTTAAAAAATATTTATTTATTTATTTATTTATTTTTGACTGTGTTGGGTCTTTGTTGCTGTGCCTCGGCTTTCTCTAGTTGCGGTGGGCGGGGGTTACTCTTTGTTGTGGTGCACGGGCTTCTCATTGCTGTGGCTTCTCTTGTTGTGGGGCACAGGCTCTAGGCACATGGGCTTCAGTAGATGTGGCACGTGGGCTCAGTAGTTGTGGTGCACGGGCTTAGTTCCTCCGCAGCATGTGGGATCTTCCCGGGACAGGGCTCGAACCCATGTCACTTGCACTGGCAGGCAGATTCTTAACCACTGCATGCCCAGGGAAGTCTGGCATATATGTTCTTTGATTTCTAAATTTGACTTCAAATGTTCTACTCTGATTAATACTTAGAACCATTTCTAGTTATTACTCCTACTCCATTTCATTAGTATCAGAAGAGTACATGTGAAATTTGATGTGAGAGATCAGAAATAAATGAAGGAAAAGAATATATTACCTACTTCTTTTGAGTAATTCAGTTTATTTAAACATTAAGTAGATGCTCCTCAAATAATTAGTAGAGTAAGAGACAGTTAAATTTTTTTTACGAGAAAACATTACAGGTTTTTTTTTTTTTTATAAAATATCACTCACTGTTACCTTTGCAAATGTTGACCCACGTCCTTCTGATTCAATTGTAATGGTTTTTGTACGACGTAGTAAAATCTGATCAATATCTTCTTCACAGAATTTAGAGCCTTCATCTTCTTCTTCCATAATGGCACCATAAGCACCTCTTCGAAGCAGATCTTCTATTTCCTTTTTGGAAAGCTGTTGAATCTAAAGAGACAAAATTTTGGTAATAGTTTTTTCAAGTTCATAAAATGAGAAAGTATCCCTAAAGAATGTTAAAGAACACAGAAGTCATGTTTAAATTGCATTTGGGGCTTGGGATGTACCTGAGAGAATTCTCTGAAAGAACATACTGAGGTTGTTGACTCTTTACTATCTTTAAACTACGATTTGCCATTTGCCTAAAGTAACTCCAGTTAAAACAAAACGTCTGGGGCAGGTAACCTCTCAAGGTTCTTTTTAGTACTAGGATTCGAGAGTTGTTACAAGCATAAGATATAAATAAGATTTTTGAGGGGAAAAAATGCCAAAAACATCATTTATAGCAAGAGAAAGCCAACGCTAATAGTTTGGCCCTAAAAAAACAATTTGAAAAACTGTTTATAGAAAAAATGCAGAAAAACACAAATTCTACTTTGCTGTGCCATGATACAAATGTCCTAAAAGGAAGAATTTCTATTTGAAAACACATTCTTAGAATTTACAAGCATTGACATTATATAGACAGAACAGTTTCCAAAAGTACTAACTAAATATAGCTCTATTCTGACATTCCTCCTTACATAGAAGTATCTATCTACTGCTTAGTATGGATCAAAATTAAATAATATGCTATCTGAGGTTTAAACTAAATGTAAACAAAAACAGGAAAACTCTAGGTGAAGAAGAAAATATACGTACACCACCAACATTACTTTCTCTTCCACTCATGCTCTGTAATACAGCCTTATCTAGACCCAGTTTCAGACTGGCTCGGTCAAACATCTCTCTTTCATATGAGTTACGAGTTACTAGTCGGTAGACTTTAACTGCTTTATTCTGACCGATTCTGTGGCAACGAGCTTGGGCCTATAAAAAATGAGAAGTTATAGATTAAATTAATTTATAAAATAGCACAAAAGGCATTATGCATTAAACTATCTTGATGGAATATAAAAGTATGTGCAAGAATTTTTAGACACTCTTGCTGTTGAATTGCATATAACCTTTCTCTGGAAATGAAGGTAGAACTTATTAAAATGAGACATGATTCCACAATCAGCAATAAATTAAACTTTAAACATATTTCAGAGACTATAAATCCATGAAGAAATACTATTTTTTAAAGAGGGTGTCATCAGCATAATTCTAGACAGGAACATAAACTCTGTGAACAGACTTTTTTTAGCCTCTGGCTTTAAACTTAAAATCTAACCCTAAATTTCTAATTTTTTTTCTACTACATGATCAACAATCTTTTCAATATATTTTAGTTAAGCTGGGTAATTCTGAGGGGAGTAAAAACCTAAGGTGAACAACTCTGGAGGCCTAAATTTTATTTAAACAAAGAAAGAACTAATTATCTAATATGCAGACATGTTGGAAGTAGAGACATCAGAGATTACATAAGAGCTTCACATTTTATCTTGGGTTCCTAAACTTAAAATTTGTCTGATAAATTTTGAACTAGATTATACACATGAGAGGTTAAAACATTATCTTTTATTAAGCCAGGTATATTCTCAAGAATATCAATTACAGTACTACTGAGACTATCATGAACAATAAAAGAAGAATTTCTCCAATACTTTGTTCTCTTCTCATATCCCTCCTACATACACATTTTCTGTAAACTTTGACTCACTCTAATCACTAATTAATATACCTATGTTCCAACGAAGTTCAAGTACAGTCTTAATTTATATGTGTACATTAATTTTCTACAGAATTTCATAAAAAGGCAATATGTCTCAATTCCATGCATACTATATTATGTAATGATTAAGAAGATGATATCAGGATAAGCAAGTACTTATTTTTAAGGAAGTGAAGTAAGTTATTCTTAAGGTGTAGGCCTTTCTCAAATTTACATGATATACTTTGAACAATACTGTACTTGAGTAGGTAAACCTTTTTTAGAAGTATGATACGTAACCTAAACAAGTATTTTTTATTTTATTGTCATTAAATTAAAATAAAAATAATTTCACCTATTTTATTTGGCATAGATATTTCTTAGGGAAACATACATGTTAGTTTGTCCGTATAAAAATAAAACAGGTGGATTATCAAAGATAGCTATGGGAATTTAAAAAAAAATTCTCTTAGCCAAGGAATCTGTTTACCTGAAGGTCGTTTTGAGGATTCCAATCAGAATCAAAAATTATACATGTATCAGCTGCAGTTAAGTTGATGCCCAACCCACCAGCTCGGGTACACAGAAGAAAGACAAATCGATCTGAATCAGGTTTACTAAATCGATCTATAGCAGCTTGTCGAAGATTCCCTCTGACTCTTCCATCAATTCGCTCATATAAATATCTATCAAATGAAATGCAATAAATTTAGATAGATGAGTATAATGAAAATGAAGGCATTCTATCAAATGTGACAGACACATATCTGTTTTCCTGCAACATTATGTTTTCTACAAAATTAAGAAGTGATATTACCCCAACTAGTTTCTATGGTTTTATTCTTCTCAGTGTTGGTGCTAAGTAGGAAACACAAAGTTACAAAATCTCTGCATTCCTGGATGTATAGGTAAAATACCTTTATAATTAATATACTTTATTGATCTCATTGTAACAAATGATTTTTTTTTTTGGCAAGAAGCAAAGACTTTCATAAAACTCGATATAAGAAGCTTCAAAACACTTCTCTCTACCTCAACCATGCTATTCTCTCAACTGATATACTTGCTTGTAAACTATAATTTATTAAGGGCAAACTATAATGCTAATCCTTTATAGTCATCACTGCCAAGCAACTGAATTTTAACTTCTTGTATCCTTCCTCATTTAACATCAATAAAAATAAAATACATAAAAATTTAGGAACTAGAAGAGGAATACACATGACACTTGCCACACCTCTTCTGGTTCAAGACACTTCTTTCCACCTATAATTTACTAGAGTCTCAGCAGCAGCTCCACTGTTATCTCTAGTACCTGTGACACGGGGGTGTGACTTCTAATAATGTTACTTTTGACATTACTTTTGACATTAAAGAAATTTGAGGTTTTCCATGAAATTCATCATAAGTCAAATTTATCTTTAGCTTACAAAGTTCTTCGTGTAAAGACAACAAGAAAATGCAAGAATGGCTATTTTAGGAATATTGCAATTTAATCTACTTACGTGGTATAAAACTGAGAATAATACACATTTTGGAATAAGACTAAATGAAAGGAACACTGACACTAAAAGTGGAACTAAAAACAAAATGAAAAATAAAAATGAACTACAAAATCTCTGATAATATAAAGTAGCAGAGACAGATCTTTACTTATTAATAAGGATCAAAATATAGTAAACTACAATTACAGCTGAATCTTCAGATTCTCTCTTGTATTAACGTGCTGATTTCTAATTGGCCCACAAAGTGCTCTGATAAATATCCTATGATAAATATTCTATTTATCCAAGTACCGATTAGACATTATTTAAGACTATCTTACGGTCATGCACCAAAAAACCAAACCAAAACAAAAAATCTACCTTAAACACATCAGAAAAAATTAAAACATGAGCAAGTATTATATAGTGTACAATAAGTCAAAGTGCAGCAAGTTCAGGTTCTAATTTTAACAATGAAAAAGATCTGAAAAGGATCTTGAATCATTTTAATTTTGAAGACAGTTATAAATCCATTTAAAATGTTGCTACTACAAGGCTAAAAAATCAAATAAAATGTACACTGAAAAACCCATTTGTAGGTCAACAAATACCTGTCAATTTGCAAAATTTTCTTAATCAGTCTCCTTAGCCCTGCTTACTATTGCAACATATATAGGTTAGGAAAACACCTGACACATAATCTTAAACAATCTTTATGCAGAGATTTAAATGGATTCTTACCTAGATAAAGAGGAAGATGTGACTAAAGTTGGGTTACAGTACAGTGCTGCAATAAACTTAACAACATATACTTAGCATAATTCAGTGGTGAATTATATGCCTTACCTTTTATGTATAAGATAGTCCTCCAGGATATCAAGGCAGCGTACCATCTGAGAGAAGATGAGCACTTTATGACCTCCTGCTTTCATTTTAGGAAGCAATTTATCAATAAGGACCAATTTACCAGCAGACTGGATCATTGCTTGAAGATGAAAATCAGAAGCAGCTGGATTATATGTATCTCTAAATTCTCCAAGTATTTTCTCCTCAGCACCTGTCAAAGAAATAATATAAGACAGCATCAGTGCACAAATGCAGATGACTCCCAACTACTTTCTTTTTAAATAGTGCTCCTCTATGCTTCTGTAACATTAAAATTTTCTAATGGTAGGTACACTGCTTTTATTAGAATTATTTATGTTTGTGGCTAAATCCCCACCAACACCAGCCTGTAACTGAGGATATGGACAGTGTCTTAAGCATTTTTTATCTCCAAAGACACTGGGCATAATGTCTTATATAAATTTTATGTTTGCTAAATGTTTAATGAATGCTATTAGGAAAAGTATTAATGAAAATGTGGTTCTAACTTAGGTGAGTAAACACATATTTTTAAATAAACATCTAGTATTTAAACACCAATATAACAGTGATCATGACTGAAAGGTGATCATACTTAATCTGGATGGGCATCTTGCTTGCCATCAAAACAAACAAACAAGAAAAATTAGAGGGGAAGTCAAGTTACAAGTCTTTGACCATACTTCTTCCAGAGTCTAGATTAGCATTAGAGGCTCTCTGCTTTCCTTCAGCCTGTCTAGCCATAAGAGTACCAGGATTGCAAGTGAGTTGGTTACTAGTCTAAGAAATGGCTTGTCTTGGATAAAGTTAAGAGTATACTCCCAGGAATAAGTGAAAATACCCAAATGTTGTACAGAGAGACTATTAGTAGAGAAGCTGACAAGACCTTAAAAAGTAATGTTACTAGAACACAAAAATTGAGAGACAATAACTAGGGTATCCAGACTGAAAAGAAACCAGGAAGAAATATGTAAATTCGGAGGTTCAAAGACAGGCTTTGCTGTCTTTGTCCATAAGGAGGATTAAACTGGAGGAAGAATTACAGCCCACGTTAGACTGAACACAACTCCTGCTTTTGTAATCTGGTGATGCTAACATGGGACACTGTAATGAAGTAGCTCACACTGCCCCTGACTCCGGAACACTTGTAATCCCTCAGAACACCAGGGTGGAGAGTTATAGGATCACCGCCTCTCTTTATAACAGCCACTACAGCTGTAGTGGTGGTGTGTTATTTTTTCATGAGTATTTGTTGAAAGAAGAGAATTTGTTTGCAATCCTTTTAAGCTACCTTTGATAAGATATGGGTGATTACAGCACTTCCTGAGCTCCATCATGGTATTGACCAAGTTGGGTACATTAGTCTGCCCTGCTCCTTTGGATAAAAATGAAAAGTTCTTCTCCAGAATAGCCCGGTAGTATTTCTTCTGAATGTTAGTAAGTTCCACTTCAATGATGGTTTCTTCCTTAGGTGCCAACTTCTTTTCCACGTCTTCTTTTAATCGTCTCAACATCATTGGTTTCAAGATAGCCTGAAGTTTCTGCACCTGCATAAAAAATGATGAAAATACATGTAGCATACATATACATAAGTAAAATGAGAAGAGATTTGATATGCTTCTTTACAAAGACCAATAGGATACCTGTTCCTCTGTTTTCAGATCTCCAAATTCTTGCATGAACGTTGATTCAGAAGGAAACCTTAAGGGTTCCAGAAAGTGAAGAAGACTGAATAGTTCTTCAACTGTATTTTGGAGAGGTGTGCCAGTCAAAAGCACCTTGTGCTCCTATATAAAACAAGAATAACATGTCAATAACATGTACTATAGTGTTCATGTCAAACACCACAGTACTAAAATTATACGAAAGCTGACATAGGTTATCAAATGTTTCAGTGTTTGAAAAGCAAATCTTTTTCTGACCATAATTTTCAAGAGTCAACCCAATACATCTCTATCCATACATCATCATTAATTTACTTTCTCAATCACTTTTTAAAAACTCTATCATTCTCATAATAGTTTACTTTGTCTGCTATTAATTCTTACCTATTGCTTTTGAAAGAAAAATTCTAAATAATTAAGAAGCATATTTTAGGTTTTTTTTTCAAGGAAACAGACATTTTAAAGAACAAAGAGGGCATTTTGGGGGTTACTCAACCATTCTTGTTATGGTAATTTGTACAGAGAACAGTGCTCATTCTTTATAATTTGGCAGATCATCACTTGACTTCTTACACAAGAACAAATTCTTAAATCATTAAGACTACAAACCAACAATGTGAAGGGCTGATTGGAATATACTTCTAAACTAGAATTGCATTACAAATTAAACATCATAGTAACAACAGGAAATAAAATATTTTTAATGATAATAGCACAAAGTATTTGAAATTTGATTTGACAATACCTCTAAATTCCTAACCTGAATATTTGTACATGTACCCGTATGTCTGCATAAGTATTTAATATTAGGAAACAGTCTAGACAGATATATACCAATCTGCAAATATTGGAGTAAGGAGGGGAAGAGAATGGGTGGGCGTGGATGAAGAGTAAGAAGGAGCACTTTAGTGTTTTACTGTATGTAGTTCTATATCTTTGAGTCATTTGTTCAAGTGCTCATGTACTAATTATGTGATGTTAATTAAATCAAAATATTAAAAAACACAAAATGATTGGATTTTAAAGCAAACACACTAATGACTTTCAAAAATCCCATTAATTATAATAAATATATGCTAAGTACGTAGAATTGTGTAGAAACTTTATCCCTCTATCATAAATGATCTGAATAATATAACTTTGGTGAAAGGGCTTTTTATTGAGGAATTTCTGCCTTAAAACTTGTAGTTTTATTTCTTTCAATAGGACACTCTACAGAGGTTTCTCTCTCTCTCTTTTTTAATTCCAGCAGTTAATTACTAAAGCTTTTTGGAGGAAAAAACTAAAAAATTTAAGTCTTAGAAAACAGATGAGATTCTTTCCCCCTTACTAATGAATTAAAGCAAAATAATCTTAATTATCACAGATAGAAATCAGAAATCTGTATTTTAAAATAAAAAAAGGAATGTTTTTGGCATTAGCTCTTTTTACTATGTAGCTAAGAAACAGAAGTCATAAAAATGACATTAAGTTACTTACCAGATTCATGAGTTTCAGACCTTCTAGAAGTTTACAGTTTTTATTTTTTAACCTATGTGCTTCATCAATAATCACACATCGCCATTCAATTGCATTAAGCTCTCCACAGCCTCCAAGAATCATTTCAAAAGTGGTGATGATGGCTTGGAATCTGTAAGCTCCTCGAATGATTCGCCCCTAGAAATTTATTACCAAATACAATAATTTGCTAGAATGTCTTGATCATAATTTTTAATTCCTGTCAAGCAGCATAAAAATCATTTAATGACATCTGCTATAAAATATTTTCCACTGAAACTTTTATGTATGCACAGACACTCCCTTAAAATGAGGAACTTTAGCATTAAAACTGTATTAGATTGCTGTCTTCAAGAATGTTGTTAAAAATTATACAATTAATAACTATATCCAAATAAGTATTCCTTGATAAAACATTTTATAATTTTTAAGAGTTGTAATAACAATGTTAAGTCAAAAAAGAAATGGTTATTATAAAATCTAGCCAATGAAATTTCAGTATTAATGCTTATTACTTATATCCATGACTCCACACATATAACTGCAGATAAGTAGTTAATATAAAAATTGGCCACTTATGTCATTCATTCAGCAAGTATTTATTGAGTGTCTCTGTTCTAGTTGTTGGAGATATAGTAGGAAACAAGACAGACAAAAATAATTATCCAAGTGGAACTTACATTCCGATGACTCAAATAAATATAGGACATAGCCACTAAGAAAAACAAAGAAAAAACCCACCAAAAATTGAAAAAAAAACTAAGAAAGTAACAGAAGTCATAGACTAAAATAAAACAGGGATGGGGAGTAGGAAGTATGGGGTTGGAGGTGACCATTCCCATTTTATTTAGAGTGACTAGGAGGCCATCATTAAGAAGTGACATTTGAGCAAAGTCCTGAAGATGAGGGAGGAAGCCATGTTAGTATCTAGAGATCTGCAAGAGAAAGAATTCTTGGTAGAAATAGAGAGTGTGAATGCTGTAATGTGGGAGTATCTTTGGCAGTATTCAAATAATAGCAAGAAACCCAGAGTGATTGAAATCCAGTGAGAATGGAGGGGATGAGGCTATATACGGCCTTAAAAGCTGTGGTAAGGACTCTGGCTCTTACTGTGAGCAAGAAGCTATAGGAGGGTTTTGAGACAAGAAGTATCATGATTTGACATATGTTTAAAAAGAATCCCTTGGCTGTTCTGGTAAAAATAGTCTGACAAAGGCCAAGGACAGGATCATAGAAACCAGTTAAGAGGCTGCTGTAGTAATCCAAGCAAGAGATCTTCAATGGAGGTCATGAGAAGTGCTCAGTTCTGGATTTAATTGGAAGGTAGAACCAACAGGATTTATTAATGGATAGGAGTGGAGTGAGATAAAGAGAGGATTCAAGTTTGACTAAACTTTTTCGCTCAACTGGAAGCTGGTGTTGCCATTGACTACAATGAGGAAATACAGGATTTTGGTTTTGGACATGTTATGTTTGAGACTAGATATTGTCTATTAGATATTCAAGTGGAGTAATTGAGTAGGCATTTGCATATGACTCTGGAATTTAGGAAAGAGGTTAGAGTTGGTGATAATAGATTTAGGAGTCTCCAGCAGTACAGATAGTAATTAAGTTGTGTGACTGAATGAAATCTCTGATGGAATGAGTATGGATATAAAAAGTCTGAAGACTGAGCCCTGGGTCACCCCCAAGATTAGATATGGGAAGACAAGAAGAAATTGGTTAAAGAGGGCTTCAGAAGGAATAGGTGGTGACATAGGACAGTATAAAGTACTGGAATCCAAGTGAAGAGAATGTTTAAATGCGACTGAAAATTATAAACTATTAGGGATTAGAAGAAATGAATGGTTAAGAAGGATCATGTGATCTGATTTAGATTTTAATTCCTATCAACTTAATTACACTAATTTTAGAATAATTCACGTTGATTGCTGTCCATTAAGCTGTCCATTAAGATGAACAATAGCTCCAGTAGAATATTATTAAAATATTGATAGTTATAAAGTATAAGTCTATGGTATTTACACAGCTCTAAAAACCTGGGATACAATGCATTCAGTGAGAGTAATATTGCAGTGTTTAAGCACAACGGCTCTTGAGTCTAACTGATTTGGGTTTATTAATCCCAGTTTTGCTCTGTGATTTTAGGGGAAACTACATCACTTCTTTTTACCTTGGTTTCCTCATTTGTAAATAAGTATGATATTATCACCTATTTACAAGGTGATAAATTAATCTTTGATATTAATCTTTGATATTACAAAGATTAAGTGAAATACTACATGCAAACTGTTTAGCATAATGCCCGGCACATGGTAAACACTCAATAAATGCCTGTGGATATTAGTGTTACTATCTGTTACTTTTTCCAAGGCAATTGAGAAAATTACAACATCATTTTACTACTTATGTGATTTCAAGCTTATTTAATAACTTGGAAAAAGCAGAAGTTAAATGTTCATTTAATTTATATTAAAATATATTTGAAAGAATTAACTCTGAAAATTATTTCTATGTTTGAAGTATAGAGCTACTTAGCTCATTACAAGACATCTTTACCTCTTGAAATTTTAAACCCTTCACATAACATTCTTCTAGAATGCATAACATTTAGCATAAAAATATAATTTAATATATACTATTCAGTTTACAACACATCAAGAATCTTTCAGCTTCTGGCTCACATTTATACCCAACTCATACAACACATATATTAAAACTGTAACCTTGTTTAAAAATCCTTAAACTTCCAATATTTTAATGTACCTTTAAAAAATGAGATTGAACTAAATGATTTTAATGATATCATAGAGCTCTAAAATTCTATAAATGTACAATTAAGAATAATAAAACACTATGGAAGGAAATGAAACTATAACTTAACTAAGATGTCATAGGCTCCAAAGGTGCAAGGGTAATTAATTTTCAGTACAACTGATTGTAGACATACTTAATTTCATAGAAATCTAATTATTTCAACCATAGAAGGGAAATGAGGTTAAAGGAAAATATCAATTAATTTTATTGGTATTCAGCCTCAAATAAGTAGAAAATCAGTTGTAATTGGGAGGCAAAAGTAGAAGGCTATGCCTTAACCTTACCTTACCTTAACCTGTATCATATCCCATGACCTGGCCATATGTTATAATGGTCCTTATAAAACAGAAGAATCAGTGAAAGAAAATAAAATATTAAGGTGCTATATTGAGGCAGAGTGCCATAACCTTTTCCAATGAAAAAATACAATTTTGTGTGAGTTGTTTTAATTAATTTTGTTTCTTATTTCTTAATAAAAGTTTTACCTAAGAAGAGTCAAACTACCACTCAAAACTGCAACTCGGAACTTCATGTTTTCTAGTCTTAACCTTCTGCTAGGGAATTCTTTCTTATAATGTCATCTCAATTTTATGATCTGTGTATTTAGCAGAAAAATAGGTATTCCTTCCTAAAGAGTAATTGGCCAAAGTAAAATGGAAAATGTGCCCCTAGGATATAGGGAAGAAGAAAACCATCAAAGCAATAGAGTAATGAAATAACCAATCCAAAGGGTAGAAAAATACAGACGTATGCTTGTACCAATATACAAAACAAACCAAAATTTTAAAAACCGTCTAAAATCAAAATTCATTGAACACACAAGAGAACCTATGGTTTCACCTCAAAGGGCATTCAAACCCATGGTGGTCACTGAAGATGTAAATTTTAAAATGGAGGAAAAAAACTGGAGGATGATCAAAGAGACACATTATTTTTAAAATAAATTTAATGTGTAGTTGAAAACAATTAGTAAAACAATTATTCTAGTTGAAAAATTAAGTATACAATCAAATTTGTACATTTGTATAAATCAGCATACTTCCTTCCAGTGAACTAGAGGTGAACTTGGCTACTTCTGTCATTTTTCTCTTCAGCTACTAAAATTTATTGTAAAATAAATATGATGAATAAAGAGATCAGATTAAGATTTAAGTAGGCAATTAAAATCTATCATAAATTTGAAAGTAATTAATATGTAATGCTTATCTTTTGCAAACCTGACCTTTCAAACAACAAAAAACATCACCAATAACACACCTGTGAGTCCCTGAAGTACATCTCATATTGCTGTATCATTTGTCTGCTAATCAGGCTCCCATGATAAACCACAACATTAATATCAGTCCACGTACGAAATTCTCTCTCCCAGTTTGCAATAGTAGAAAGTGGAGCAATAATCAGGAAAGGTCCTCTTATACCAGTCAGAAGGATTTCGTAGAGGAATGTAATTGATTGAATGGTTTTGCCAAGACCCATTTCATCTGCTAAAATGCAGTTTCGTCTGAAATAAACAAATATATTACCCATGTAGATTTTGGGGTTTTCTGTATACTACAATGTTTTAAAAGATAAATATTAAAAAAAATAACCAGTGATCAAGTTAAAATACTTGCATTTATAACGTAGAAGTTGCTGAAGTGCAGATTTGGCTAAAGATTATAATTTTATTATAATATTGCAAAGGGACAACTATAGGTTTTTGTAGCTCCAAAATAAAGATACCACCTGTTAGATACCTGGGTTTTTAAAAGAACGAAATGGCAAGAGCAAGGCAAACTAAATATGTTATTTATTCAGGAAACATTTATTAAATGTTTTCTGTATCTCACGGATAGTATGAGAAGATGGGATACAAAAGAAATAGAACATGTTCTCTGCCTTCCAGGGGCTTGTATCTATTAGAAAAGCAGACATATGAATAAATAAATAAACAGTCATGCAATGTGCTATCACAGAAGCACAAATAAAGAACTGGTTTTCGACTCTGGCTATACATTGGAACAGCCTAAGAAACAGATACCCATGGCCTTCTCCTTTACATTTCAATTCAATGTGCATGGAGTAGGATAAAAGCAACTGTAATTTTTAAAATAAGCTGCACAGATGATTATGATATATGGCCAGTAAAGAATTATCAGTGTTTATTATGGAACCTCAGAGGAGTAAGCATCTAACCCTGGCTAGAAGAGATGAGAGAAGATAAGACTGCCTTCAAAGAGAAGGACAGTAATGAGTAGGATTTTGCCAGAGGGCAGAGCAAAGGAGCATAAGTGTAAAGAACATGATCAACTGGGAGGCCACAAGTTATTTAATATGGTTTTGAGGGAACAGTAAAGGGAAGGGATCTTACTAAGATAAACAGGGGTCACAAATAAAGGTTAGAAATCATTCTACAATATTATGAATGAGAGAGTCACTGAACATTTTTAAAGAAACCTGATGAGATTAGGTTTGTACTTGAAATTTACTCTGGTGCCACTGTGAATATTAGAAGGTGAAGTGACTTAAGTTTGGACAGTAACTGGGAAAGTACCGCAATAATGCAGGAAAGAATGGGTGGACATTTGGACTAAGGTAGGAGGAATCAAGAGGAGAAAACTGATCCCAAAGTTAATTACATGTTAGAATGATATGGACTTAGTGACCAATCCGATATATGGAGTGTAGGATGACAGTCAGATTTCAGTTTGGGTGACTAAATAAGTTGTGTTATTATTAACCAAGATGTAAAATATTTGAATAAGTTTGATATGGAAGAAACAGGAAATAATGTTAATTTTGAATATGCTGCGTTTAAAGAATCATTGAGATGGACATTAAGGTAGCCAGAAGTAAACAAATATGGGCTTGGAGTTCAAGGCCTTAGTTAAAGATGTTATTGATAACTGAAGACACAGGGGAGTAGAGTTTGGCTTACGGAGAACAATGTAATATGAGAAGAAAGTAAAAAACAACTTTGGGAAAGAAAAAAACCAACAACACTGAAAGGGTAGGCAAGGAAGAAGAATCAGCAAAGACTATTGAAAGGAATAGTTACAGAGGTTCTGGAGAGCTAGGAGAGTCACACTGTGGAAGCTGTTGGGAGTGAGAATGGGGGAAAAGTTTAAAAAAGGAAGGACTAGCAACTACTATCTAACACAGCAGAGACAGCAAATTAGGGATAAAAAATATCTTGTGGATTGGAAAATTAAGAGTTTCAGAGATGATACAGAATCAAAAGTCAAACGACAGGTTTAAGGAGAACTGGAGATGAGAAAATGGGAAGAGTTCATGCAGGCTATACTTCCTAGACCTTTGCCTAGGAAGTTACAAAGAGGGATCAATGTGGCTTGAAGGAAAAACAGAGCCAAGAGAAGGTTTACCCTTTCCTTTCCTTACTTTTATATATAAGTTAAACCCAAATTTGCTCACAGACTGAAGGGATGGCACTAGTCTTAAGAGATAGTTTGAAGATATAACAGAGAAGGATAATAAGTGATTGAAGTGAGGTTCTGAAAAGATTGGATTAGATGTCTGCCAAGAGTTGAGGTGGCAGCATTAGTCTTGGTTCTGAGGAGGCACCTTTTAACTTCTGATATGAAGACAGAGGTAAGAATGGCTAAGGATGGAGATACATTTGTAGGCTTGGGTGTGAGGACAGGCAAGAATCTGAATGAATTCACCTACTGGCCCTAGGCTTCTCTATGAAGCAGTCATATATAGAGAGTGAAGGGGATAGGATTGTGATAAAGTGCTTGAGGAAAGTGGTACAAGTTTGAAACAAGTAACTGGGAAAGGGTATTGATAAAAGACAATTAAAATAAAATTTTGTTAACTATTTTACCAGGAAGATTCTCTTGGGAAAAATGATTAACATTTAGAAAATATAAACCAGGGGAAAGAGCACTGTGTGGAATAACAGGTTTTTCCTAACTCCACCTGATTGAGTTTCATGACTCACCATTACTTAGTGAAACAGAAGAATCATGTGACAAGTAAAAACACAGAAAAATGATTTTGAATACGTCATAAAATTTTGCTATTATTAATAATAGTACCTTCGTTTGCTCTTTTATATACACTATCAGACTTCTTTCTCAATCAAGATACCATTCTTTACTTCTTTTGCAATTAATTTTCCATCTCACTAAAAAGAGGTGAGATAATATTCCAAAAAGCATTTTGAACAACTTGGAATATTAATAATAAATGGGGGTAATTCATTACTAGGTTCTTATATTTAGTATTCTATTCCTTATCAATTGCTGACAATCTGCTTCCTTGAAGACGTACATTACAGACCTATCTAATTCTTATAGATGAAACTGCTGACACCTTACTAACTAGATTCAACTATTGGCAGACAGTAGAGTGTAAGTTGAAAAACATTCTCTAACATAGCTGATGTTTGATGATGTTAACAAAGGTATTTCAAATTTAATTATGAATTAACATATCAACTTTCTTCTATTCTCATTGGTACACATTAAAGGGAAGCAACTGTAGTCAAAATCCTAAATTATAACGTACATATCTTCTTGAGCTAACCACAACTTCATTTTCAATAATGAACACTCCATGACAGTAATAATGTAGCAACATCAGTACCACTTTTACTTAATGTATTTTGGAACACATAAAAAAACCACACATTAAATTTTTTTTTTATTAATACATACTACATACCTATTGTACCAGTTGAATAAGAGCCAGTTGAGTCCTTCCAGTTGATATTCCCTGAGTTGATTGCCATTTTTATAATCCCTGGATTGATCTATTTTTTTCCAAATATTAGAAGGAGGACGGTCCTTTGTGGAAAAACAAAGAATGAATGATGTATTTTAGATTTTTTTTTTTTTTTTTTCTTTTTCTTTTGCGGTACGCGGGCCTCTCACTGCTGTGGCCTCTCCCACTGCAGAGCACAGGCTCCGGATGTGCAGGCCCAGCGGCCGTAGCTCACGGGCCCAGCCGCTCCGCGGCACGCGGGATCCTCCCGGACCGGGGCACGAACCCGCGTTCCCTGCATCGGCAGGCGGACTCTCAACCACTAAGCCACCAGGGAAGCCCGTATTTTAGATTTTTTGATCTTCCCTATATCTCATACATGGTAAAAGCACTGCTTTTAAAATAATCAGAAGAATAACATTATATGACATTATGATGAAATTTTACAAACATCTAAACACCAAATAAGTCCTACACGAACTCTTCCAGAAAACTGAAGAGGAAAGCACACGTCCCAACTCATTCTATGAAACTGATACCAAAATCAGACAATGGCATTACAGGAAAACTAGAGACCAATATCCCACATGAACAGAGATGAAAAATTCTTAACAAAATTTTAGCAGATGGAATCTAACAATATATAAAAAGGGTAATACAGCATGACCAAATGCGGTCTTTCCCAGGTATGGAAGGTGGATTAACTTTGAAAATTAATCAATGTTGATCAACAGACTAAAAAACAAAAATATGATAATCTCAGCAGATGCAGAAAACGGAAGAACTAAATGCTTTCTCCCTAGGATCAGAAAAAGGCAAGGATGTCCACTGTCATCACTTCTATTCAACATTGTACTACAGGTTCTAACAGGAGCAATCAAGCAAGAACAAGAAATAAAAGTCATTAAGATTGGAAAGGAAGAAGTAAAACTTTCTTAATTTACAGAAGACATGATTTGTCTACATGGAAAATCCTGTGGAATCTAGAAAAAAGATAAAGTAAGAAGTGATTTTACTAACATTGCATGATATAAAATCAATATACAGAAAACTGTATTCTATATTGTAGAAACAATTATAAATACATTTTAAAAATACTATCTTATAATGGCATCCAAATATGAAAAATTTAGGGTTTACTAAAAAAAAATATTTCTTAAATGGTAGCCAATGAACTTTAAAATAATTAACATATACTACTGCTCTAATTATTGTTTAAAATAATTTCCACATTAATTAATATTCTCCATAATTTTCTTTTTAGCAATCCAATCACTGTTTCCTTAGTTTAGGCCAGGAACAAATTTCATTTGATCAAAGATACTTTACATGTTTTATATGTTGTTTTATTTAATAATAATAGACTGGCAAAAAAAATCACTTACCTCCTACATTACTTGACTTTGATAAACCAGCACTGTTGTCAAGTTGATTTTACATTAACTGAGGGGATTAATTTTATTGGCTGAGTCCCCTTTACCAAGGACTACATTACATATCTAAGGCACTGGCTCTTCCCACCATGTGCTTCAAAATCACCTTTTTAATGACACCTGGGGTCCACTCTCAGATATTCTGATTCTGGAGCCAGGATATAGAAACTAGGAATCTCTAATTTTTTAAAAGTTCCAAAAGTGATTCTGATAAGCACCTCTGACTGAGAACCACTGATCTAAAAAAACAGCTTACTTAATGAGGTTAAAGATCAGGTTACTACTGAAGCATGGTCCCCACCCCAAAAAGAATACCTTTCCCTTTCATAATATCCTTTAGACTACTCCTCCCTGAATTAGTTAATTACACTTTTGTTTCCTGGCTCAAGGAAAGGTACTTAGAAGTCAAAAGGAATGGAGGTGAGCTGCTATGTTCTTGGTGATAGACGGTGGGTATTATTGGGAGATAAACTAAGAAGACCAGAAAATAAGAAGATAACCAGAAAAAAAAAACTTATAAAAACAATATGATCTCTTCCATGGAACAATTCATTCATTTCCTTCTCTTACATCACATCTCCACATTTTTCATGGCAGTTAATCATTAGCTCTGGTGCTAATCAAAAAGTGATCTGTTCTTGTCTTTTCATGCATAAACTCCCTCTTTAGTGAAGTAAGAAATTTCTATGACCAAATTATATTTGAAAGAGGACTGGCCAAGGGCTTCCCTGGTGGCACAGTGGTTGAGGGTCCACCTGCCGATGCAGGGGACACAGGTTCGTGCCCCAGTCCAGGAAGATCCCACATGCCGTGGAGTGGCTAGGCCCGTGAGCCATGGCCACTGGGCCTGCGCGTCCGCAGCCTGTGCTCCACAAAGGGAGAGGCCACAACAGTGAGAGGCCCACATACCGCAAAAAAAAAAAAAAAAAAAAAAAGAAAGAGAACTGGCCAAAATATTTAATAAAATCGTAATATGTCTCTTTAAAGTGAATTTCTTTTGGTTGGCTCCCCAAACTAGATTCACATGAAAAAATATATATATATAATTATTAAAATATCACAACTTGCCATCGCCTTCCAGAATTCTATAGTCTTTGTACTAGAAAAAACAATAACTGACTCAAGTTTTTTTTTTTTTTTGAGCAGGGAAGAGACAGATGTATCAATAAAAAAATCAGTGTACTTAACTTATGTAGGCCTTTTTTTTTTATTGGAGTATAATTGCTTTAAGATGTTGTGTTAGTTTCTGCTGTACAATGAAGTGAATCAGCTATATGTATACTTATATCCCCTCACTCTTGGAATGCCCTCCCACCTCCCCCCATCCTACCCATCTAGGTTGTCACAGAGCACCGAGCTGAGCTCCCTGTGCTATACAGCAGGTTCCCACTAGCCATCTATTCTACACATGGCAGTGTATTTATGTCAAATCTAAACTCCCAATTCATACCACCCTCCTCTCCTCATCTGTGTCCACATGTCCGTTCTCTACATCTACGTCTCGATTCCTGCCCTGCAAATAGGTTCATCTATGCCATTTTTCGAGATTCCACATATATGTGTTAATATACAATATTTGTTTTTCTCTTTCTGGCTTACTTCACTCTGTATGACAGGCTCTAGATCCATCCACATCTCTACAAATGACCTAATTTCATTCCTTTTTTATGGCTGAGTAATATTCCATTGTATATATGTACCACACCTTATCTAGTCATCTGTCGTGGACATTTAGATTGTTTCCATATCCTGGCTACTGTAAATAGTGCAGCAATGAACATTGGGGTACATGTGTCTTTTTGAATTATGGTTTTCTCAGGGTATATGCCCAGTATTGGGATTGCTGGGTCATATGGTAGTTCTACTTTTAATTTTTTAAGGAACCTCCATAGTGGCTGTATCAATTTACATTCCCACTAACAGTGCAAAAGGGATCCCTTTTCCCCACACCCTTTCCAGCATTTATTGTTTGTAGACTTTTTGATGATGGCCATTCTGACTGGTGGGAGGTGATACCTCATTGTGGTTTTGATTTGCATCTCTATAATGATTAGTGATGTTCAGCATCTTTTCATGTGTTTGCTGGCAAAGTATATGACTTCTTTGGTGAAATGTCTATTTAGGTCTTCTGCCCATTTGTTAATTGGGTTGTTTGTTTCTGGATATTGAACTCCATAAGCTGTTTGTATATTTTGGAGATTAATCCTTTGTCCATTGCTTCATTTGCAAATATTTTCTCACATTCCGAGGGTTGTCTTTTTGTCTTGTTTATGGTTTCCTTTGCTGTGCAAAAGCTTTTAAGTTTTAATTAGGTCCTATTTGCTTATTGTTTTTATTTTCATTACTCTAAGAGGTGGGTCAAAAAAGATCTTGCTGTGGTTTATGTCAAAGAGTGTTCTTTCTATGTTTTCCTCTAAGAGTTTTACAGTGTCCAGTCCTACATTTAGGTCTTTAATCCATTTTGAGTTTACTTTTGTGTATTGTGTTAGACAGTGTTCTAATTTCATTCTTTTACATGTAGCTATCCAGTTTTCCCAGCACCACTTACTGAAGAGGCTGTCTTTTCTCCACTGTATATTTTTGCCTCCTTTGTCAAAGATAAGGTGACCACACGTGCGTGGGTTTACCTCTGGGCTTTGTATCCTGTACCACTGATCTATATTTCTGTTTTTGTGCCAGTACCATACTGTCTGATTACTGTAGATTTGTGGTATAGTTTGAAGTCGGGGAGCGTGATTCCTCCAGCTCTGTTTTTCTTTCTCAGGGTCTTTTGTGTTTCCATACAAATTGTAAAATTTTTTGTTCCAATTCTGTGAAGAATGCCATTGGTAGTCTGATAGGGATTACATTGAATCTGTAGATTGCTGTGGGTAGTATAGTCATGTTCACAATGTTGATTCTTCCAATTCAAGAACATGGTATATTTCTCCATCTGTTTGTGTCATGTTTGATTTCTTTCATGAGTGTTTTATTGTTTTCTGAGTAAAAGTCTTTTGCTTCCTTTGGTAGGTTTATTCCTAGGTATTTTATTCTTTTTGTTGAGAAGGTAAATGGGATTGTTTCCTTAATTTCTCTTTCTGTTTTTCAATTGTTAGTGTATAGGAATACAAGACATTTCTATGCATTAATTTTGTAACCTGCAAGCTTACCAAATTCACTGATTAGTTCTGGTAGCTTTCTGGCAGCATCTTTAGGATGTTCTATGTATAGTATCATGTCATCTGCAAACAGTGACAGTTTTACTACCTCTTTTCAAATTTGGATTCCTTTTATTTCTTTTTCTTCTCTGACTGCTGTGACTAGGACTTCCAAAACTATGTTGGATAAGAGTGGTGAGAGTGGACATCCTTGTCTTATTCCTGATCTTAGTGGAAATGCTTTCAGTTTTTCACCATTGAGAATAATGTTTGTTGTGGGTTTTTTGTATATGGCCTTTATTACGTTGAGATAGGTTCCCTCTATGCCCATTTTCTGGAGAGTTTTTATCATAAATCGGTGTTGAATTTTGTCAAAAGCTTTTTCTGCATCTATTGAGATGATCATATGGTTCTTATTCCTTAATTTGTTAATATGGTGTATCACACTGATTGTTTGCATATATTGAAGAATCCTTGCATTCCTGCGATAAGTCCCACTTGATCATGGTGTATGATCCTTTTCATGTGTTGTTGGATTCTGTTTGCCAGTATTTTGTTCAGGATTTTTACATCTATGCTCATCAGTGATATTGGTCTGTAATTTTCTTTTTTGTGATATCTTTGTCTGGTTTTAGTATCAGGGTGATGGTGACCTTGTAGAACGAATTTGGGAGTGTTCCTACCTCTGCAATTTTTTGGAAGAGTGTGAGAAGGGTAAGTGTAAGCTATTCTCTAAATGTTTGATAGAATTCACCTGTGAAGCCATCTAGTCCTGGGCTTTTGTTTGTTGGAAGATTTTTAATTCCAGTTTCAATTTCATTACTTGTGATAGGTCTGTTTATATTTTCTAATTCTTCCTGGTTCAGTCTTGGAAAATTGTACCTTTCCAAGAATTTGTCCATTTCTTCTGGTTGTCCATTTTATTGCCATATGGTTATTTGTACTAGTTTCTTATAATCCTTTGTATTTCTGTGGTGTCAGTTGTGATTTCTCCTTCTTCATTTCTAATTTTATTGATTTGCGTCCGCTCCCTTTTTTTTTTTTGATGAGTCTGGCTAAAGGTCTATCAATTTTGTTTACCTTCTCAAAGAACCAACTTCTAGTATTAATGATCTTTGCTATTGTTTCCTTCATTTCTATTTCATTTATTTCTGCTCTGATCTTTATGATTTCTTTCCTTCTACTGACTTTAGGTTTCTTTTTTCTTCTTTATCTAGCTGCTTTAGGCGTAAGGTTAGATTGTTTATTTGAGATTTTTTTCTGGTTTCTTGAGGTGAGATTGAAATGCTATTAACTTCCCTGTTAGAAATGCTTTTGCTGCGTCTCACAGATTTAGGGCTTTTCTTGTCATTTGTTTCCATGTATTTTTTAATTTCTTCTTTGATTTCTTCAGTGATCTCTTGGTTGTTTAGTAGTGCATTGTTTAGCCACCATGTATTTTTGTTTTTCACAGTTTTTTCCTGTAATTGAATTCTAATCTCATAGTGTTGCGGTCAGTAAGGATGCTTGATACAATTTCAATTTTCTTAAATTTTCTGAGGCTTGATTTGTGACCCAAGACGTGATCTATCCTGGAGAATGTTCCATGTGCACTTGAGAAGAAAGTGTATTCTGCCACTTGTGGGTGGAATGCCCTATAAATATCAATTAAATCTATCTGGTCTACTGTGTCATTTTACACTTGTGTTTCCTTATTTATTTTCTATTTGGATGATTTGTCCATTGTTGTAAGTGGGGGGTTAAAGTCCCCCTATTACTGTGTTGCAATCTATCTCCCCTTTTATGGTTGTTAGCATTTGCCTTATGTATTCAGGTGCTCCTGTGTTGGGTGCATATATATTTATAATTGTTATGTCTTCTTCTTGGATTGATCCCTTGATCATTATGTAGTGTCCTTCCTTATCTCTTGTAACAGTCTTAAAGTCTATTTTATCTGATATGAGTATTGCTACTCCGGCTTTCTTCTGATTTCCATTTGCATGGAATATCTTTTTCCACCCTTCACTTTCAGTCTGTATGTATCCTTAGGTCTGAAGTGGATCTCTTATAGACAGCGTACATAGAGGCCTTGTTTTTGTATCCATTCAGCCAGTCTGTGTCTTTAGGTTGGAGCATTTAATCCATTTACATTCAAGCTTATTATTGATATGTATGTTCCTATTACCATTTTCTTAATTGTTTTGGGTTTGTTTTTGTGGGTCTTTTTCTTCTCTTATATTTCCCGCCTAGAGAAGTTCCTTCAGCATTTGTTGTAGAGCTGGTTTAGTGGTGCTGAATTCTCTTAGCTTTTGCTTGTCTGTAAAGCTTTTGATTTCTCCATCGAATCTGAATGAGATCCTTGCTGGGTAGAGTAATCTTGGTTGTAGGTTTTTCTCTTTCATCACTTTAAGTAAATCTCCTGCCACTCCCTTCTGGCCTGCAGAGTTTGTGCTGAAAAATCAGCTGATAACCTTATGGGCATTCCTCTGTATGTTATTTTTTGCTTTTAAAATTTTTTGTTTGAATTTAAATTTTGTTAGTTTGATTAATATGTTTTGGTGTGTTTCTCCTAGGGTTTATCCTGTATGGGACTATCTGCCCTTCCTGGAGTTGGGTGACTATTTCCTTTCCCAAATTAGGGAAGTTTTCCACTATAATGTCTTCGAATATTTTCTCAGGCCCATTCTTTTTCTCTTCTTCTTCTGGGACCCCTATAATTTGAATGTTGGTTTGTTTATTGTTGTCCCAGAGGTCTCTGAGATTGTCTTCAATTCTTTTCATTCTTTTTTGTTGATTCTTTTCCTAGGCAGTTATTTCCACCATTCTGTCTTCCAGCTCACTTATTCGTTCTTCTGCCTCAGTTATTCTGTTATTCATTCATTTTAGTGTATTTTTCATTTCAGTTGTTGTGTTGTTCATCTCTGTTTGTTCTTTAGTTCTTCTAGATCTTTGTTAGACATATCTTGTACTTTCTCAATCCGTGCCTCCATTCTATTTCTGAGATTCTGGATCATCTTTACTATCATTACTCTGAATTCCTTTTCAGGTAGGTTGCCTATTTCCTCTTCATTTATTTGGTCTTGTAGGTTTTTACCTTGCTCCTTCCTCTGTGACATGTATTTTTGTCATTTCACTTTTTTTTTTTGATGGGTGGGATTGTTTCCTATCTTACTGGTTGTTTGGCCTGAGGATTCCAGCACTGGAGTTTGTAGGCTGCTGGGTAGAGCTGGGTCTTGATGCCAAGATGAGGATCTCTGGGAGATCTCACTCCAATGAATATTTCCTGGGGTCTGAGGTTCTCTGTTAGTCCAGTGGTTTGGACTCAGAGCTCCCACTGTAGGAGCTCAGGCCTGACCCCCAGCTTGTGAACCAAGATCCTGTAAGCTGTGCAGGGCAGCAGGGGAAAAAAAAAAAAGCCAGAAAAGGCCTTGGCTCTGGGGGGCAGGGCTTAGGCAGGGGCAGGGTTTAGGTGGTGGGCGGGCCTATTCTTAGGACCCACGGGGCTGGAAAAGGCCATGGTGGGCGATCAGGCTTAGGCTCAACCACAGCAGGAGGGGCCCAGGAGTGCCTCTGGCCTTGGAGGGTGGAGGACCAGGTCTGGGACCCCAGCAGGCTCCCTGGGCCCGAGTAGGCAGAGGAAATAATAGGCACGCTCCCCCTGATCCTCCAATCGCAGATGGTGCTCTCCCTGTTGGCCTCTCTTCTTCTTCCCTACCCATGCCCCTAGGACCCACACGGCCAGAGGGGGCCCCCAGAAGGCAGGGAACCAGACCGGGAAGCCTAACAGGCTCACTGTGGCTGAGCGCAGGGGAAACACCCAAGGCACTTCCCCTGATCCCATGGTCCTGGAGGGTCCCTCCCACTGCCTCTCCTCCTCCCTCCCTCCTACATCCCTAGGACCCACGTTGTCTGGAGGGGGCCTTGGAGGGCTGGAACCGGCCCAGGAGATCAGCAGGCTTCCTGGGGCCCGATTGGGAAGGGGAAACGCTAGGCGCGCTCTCCTGATCCTCCAAGCCTCCGAGGGTCCCTCCAGGCATGGGAACCCCTCCCCTCTCCTAGCCACCCCTCAGGGGCCCCAGTCCTGTCCGGCTTCCACTTCTCCTCCCCCCTCACAATCCCTCACATCCTACCCAGTCACTCGGGGGTTCCTCCCATCTCCTTGGGTGTTGAGGTCTCCCACCAGCATCTGGCAGGTACCCTAGTTGTGGGGAGACGCAAACTCCATGTCCTCCCACGCCACCATTTTGACTCTGCCCCACTATGTAGGCATTTGACAGTATTCTATACAAAAGGTTTTTCTAAAAATAAAGCAACTATGGAAGTAGAAGAACTATTTAGTTATGAAGAAATAACTGGTTTATAGAAAACAAGGGAAAGGTGGGTATAATAAGGATTTTTCTTTGATAGAGAATTCATAACTCTGCTTAGAGCTGAAACTGGTATTCTTGACATTTTTATAAATGACCTGAGAGAAAAAGTAGTGGGAAAGTTTTAAATTCAAGATGAGGTAGAAGTATTTGCAACTTTTCCGGAGGGAAATTTAAAAGGAAATACTTATCAAACTTTTGAATGCATATATGTTCTGACCAAACAATTATACTTCTGATTTATCTTACAAGGGCTCAATGTTCAATGTAACACTGTTTATAAGAGCAAAACACTGGAGTATCCACTAATGGAGGAACAGTTAAATTAACGTATATAAGATACTATGTAGTAATTTTAAAAATACAATATTAATTGCATACCAGACTAAATTAAAATTTCAAAAATTACAATAAATCTGTTGAATAAAAAAGTGCTAAGATTTTATGATGCTAAGGCATGTTCTTACCAAATGTCTTGTGTCAGGCCGTGAAGCTTGCAACTGTTCAAACTCTTCTATTTTTGCAAGATCTACATCTTCTTTTAGTTCCCAAGTACTGTCTTCATATGGTAATGAGCACCACTTTACTAAGTAGTAAATAACAGGCTGTAAAAAAATTTTTTTTTTCATTTTACCATTTTGAAAAAGAATAGTAAGAAACAAGTTTAAATTGAGAATCCCCAGAAATAGTTTAAATATATTAACCTACATTGGTAAAAACTTATGAAACTTTTTTTGGTGTTTTTAGGTCATTAACTTTAAAAAAGTAATGCTTTATGCCCCGGTCCGGGAAGATCCCACATGCCACGGAGCGGCTGGGCCCGTGAGCTATGGGCGCTGAGCCTGCACGTCCGGAGCCTGTGCTCCGCAATGGGAGACGCCCCAACAGTGAGAGGCTCGCGTACCGCAAAAAAAATAATAAATAAAAAATAAAAAAGTAATGCTTTAATATTTGGAAGTCTTTAGGTTTTTCTTACTTACTTAGAAAATATTTCTATCAAATATTTACTTACCTCACCAGTATCTTTATCTTCACAAAAAGAGACTTCTAATACTCTGTCTACTTCAACGTAGTCTGGGTTAAATGGTTCTTCTTCCATCTAAAATTAAAAAGTAACTTAGTTGATATATGATAAAGAAGTAGAAAGATGAAAGTGAAATAAAGACAAATTTACTAGCTATTCACTATAGAACAAACACATAAGTTTGATTTTAATTAAATTTCCCCAAAAATGGAATCCTTCCATTTTAATTCCAAAAAGATTGCTAGGGTATTTGTCTATATTATGAATCACCATGTTATATATAAAAAACTCAACTAAACAGCACTAAAAAAATAGGTACTCCAGACAAGTAAGTTACTCTAGAAGATGTGTTCTTAAAAAATTTCCGAAAGGGAGCCTCTTTTGGAAAGAGGCTCTCCTTTACCTCTGTAAAGGTACTACTTTCCTCAGGTCCAAGAGTTGAAGACTAATCACCCGACCTGGAGGCTCCTATCTCATTTGTATCAAACACTCTATCTACTGATGGTTCTTGTGCTCAAGACCCTCCTACCCAACTAAACGCAAACTCTCTGAGCTACCTCACGTTCGACTGCACTCATTTACTCTTCAACCTACACTTCTTCCTATAGTTTCTAACTGGGCTAACAGTAACACAGCACCAACTTCACACCCTACTCCCAGTTACACAAGCCAGCAATGGAGAAGTCATCTTAGATTCCTTCTCTTTTTTAATCTCCCACATCTCTTAACTCATCAATTTACACAGATCCTACTTTTATCTGTAACTCAAATTGGTTCCTCCTTCCTCATTCTCACTGCTTCATCACTCCTTACTTGGATCTTTACAAATAACTTCCTAACTAGTCACCAACTACTGTCTTGCCTCCCTTTAATTTATTTTCACACTGTCCCCATAGCACTCTTTTTCAAATATAAATCATATATTGCTCCCTGGCTTCAAATCCTTCAATGACTCTCCCAGATTTCATGCTTTAGAGTACAAAAACAGATGCTTTTCAAACTCCATGTTCTGTCACACCTTCATGGTTTTATACTAATTTTTCTCTCTTCTGAATAGATTGCTGTTCCTTCTCTTGTCTGCTTGGCTAATTCCTACCCATTCCTCAAAGTCTTACTTCCAAAAACCCATCTCAGCTATCTTGGCTGCCTCTCCTTCTCTGTTTAACCTCTAAATGTTATAGTACTCCATGGCTCTGCCTTTAGTTCTCCTCACTATCTTAATCCTTTCCTGAGCAATACTATCATCTCCATGTACAGGACACACTTGTTAAAGAGCACTGCCCAACACCAGAATAGTAATAAGGTATTCTAAGAAAATCTGCACAGCTCCAGTTTATCTTGTACCTGAGTCATGAATGTACCTAATCTTCATGAAAAACTAGAAGATTATTAGTTAAGTACTTCTAAAATCTTCAGCTCATTAGAAATTTCTATATCAGAGTGAGGTAGTGAGAAATTTTTGAGGACCTCCCAGCATCCATAAACTGATAGGTCATTTCAGTCATCAAATTTTTGAAGTAGATTTTACAATTACAAAGAAATAACAATAGCTTCATGGTGGAAAAATCTGCCATAAGATATCAACCATTATCTAGTGATTAAAGTTACTACCACCAGTAACTGGGCAAATAGGTATCATGTACCTCCTGATATGATACACTGAGAATGCTGCTGCATCATCTCTGTAGTGTTCTTTTAAATAATGCATGACCTGAAGCTGAGAAAACATCAGATAACCCCAAACTGAGGGATGTGCTACAAAATAAACCACTTAAATTCTTTAAAAAGTGTCCAAGTAATGAAAAACAAAGAAATACTGATAAAGGAGACATGACAACTAAATGCATTATATGCTGCAGGATTGGATTCTAGACCAGAATAAGCATACACACTCACACTTTTTTTTTTGCTATAAAAATACTAGTGGAACAATTAGTGAAGTATGAATAAAGTCTAAGGTGAGATAACAGTACTACATCAATGTTAATTATACTATTATTATGTAAGACTGTTTCTAGAAAATACTGAAATTGAGACTTAATTTTCAAATGGTTTAGAAAAAATGTATGTGCATGGGAGAAAGGCAGAGGCAGAAAGAGAGAGAGAGGGGTGCACAGTGACAAAAGGAGAATTAATGTTAATGACAAAGCAAACATGGTAAAATGTTAACATTTAGGGAATCTAGTTAAAATATATGTGGGTATTTGTTGTACTAAATTTTTCAAATAAAAAGTTAAAAAAATTTACATGAATCTAAAACTGCTCTAAAAAAGTCTATTAAGGGACTTCTCTGGTGGTCCAGTGGTTAAGACTCCGCACTTCAAATGAAGGGGGTGCAGGTTCGATCCCTAGTCAGGGAACTAAGATCCCACATGCTGTGCTACGCAGCAAAAACCTTAAAAAAATAAAAAGTAAAATAAAAAAATTTTAGTCTATTAAAAGAAAAATGAAAAAAAATTTAGAGCAGGAAAGGACATCGGACTTTTTAGTGAAGCCTGGAAAGGTTAATGAATTTTTCCAATGAGGTTCTGTTCATGCATACACAAAGATGATACAGAAAATATGCAATATATTTCACATACTGGAAAATCGTCTTTTCCATTTATTTACTATGCTACTATTTCCATTCTTGAAGAACTCTACTGATAAAATACTTTAAGATATTAACACACTCACATTCAACTCTAAAAAGTATTGAAATATATGCTAATTTAAAAATACAAGAGTTAGCTACCATTCTGAATTATCACTGTTCCTGTTTTAGCTATTTTCCAAGCTAAATTTAGGGAAAGAAAAAAAATGTAGATAGCATTTATATTCAAATATCGTAAGAGGAAGCCTAAGAATTAAAATTAATAATACTTAAATTTTTGATACATAATACTACATGTGTTCAGAGTTCAACACATAATAGTCTTTTTTTTTTTCTTACGTCTGCAAAAAAATGTGCTCTTTGTGCTTGTCTCAATTTGAATCGTTTGATTTTCTGCTGGATCCTTTTATCTTTCAGAAGCTGCTGTTCTGTGGCCCACTCACAGTGAAGATAGGAGCTAAAATTTTTATAAAAGCAATATATTAGAATGATATAGAAAACCATGTTTTGAGTTTTTATAGATTTATTTTTAATCACAGACTCTAAAACAAAATATTATCTTCAACTTTACAAACAGGTAGTTCATCATTTCATTTAATGTCAATAGACTCCATATAATTACTAAAATAAAGCCACTGTGAGCTAAAGGTCTGCAATTTGCCGTATGGAAGCAGAATGGTAAACTGAATCATAAGGGTAACAAAATATGACTTTTAGTTTATTTCTTCATTATAATCATTTTGTCATGATCAGAAAGCTAACTTGTTTTGAAACCAATGTTATTTTATTTAAAATACCTTCCTTCACCAAAGTATTAGAAAAAGTTGAACAAAATCTGAAAAGTTCAACAATATAAATATGATGGATAATGTCTGTAATTTGTAAAAGTGTAATGTATAAATATTACTGCATTTTGATGTTTATAAGTAATGTTTTCTGGGAAAAAAATAAAACACTCAATTTTAACATGAAATGTTTTCAAAATCTTTTCACTTTTTAATAATTTTTAAGTTTATAAAATAAGTAAAAAAATATTTTTAAATGCAGATAAAATAAAAATCATAATTTAACTTAATATACTTAAAATATTAATTCATATTTAAATACCTTTCTATTATTTTTCTAACTCAAATACTTACTAATTCTTGTATTTTACAAAAAATTCTTCTGTATCAATCATCACTCCAGGTGATATCTAAGAAAATAAATTCAATAATTATGACTTTTATGATCAGGCCATGGAATATAAAGTGTAAAATGTAATATATCATTACTTACTTCCTTTTTTATAATTCTAGAAGATAGTATTTTGTCCACAATTGCAGCATCTTCTTCACTCGGATTCTCCTATGTGAGGGAAGAAAAATGTATGATGACACATTCTGAAAACACTTTAGTTGCCACTGTTTATGAATATACTAAAATTCAACAAACATTTATTTAACACGTTCCAGGGACCATGTTAAATGTTAGGAACACGAAAATGAAAAATATCAATTGTTGTTACTGTCCTCGTCATCATTGGCATCATCATCATAGTAAACATATGGTGCTTTTTAATGTGTTAGGCACTATTCTAACCATTTTACATATATCAACTAATTTAATCCTTGCAAATACACTATAAAGTAGGTACTATCTCCATTTTGCAGATTAGGAAGCTCAGGCATAGAGAAGATAAGTTCTTGTTTAAGGTGCCAGATCCCTCAGCTAGCAGGTGAGTGGTTGGTTTACAACCCAGACAAGGGAGAGTGAAAGAACTTTACAAAGAGGAAAATGCATATGCAAAGACACAAAGGTGTCAAAACATGGCATTTAGACAACTATGTTCATAAAACCAGAAGACTGAGTGGAGAGAAGTGGAAGGACATAAGGCTAGAAAATCCATACAAAAGGCTTTGTAAGTTATGCTGAAAAGTGTATTTTCATTTTTTTCTGACTTAGGACACCATTAGAGGAGTTTTCAGTGGAAAAGTACTGTGATTAGGCTTGTAACTTAGAAATATACTGCGAGAAGGATAGCGCTTGGAGGAGTTTTAGGAATATTTAGGAGGTGAAAAATGTAAAAAATTGGATGAAGAAGCAAAGATAAAAGAGAGAACAAATCCCTAGGTTTCTGATCTGAATAACTAATGGTTCTATTAATTACAGTACGGAATCTAGGAGGAAAAGCTGGAGCAGGTTTTAGGAAGAAAGATAATGAAAATATTTTTAAAAATTTACATGGGTTTATTTTGTCATAATCCAAAATCTGTCTTACCACAAATAACTGTAAAGGCTGTTCACCAGGTAAAGGAGCTGAATGCTTTTTTATTTTTATAGAGCCTTTAACCTCTTCTTCAGATTGTTTCCCTTCTGCATCTTCTGCATATTTTTTTCTTTTAATTTGTCGATTTGATCTTCTTTTCTGTAATGAACGATAAGGAGCATATATATGATTATTTTAAAGGAAAAAAAATTATTTCTAGTGTGGCAATTTTGTACATTAAATTTTCAAAACTGTATTCAACATTCATCTTTGCTAATTTTTTCCTTTTAATTAAAGGAAGATTATAATTTGCCCTTTGCCAAAGGTTTACAACCTTTAGTTTTACTTCCTAAAGTGTCAAATAACAATGATTAATAATAATACCTTTATTACTTTTCTTTAGAAATTGTTAAGAATAAAAAGGTTTCTTTTTACCTAACTATTTCACAGCTTGAGAAACATATTTTAAACTATTAATACTTTCACAGTTTTTGCCCCCAAACCTAAAAAGTACGTATCAGATGAATGTTGGTTAAATAATTAATCAGGGGCATAAGACTAAAAGAAGAAATTAAATAATATTTGACACAAAGCCCATGAACTTGTGTTTAAAACAGATTTTAAAAAACCCAAAATAATATTAAATGTTTTAAAAAAGATACAGAAAATAAAGTATGAAATCTACCAAAAAATTAAATGTGAATGGAGGAACCAGTGTTTTACTACCTTTACTAGCTTCCCTTAAAAATACAGAACACCACTATCATAAAAACAGAGGTAAGCTTTTCAGATAGTATTATGTGTAGCAACGTAATTTTAATAATAATCTGAATGATTTAAAATCAGGTATCAAATGCGCATGGCTTTACTTACCTCCCTAAATATCAAATATTTGATGTTCCCACTATAAAGACAAATCTCACAATGGCTTGAAAATCCCAAAGGACTTAGGTTTTGCTTTTGCTCACCTCCCTAAAATCTCGTGGATGGAGGCGTCTCAGCCAACTGTTCTACTGCTCAATATTCCTTCTTCCTTTTACTATTCTTCTGTGTATTTAGTAACTCCCATGACATTCCCCCCAGATGCAATCAAAAGAATAACCCATGTGTTCTCCTTTTGGTTTCTGCCAATGTCTTCAATTTGGGAGGTCTTTCATACTTCCGTTGCCATGACAAAACTGAATCAGTGCAGCAGTGTGGGTACAAACTGTTATTTGCATCCAGAAAGGATGCAGTGCCTCTTTCTCTTGAGAGTAGTGGAATATTGAGAGAAAGAAAGGCACTACTGTGGTGAGGTAGCTCAGCCAAATGTAGTAGAAAAATTCCATGCCTCAATTAGGATGGGTCACCATCTCTTAGCCATGAAGATATTTACATTTTCAAAACTCAAGGTAACAATTTTGTCATGGGAGACAGGAAGGTGGCATACAAAAGTTATAAAAAAGGACTTCTTAAGAAACCCAATTTTCCCACATCCTATTTTGGAAAAGATATGAAATATTTATTATTCCCTGGGAGGGAAAATTCTATGGATCTCGAATCTAATACTAAGCTAAAGGAATGTTTGGAGTTAGATTACAGGAATCATATAGTTCTTAATGCTCAAGAACAGTTTAAATTAATAACCATTCATGACATTTATTATTCTAACAATAACCTATATAACCAATGTTATGTCTCACTAGGCACAAATCTTTTAAATAATGAAGTTTGGGAATAATTTAGTACACTTTTAGAAGATTCTGTAGATGATTTCAGCATTAACGTTTCCTTTCTGGTCACTTAGGCATCTAGTGGAACTTTGAAATGCCACACACAGTTCTTAGTAAGCAGTAAACAAGTGGCCAGAAAGAATCCTTTCAACTCACAAAAGTGCACATTCAGATAATTTTTCACAAGACAGAATGAGAGCTACTTACTGTAAACTGCTCCCTCATTCTATGAAGACTTTATCAGTTTCTGAGTAATTAAACAAACTCTGAGTTTTTCAGCTCTATGAGCTGATTTCATCATAACTGACATTCCACTAGAGCATATAGTTACATATTAGGCAAAGCCAAGTAAGGTACCACTCTCACCAATTAACTTTCTCTGTCATACAATAGTTCTACTACTTTAAAAATACAAAGCTAATTTGAATGTCCGCATTTTAGGCTAATGTGGATATTTTTGGCTTTCTTTCTTCATAATGTTTTTCGAAGGACAATTTAAAACAGTGACAAATTCTTTCTTCATATTTCTTTTTTCTAGCTTTATTCTTCTTATGTCTTAAAGGCTTTAATAGATCAGTCAACAGCACTTCACATAAGAGGTCAGAAACATTATGCTTTTAAATGACTGAATAGTTTGTTATGATATCACTTGTTTCCTATAATAATCCTAATAAAATGTGCTATAGGGGCTTTTTAAAATAACTTAAGTCTCTAAATATAGTTAGACTACTGCATTACTCTCTGTTAGGTAAAAAATTAAGTATGATAATCATGTTTTCAGATTTCCACCTGACTCTAAACCTTACATTACTTTTCAAGCCTTCAAATTTTGACAATCCATTGTGGTTGAAAGCTACTTTTATATATTTATACAGCATTTATATAATAATATATTTAAATATATCAATAATATAGATTTATAATTGTTTACGAGAAAATTCTTTTTTCCTTCCCCATTAAATTTTTTGTGTTAAAGCAACACATCTGTCAAAGCAACCTAATTAACTACAGTGAAAAGTATGGAAAAAATGTGCATGTTAACCTATTCTACCATTTCATTGTTTGTTAATTACATAATGGAAAAATGGCCAGCATTATTTTAGTAAAAATTTAACTTAATTTTCTCATGTTGAATAATTATAAGTTTGCCTAAGTTAAGGATAACATACGAAGAAAAAGCCAGGCCATATAATATTAGGAGCTTTAGTCACTGCCCTTACCTCAACTCTTGCAGCAGCCCAGGAGCCTTGAGCCACTACTCTCCCATTGGATAAGAAGCTGCATAAGGAAGAAGAAAGGCCATTCAGGGGCTTTCTGGCCCCATAATGCAACAAATGCCACCACCCCTACGGCCTATAGTTGTACTTTAATTATTAGAAAGCAGAGGGTGGCCTGAATTATTATGACCTTCACTATATATATATATATATATAGAGAGAGAGAGAGAGAGAGTTTTTTAACTTCACAAGGTTACTTTGAATATATAGCTATTCAAAAACAAAAAGAAAGAAAGAGGAAAATGCACAGTATTTTTGTCTACATTAGGGGATTTTTAATATAGTTGTTTATCTTTTCTTCAATAAAAGCAGACCAAAGGAATTATTTCTAGGAATGATTCAACCCATTTGCTTTATCATTTGTATGTGACTTTTAAAATTAATATCTCCAGCATTAAATTCATTCAAAAGTACTCTATAAGTATAGGATAATATCCCTGGATACTTCTCCATGTTAAAAGCCACGAGGGACTTTGGACTGTTACTTAAACTCTCTGGGCTTCAGTTTCATTATCTGAAAACTGAGAGGGTTTGGAGAGGATGTGTAAGTTTCCTCCCAGGTCTAACATTCTATGGGAATACTACTAGGACCATATTGTAATAATGCTGTCATATAAGTTCTACCATACAATAAAATGTATTTTTACCACTAAACTATAGTATAAATACCCATAAGACCATATTATGCTATCTAAATAATTCTGCCAGTGCTTCATTTCTCAGAAAAAATTTTAATACTCACTTGAGAGTCTTCCTCTTTGAATGCATGCTGTGGCACCTGCTCTGTATCAGATATTTCATCTGACGACTCATTCTTTCTTTTTTGTTTCTTACCCAATGTAATAATGAGTTTGCTGTTTCAAGAGAAAGAGAGCAAACAGTAAGATCTCTTTGTACTTTTCCATTTTGGGGCAAATTAAGATTCCCATGATAAACTTTTTTCCATTTTATATCACTTGAATGTCCAATCAAAGATGCTATTTATCATGAAATCCATAATGACATTTTCACATGATAAACTCTATTCCAATGGAACAAATACAAACCAGTACTACAGTTAACATATTTCTAAGCAAAGAAAGGCAGACAAATTCTATCACTTGTTTCTTTAGGCTCAAGATTATTTTTCATGAGAAAAATGTCAGGTGATATAACTATTTAATAATTAAAGTAATTCATTTATTATCTTGTAGGTTTGGAATGAGGGATTTTTTTCCTTCTACCTATTTATTTCAAATTCCGCTCAATTCCTTTGAATCCCACCTATTCTCCAAAAGCCTCTATACTTCTTTCTACCCTATAGTAGTTTCTCCCTTACTTAAAACACTTTACCAATTGATTGTTCTTTGATTATTTCACTTACGTTAAGGCTTTTCTTAGCTATACTATACGTTCCTAAAGAGTAAGAACTTTCTTTTTTTATATTTCTATAGTATGTATATGTTTACATTCTCTAATATGTTAACACACACTGACTCTAAATGTCTAAAATAAAAATGTGTTTTCTATGTTTTTTCCTGATCAAAGATAGACGTACATAGAAGTACATCCCACATTTCCATATCTGGTTCAACAGATGAGATAGAATGATCTTCAAGCGCCATCAGGAAAATTCTATTTTATTTTATTTTTTTTACAAGATTTTTTAAATGTGGACCATTTTTTTAAAGTCTTTATTGAACTTGTTACAATACTGATTCTATGTTTTGGTTTTTTGGCCCCGAGGCATGTGGGATCTTAGTTCCCCGACCAGGGATTGACCCCGCACCCTCTGCACTGGAAGGTGACGTTTTAACCACTGGACTGCCAGGGAAGTCCCTGGAAAATTCTACTTTAGATTTCTGCATTTCAAACATAGAAAACTCCCCAAATATTTACTTTCAGGTATGATATATCAGAAATATATCAAAATTTTTTTCAATAATTATTTACTAATGTTGGAGAACTTGAAGGTTAAGAGCATGCACTTTGAAATCGTAGTTTCAAAGATTTAAAGCTTGATTTCATCATTTACCTATCTGTGGGACACTAGGCAAATTACTTGTTAGATTCCTTGCCTGTAAAATAGGGATATTACAGTAGCTAGTTCTATTGTTGTTGAGAATTAAGTGGGATAATACACGTCTGAGCACAGCCTTTAACACACAGTAACTTCTCAACTAATGGTAACTATATCTAACTGTGATATGCCAGACACTTTCCTAGGTTCTAGGATTTGAAGATAGAGTGGACACGGTTCCCAACCTTAACACATCATTGTTAGAATATGATCCCAGCTAAAATGCTAAAGAGGAAGTTAGCACAAGATGTAATGTGAAGACAAAGGGAGAAATCCTTATGTTTACTGAAGAGTAAAGGAGGCTTTACAGAAAAGGTAAAGTTTGAGATAGGGAACTGAATGATGAAAGAGACTCCAGCAAGTAATGAAAAGAAAAGGCAGGGTACATTGCAGAAGAATGAGAATAAGCAATGATAAGAGCATGTCAGGAACACACAAAGTACTACAGGAGGAGATGGGTCAAGATCACAGAAGACCTTATATTACATGCAAGGACTTAATGTTTTAGTTTAAGCTCAGCTTTAAGCTCGACATGGCAGGAATTTAAAAGAAATCTGTCTAGTTCATGACTGACAACAAATGGCACTGAGATATTTTTGAATGAATGAAAAAAATAAACCAATTGGAAGATGTAAGAATTTTAAACATTCTAGGGATGTAAACAGCATGGTGACTATAGTTAATAATACTGAATTATATATTTGGAAGTTGCTGAGTACATCTTAAGAAGTTCTCATCACAAGAAAAAAATATATAACTATGTGAGGTGATAAGATGTTAACTAAACTTATTGTGGTAATAGTTTCACAATATATACACACAACAAATCATTATGTTGTATACCTTAATCTAAGACACTCTGATATGTCAATTACATCGCAATAAAATTGGGGGAAAAAAAGAATTTTAAACAAGGGAGCAATGCACCCAGAAGGAAGTGAAATGCAAGTCAGGGAAACCAGCGATAAGACTGACAATTCACGTGAGAGAGATGAAGAGTGAAATATAGGGCCATGGTAGTGTGGGTGAAGAGGGAAAGAAAGATACAATTTTTCATTTTGGAAGCAGAAACAACAGGACCTGGTTATTGACTGGATGATGAGAGGTGAGAAAAAAATTCTAGAATGATTTATCCCCAGGGTATTCTCATATTGGTTTGATCGCCACCTTCAACAGTATAATGGTAATTCTTACTTGATATCTCACTTGCACTTTTCTGAGTATGTGAAATAAATACGAGCAAACATATAGCTTATGTTGGAACCGGGAAATCAGAGGAAGTACAAAAAGATACTCTGAAACAACATTAAGGAACCAACCATAGTTATACGCTATTCCCTCTCCCTTCTTTCAATGGTCATTTCCTCAGTCTTCTGGTCCCTTTTCCTTTACTCTGGTTTCCCTCCTAAAATAAAAATCTCCCTTGAGGTCATATCTACTATTAGATACCACATGATGGTCCTCCTCCTTATCCACAGTTCTCAAAGAAATCATCTATACCGTTTCTTTCATTCTTCAACCCACTATAATCTGAAGTCTTAAAACTACTTTTCATATTCATAGCTTCCATTTATTCAGTGTTTACTGGGTCAGCCTCTGCTGGTTTTACATGTGTTCTCTCACTTCATGGTCATACAACTCTGACAGGCAAATTTTATAAGAAGAGGAAATTGAGGCTTAGAGAAATTAAGTTACTTGCTTAAAGTCATACCACAGTAAGAATTGAAATAGAAATTAAATATGCCTCACTAAACTCCTAATATGTTTCTGAACTCCTAATGTCTAAGGCCACAAATGACCCCTGTAATGCCAAATCCGACGGAAATTCTAAAACTTTTATCTACCAACACATAACTAATCACTTTTTCCTTATCTGCACCCTTGGATTCATGACACAACATTCTTCTGGTTCTCACTAAACTTCTTCGGCTCTTCTTCTCTTAGTATGTTGATTTTCAGCAAGATTCAGCTTGTCCTGCCAGTCCCTTAAACTTTGGTATTTCTCAAATTTCTGTCTTCAGCTTTCTTCCCTCTCTATATACTATTCCAGGAAATTTAATTTAATCTCTTCTTAACAACCACTTAGAAGTTGAAGATTCTCAAATCTCGTATCTCCAGTTCAGACCGTTCCCCAAACTTCAGATTCATTCAATAAACCAACTGTTTATTGGACACATCAGTATGGATATCTCACAGACATTAAAATCTCAAAATGGCCCCAAATGCAATCCCTCACTTTTCCTAAAACTAATAGTGTACTAATATTACAGTATAATGTAAATTCAGAAACGTGCACACATCAAAAGAGTACATACAAAAAAAAAAAAAAAAGAGTACATACAGCTCAGTGAATTTTCTCAAACTGAACATAAATATATAGCCAGATCCTAGATCAAGGAACAAGACATTACTGGTTTCCCAGAAGTCTCCTGTCATGCTTTCTCTTCAAGTAACAACCTCCTCCTTAGGGTAACCATTATGCTACTTGTGGTAATTTAATATAACCTAAAGTACTTGTGCAGATGATTTTCAGTGGCAAGGTAAGGGATAACTCAAAGTAAAATGATTGGTAGAAAAGTTTTCATGCACTCCCCCATTTGCTATCCATCTCCAAACCTAAATGCATATTTTAGACTAGTTTGTAGATGAGGATAACACTAGTGACAGGAAAGTTCAGTTACTTAGATAACAATTTCCTATGAAATACAGATCAAGGTTTGTTAAAACCCATCAATATACTGATTAAAAAGGAATTTTCTCAGTGTCTGGTAAGCTAAATAAATTCTGTATACATATTCTGATATGGTATCTGTGTGGCTGCTTCAAGACTCAAATCCCACTGAATAAAACTTCAATGAAATCAGGAGCAGAGATATTTAATTTTTTGTATTTATGACTATGAAGAGGTTGTACTTTTCCTTTCTAGTAATATAAAGTAATTAAATGAAAACTCTCTAAGGACAGTGGACTAAGCTGCTTAAACAATATTTTTATAAATAAACATTGCCTAAATACTAGGTTCTACCAAAGCAATCTTAAACACTCACCCTTTTTGGTAGAGGTGGGTAGGTTAGATATAAACGTTTCCTATAATACCTTAGATAAACCTTCATTGTATTATTTGAAAATTGTACTTAAAACAAAAAAAGAGGGACTTCCCTGGTGGCGCAGTAGTTAAGAATCTGCCTGCTAATGCAGGGAACACGGGTTCGAGCCCTGGTCCAGGAAGATCCCACATGCTGTGGAGCAACTAAGCCTGTGTGCCACAACTGCTGAGCCTGTGCTCTAGAGCCTGTGAGCCACAACTACTGAGCCTGCGTGCCACAACTACTGAAGCCCACCTGCCTAGAGCCCGTGCTCCGAAACAAGAGAAGCCACCACAATGGGAAGCCCGTGCACCGCAACGAAGAGCAGCACTCACTCGCCACAACCAGAGAAAGCCCGCGCCCAGCAATGAAGACCCAACGCAACCAAAAATAAAATTTTAAAAAAGACCTCGAATCTTATTTTTCATATATTCTGCATTTTCTTCCAATATTTTCCTACAGACCTGGAGTAGCATCTTATTTCATAAACTCATTAACTATCCTTAACCCATGCAAAAATATTTTTCAAATTGTAACTTTGTAAGAGCTATTTCAAATGTAATAGTTTCCTACTAAACTTCTGAAATCCAAAATATTTACATATGCCCATTCTGTTCAAAAAAGGCACATTTCCATTGTAGGAAAAAAGTTGATTCTAAAACTTGAAGTCATTCTTGACTGACATGATTCTGAGTTAAAAAGGAAACAATATATCTATACACACACACACACACATACATACATATACACATACTATGGTTACTTACATAGAACATTGATTCTTGGAAACAATGAAGTCATATCAGTTTATTATATGTTCTAAAATGGTATATAAGTGAAACTACAAATAAGAACAAACATTTGGTTGGTATTGATCAGTAATTCCTAAATCTGTGAGGCAGGCTTCATTAGAAGCTTGTTTGTTAAAAATACAGATTCCAGATGAGAAACATAAGACAAACTCAAATTGAGAGACATTCTACAAAATAACTGGCTAGTATGCTTCAAAGTTGAAAGTGTCATTAAAGACAAAGACTGAAGAATTATTCCAAAATGGAGGAGTGTAAGGAGCTATGACAACAAAATGAAATGTAGGATCCTTAACTGGATCCTGGCTCCCAAAAATGGAACAACTGACACAATTTGCATGAGGTCTGTAAATCAGTTAACAGAATTGTGTAAGTGTTTACTTCCTGATTTTGATCATTGTGCTTAGGTTACATAAGATATTAACATTTGAGGAAGCTGGGTCAAGAGCCTAAAGGAACTCTGACCTATTTTTGCAAGTGTGAGACTAGTTCAAAATATCTCTAACAAAACCAAACCAAACCCCAGATTTGTAGGTTCCAACTCCAGAATTCTGAACTAGTAAGTGGGATCCCAATCAGACTGTAAAAAAATTCTCACCAGGTTTGCGAACCACTGGCTCAAAATAATTAGTGAAGAAAACTCTAGGAACAAATATTTAGGATAATAAAACTATTCTATACTTATAGAACACTTAAAATTTCAAAGTGCTTTTGTCTATAATATTGTTGATCCTCACAGGCAAGGCAGACATTGGTCCCACCAAACTAATAGGGAAACTTTAGCCCCGAAAGATAGAACAAACTGCCAAAATCACAAGTCCAGTAAAGACAATAAAGGTCTCTTTACTCCTACTCTACTATTTTTACTCCTACTCTACTATTTCCAACATATCTTATTGATTTTAAAATAAAATGACACTATGCTTCAACCAGTCAATAGATATTTAATATCAATAAATATAGTTTAATGAATAGAGAATTATGAAACTACATTATCTTTAGAAAATAATTAAGGTTAAAGTTTATTGACTTTTGAACAACCAGAAATTTCTATTGCCTCTACAATGACAACTGATAGCCATAAATGTTATCTGAAGGAAATCAGATGATCCAAAAGTAGAAAAAGATAATTTCAGCTCAGTAAAATACCCCATTACCAAAGAGCATTCCATTCTTCCATCATGAATTATAAGTTTACTATATTAAACTAAAATAAAATTCTAAAATAAAATTTCATCATATGTACATTCTACAAATAAATTGATCGTTTGCTATTCTTAGAAATATCACAGAGTAAAGCAACAAAATAATACAGACTGTATTAATAATAAAGGCTTTATGCAAGTTTTGTTTTTTAAAACATGAAAGGGATCTGTTATCAATGTTAGATAACTGCAGCAATCTGATATCAATGTTAGCGAACTGCAGCAACAGATATTCAGGCATATAAATGAACTAAATATTAAAACATAACTTATTTCAGACAGCCAAGGGCAATTTCAAACTAAGTATAAATTTGAAATGTTAATTCATTTGACAAGTACAGGCACTAGAAAACTTCAGTGTTTATACTTCACGTTATATTTGATTTTCAGATGCAATTTATGCCCTCATCTAAATCCTGCCCACATGTTATTCATGGAGGCTGTGTAACAAGCTGCATTCTACAGTGTCAATCTGCAGTTGCCCCCTGTAGATTCTCTCACTGCAATAACCAGACAAACAATGAATCTTATCCAATTAGTCCATTTGTTGTAATTAATACATCCAATTCATCATAAGTAAAGGAAACAAGCAAAAATACTATTTTACATTATAATTTTTTTTCTCTTTGCAAGCCCAGTGGAAGGCACTGAGGTTATTTTTTTTTTTTTTTTTTTTTTTTTTTTGAGGTTATTTTTAAAGCCATAAAATATATGTGTGTGTATTTTTTTTTTTTTAGAAGAAGAAACACATTTAACTTGATGCAATCACTCCAGTTTAAAGTTCAATTCAAGACTCTAGCTTAAACTCATCTGGAAAAAACAAGTTTTAAAGTGGTTCTTTATTTTAGTTAATCCTTAAATTTGTGAAAGCAGCATTGTATTGTAAATTTTTGGTAACTTGGATTATAAATCACTTCCTGTTTAGCCAATTCCCTGGTGGTCCAGTGGTTAGGTCTCCTGTGCTTCCACTGCAGGGGGCACGGGTTCAGTCCCTGGTCGGGGAACTAAGATCCCGCATGCCAGGTGGCACAGCCAAAAAATAAAATAAAATAAAGTAAAATCAATCAATCAATCACTTCCTGTTTAAGACTGGACATCATGTTTTTCAAAAAGTTTAATTCACTGAGTTGTTTCATATAGCCACTAAGGTGAAGTATTAGCTAAGTATTAATCATAGGCAGTATATTTATCAGCACAGTTTAATTTTTATTCTTTAAAAAAGTTATTTCTTCTTTTTTAAAAAAGAAAATGACGTTTATGCTTGAAAATACTGACAAAATAGGAACATTAAAATCAAATACTTTACTTCAGTGTCCTAAGATACACATTTTACCCACATGTTAACATCTATGAAACAAACATTCATCTAACAAACAAAGATATGCCATAGTTTTAACTGGCAATATATTTTTTTCTTTCTTACTGACATATAATGGTGTGTCTTATAATCAATGACATTTTAGATTCAATGAAATAACAGCACATCATTTGCTAATGATAAATCTTACTAATACATCTTATGTAAAGGTATACATCTTAAAAATGGACCTGTAAATCTTAATTAAATTCATAATAATACATAATGTATATATCAATTCTTTCTGCAGATGAATATGTTTCAGATTTTCACTGACTTTAAGTTTAGATGTAAGGAGTGAAATCAATAAAACATTTTATCTTCTTGGCATTTAAAAATTATAGAACTTACATAGAGACTACTAATGGCATGATTAATAATTAAAATATATATAATAAATTTATACCATATATTTTTCAAAGTGCTTTTTTATCATATGCCAAAAACAATTAATTAATTAATACATTTATATTTTATCCAAACAGATACTAAATTCTTATTATTTTGAATACTTGCAATCAGGGTCTCATCTGTTACTTTATTAACATGGACTATAAAGGGATTATTCCCAATTTCTGATGATTCATCTTATTTTCCCTTCAGACTTTGTTCACATTATTTTTCCCTTACATTATTATTTAGATGTGTCTCTCTAGACATACATGTGGATATACATGTTCGTTTTGTTTAAAAATACACATGTACATATCTATGTATACACATGATGGTAGGTAATTAATGTTATTTTGCTTCTTCCTTCTTGGGGGTTCAGAATGACTATCGCAAAGAAGGGCACAATATAAGTTCCAGATCTAATTTAATGTTTTACTGTTTTTCTTTATAACATGACACCCTTAATTCCAACTTGATTTGATATTTCCTAACTTAGATGTTTTCTGCTTTAACTAAAGAGAAAAGCTACTTCTAGCACCTGATAACTCCCATTCTTGTAACAAACAGAAAGAATAATTATGAATAATACAAAAAAGTATTTTTTTACTTTTAATCATGAAGTACCTTTACTGATTAAATTTACAGGGCCACAAGAGCATTTTAAAGCGTCAAAGGCATTCTACTTGTCAGTCTGATAATCTAATGCAAGAAGTAAATTATAACTGACAACATGGAAACATAGTTTAAATGCCAAAGTTATAAAACATAAATCTAAAAATGCTTCAATCAAATCATGTGATATTTTATTACATAATCTAAAACCGAAGAGAGCCGAGTAAGAAAATTCTACCAGAAGTCTTAGAATGAATTTATTTTAGAATTTAACTCTCTACTATTACTAAACCATTAGTTTTGTCCCTGTAATTTAATGAAGGATTAGCTTGCCACTTCTAATCCTGATTTAACAAATCAAACACAACCATTTGGTATCATTTAATATTTAATCTTCCATTCATTCATTCATTCCATAAAATTCATTCCCTCCCATTCATGGAGCATCTATTATGTACCACCCATTATTAAAGAAATACCTGCTCCTCTACTTGAAAGGCAGCTTGTTAGAACCTGACTGCCAAGACCATGAAAAACATCAAAATAGAAGAAGGTTGTTTCCAGTCCTACCTCACTCTTCATTTTACACCGGCCATTTCCATTTCAACTTACACTCTTCCACATAACCATGTAATTCCTTTCAAACTGCAAGCATATTTCAAAACAAAATTTACCTGTCCTAAATGCTACTCTAGCTAACCTGATAAACAGAGGCATTCTCATATAAAAAAACCAACAACAACATTAATAGGTTAACCTATTATCCTTCTTACCAGGTAGCAACTGTTTGTTTTCATTTGTCTGCTTGATTTTTAAATTCATCTTATTAGGAACAGGGCCTTAATGGAAAGAGAACCTAGGCAGATAGGTGAGAGTTTAGGCCTGAAGGAAGGGCATGGCTCCTGGCCTTGGCTTTTTCCTTAAATAGCTATATGTTATTTATATTTTCAGAAAATAATGGCTAACATTATTAACAGGTATTGTTCTATATGCTTTAAGTGTTATTAAATCATTTCATCCTCAAAATAACACTATAAGGCAAGCACTATCATTATCCTCATTTTATGTCTGAGGAAACTAAAACTTGGAGAGGCTAAGTATTTGTCCAAGGTCACACTGCTTGTGACAAAGGGGGAATATGAATAAGTGCAACTGGTTCCAAAGTCAAAGAACTTAACCACATTATCATACCGCATGCCCAATTTAACTCACAGAATTGTTGTAAAGATTAAATGAGACTAAAGTCTCTGAAAAGGACACTCTATTCCTTGTATTAAAAAAAATTAATCTATGAAAGTGACAGAAAAACTGAAAAGGTTTCAAGCACACTAGCAAGCAGAGGCAAGGCAGTATTGGTTTTCTTCAGATTAGTATTCCTAGATTATATCACATCACATATGTGGATTAAATAAACACCAACTCTGACTATGTATCAACCATAACTTATTGTCTACAAATCTGGTTACTTTTGAAATTTATATTTCACATTGCTCATGGTTAAGTTCCAACACACACTCTTTTTAATTTTATCTGATATAAATCATCTGATATTAGCAAAAGTTCAATTCTTCTAAAACTCATAGAAAAAATCTTTACAAGAAAACATTTAATACGTCATGAAATATTATTAATTAAAATGATGCAAGTTGGGCTTCCTTGGTGGTGCAGTGGTTGAGAGTCTGCCTGCCGATGCAGGGGACACGGGTTCGTGCCCCGGTCCGGGAGGATCCCTCATACCGCGGAGCGGCTGGGCCTGTGAGCCATGGCCGCTGAGCCTGCGCGTCCGGAGCCTGTGCTCCGCAACGGGAGAGGCCACAACAGTGAGAGGCCCGCATACCGCAAAAAAAAAAAAAAAATGATGCAAGTAAACTTAATATTTAAATGATGCTTCTTCGCTGAAAAATTAAAAATGGTAAATTCAAAAATGTAGTGGCTTATTGGAAAGCACAGTAATGAAATATTTCAAGTGACCAACATAGAACTCTAGACTGTATATGAATTTCATTTCCAACCATGCTTTTTCCTCCAACATGATAATAATCTTTGGTTGTCTGATAAAGATGATCAAGAAACTGTTTCACTCCAACAGCTTAATAATATATGGGCAAGCTTCACTTTTACTTGCCTGCAACTTATAAGTTCCTCTATCAAAAAGTAATCCACTCTCAACAAGTTTTTTTTCTGTCAATTGCTTAATACCTTGCCATGGAAATATGTTTCCAATACAATTCTCACCTCTTTTCTCAAGAATGCTATCTCTAAAAACAAATACTAAATTGATCATGCTGTGCAATATTAAAATAATTTATTGTTAATAATCTACCTATTTCTAACAAAAATACAAATATCACAGAATACTCAGATACTCTACTGTATTACTATTCCCTACATATTAATCCACATTTTTCAAAAATCCATGTTTCTCTATTACAATTTAATTATTTCTAATTTCCCCTTATATATTGTTTTTTCTTGAACCAGGTTCACTTCTGTTATCTTTTGCCTCTAGTTATCTCCCCCCAATCAATTTAAACTTACTGTTAACTCTTGAGGGTTCTCTACCTATTTTCTCTTATTTTATGCATTATTTTTAAATACCCTTTCAAATGGTACCACTACTCTGCCTGTACCTCTGTATAAGTTAAAACTGGAAAATTTTAATAACAGTAACTTTTAATACATTAAAGGATTAAATATGGGGTTTCCTAAATTAAAACTAGACAAAATATTGAAAAAATAAGATACTTTCATACCAAAACATTTAAATAAAAAAGGAGAAATCTAACTTTCAAATTTTATCTTAGCTGTCTGCAAATGAAATGCAAAATCAATAATATTAATTATTTTTCTATTATAGCAAGAGAGCCCATGTTATTTAATGGTTTGGACTGAAAGGCATCAGGACCTAATGATATAACTCAGTTTGGTGGCTGCATTGAAAATGCTGTGAATTGTTTACAAATTTGTGTTAGTTCTAAATATATGTATAATACATAAATAATTTTGTAAGCAAATGAAGATTTTTATAGTAAGGAAATTTTTCCTAAAACAGATTAAATACTTGATCTAAAATTTCATATAAAGCCTTCAAAAATAACCAAATATTCCTGCAAAACCGATTCTAAACTATGTTGGCCTTAGATTATTTTTACCCTTGCATGCAAAACAAACATACATATAAAACAAATAATAACACTTACTATATTCTATTTTTTGAAAATGTATTAGGTATGTAGTCAAATAAAAATACCTAGGATTAATATACCCTCCTAAAGCAATTCTTTGTCCTTATAATTCTCTTGGAGCATTAATCCTCACCTGGCCTCTTTATTACATAAAGTAAATCAGAAAGACTGTAAGGGAGGAAGTCTGTAAGAGCCGAGAGCTGCTTATTGTTGATTTAAATGGTCGTAGTTTTCTTGCCATTCCATTTAGTTCAATGTTGTGGGTTTATGAGAAAATATGATATTTCATGTTTCCAAACTATAAGGTGCCCAGTGAAGTACAACTAAGAGGTAAAGAAATCTTATAAAAAATTTCAAGGCATTTTTTTAATAAAGAAAGTACATTAGGAACTGGCACAGCAATATGGGTTTTGTTTTGTTTTTCCTTTTCCTGTTTTATATATAAAATGTTCTCCTATTTTAAATTCCTTTTACTAACATTAATATACAAAAAAGTATGTTCATAGACTAGTAACATTTAGTAAATTCTGGAATATTACCTAATTCATTCAAAAAGGCAGTAAGATACACACAGTATCTAACAACTTAAAACTCCAAAGTGGGAGTAAACACATCATACGCAAATCAAAAGTAGATTAGACAGACTGAACTTTACAAAAATTTCAAAGGAAGAAGATTTAATTCTTAACCAACTTACCCAATTTTTGTCTTCTCTTTTAACTTAGAACAAGGTTTTGTTTTTTTGCTCTCTTTATCCTTTGGCTTAGATTTCATCCTTCTACCTTTCTTTTCCTCTTTTCCTTCAACTGAAGCACTAGGAAAGTTTTCAGGGCTCATTACTCGTGGAATATTGCGTTCCCCACGCTCCTTTGCTTTTGCTATGGCCTCTGATATTATACGATTAGCCTTTTCTTGCTTGCTTTCTGATTCCACCTTTTTTCTCTGCTTCTTCTCAGACATGATCCTCACCTGGGTATTCTGCAACTTAGTATATGTCCCAGGACCATCACTCTTCTTGGAAGATGGAGGCTAGAGAAATCAAAATAATTTTTATACAACATACCAAAGTACATTTAAACAACTAACATAAATAACCAAAAATTTAGAATTAAACTTTAAGAAGTAAAATACATAAGCAAATATATGAATGCTACAAATTTAAAATTAAAACATTTTGCTGATCTAGAAATTAGTGTAGGTATAAAATAAAAAGCTTAACTACTGCTTTTAAAAGTGAAAGTTAAAGGAGGATAATATAGATTCATTGATATTTTCAGAGCATTCTTGATTAGTTGATTCAAATTTTGTCCTATAAATATAGCTAATTCAAATTTAGTCATGTAAATATTCTGGGCATTTGGAATAAGTCTCTTCTTTCCTCTTCATTCCAGAACTCTGAAAATTATTAATAAATTTTAAATAGCAATTTTAATTTAGAATGACTACTCCCCATAGTTTATTATGATTTTTAGAAAAACAAAGCCTCTCTGCTTTATAAGAAAGTAGAATGAGAACCTGAATTCATTTAAATCATTTTAATGTGCAATCTATGCAGCAATGTAGCTAGTTAGTCAACAGACATTCCCATACTTAAAATCAGAGAAAGTTTTAGTTTTTCTGTGAAAGAGTTAAATGAGGATTTTTTTTTCTCCTTCTATATCATAATATTTTGCTCAAGCAATTCTGGAAAAAAACAAGTTCTAGTTTTACGTTAAAATTATTAATATTTTAGCAATATCACAGGAAGCAGATCAACAGCATTTTAAAATGAATATTCTCTTTAAACACGCATTCATCCCATATTCTTAGATCACAGTTTTGTTACGTTCTTACCCGTAAACATGCCTCTGACTACAGCAAGGGAAAAAACCACCAGGAATTTCCAAACACATTTTCATGCTGGTTCCAGTGTGCTTCACTGGATATCTTTTCTATACCTGCCTCATCAAAGGTTTCATAGCAGTGCTACAGCACTGGGAAAGGAGGGAGGGCTTAGAATCGCTTACTAAAATGCCACCTTAAGGCCTACAGGCTATAACAAATAACCAAGACGCGAGAAAACAGCAACAAGCTCAAGATGGCGATGCAGTACGACTCCGCAGCAGCAGCCAGTAATAAGGAAGGTTATTCAATCCCATTAGCCTTTTAGCCCAAAGAACCCCTCCTCCTCCCACTCATTCAGGCTTTCACTTACCCTTCCTCTTGGCCTCTTCACTGAAGACATTTTTGGCGTCAGACAAAGGCTTGCCCTCTGCTTTTTCACCACCCCAGGCAGTGCTCAAGAAAAAAGCATTGAAAGAAGATTCCTAAATGGCCTATTTAGCAAGCTGCAACCAAGAGATGCACAACCCTCCACAAATACACATTGTGATGTATCAACACATTTCTGCCTTGGCAAGTTTATATCCACTGTTCATTCTATTTAGATATGAAAAAGACTGTAAACCCGTCCTAAAAAGCTGAGTTTCCTCAATAGCTGTAAGCAGATAGCCAGATTCCAACAAAGCACAGAAAGAAATGAATGCACAAAGCATCAAAATGCATCAGCATGAATATTAGAGATGTCGTTAAAAATACTGACTCCTTCTGAGGAAGTAGGCCAGCAGATGGTGCTACCAGTTATTATTCCATTAGACTCTGCAATTTAACCCCCAATGGACTGTTCTTCCCTCCATGTAACACATTAACTCTCACTCTACCATTTCCCGTAGTAAAGTTTTAAAAAATATACGTAAAAACCTGATTTAAAGAAATCATCTGAAAATGAAAACTGTAGTTAAACGGCTTTATGTAGCTATCAATATTAAAAAACAAAGTCCAATGCAATTTCTACCGGAGAAAAATACTTTTCTCCGTGATAACTCTAAAATATTTAAAACGTAAACACATCTGAAGACGAGCAAAGGGTTAAAGAGGAGGTCATGCAAATGAACCCATAACAAGTGACTTCTCTTTAAGAAATTAGATAAGGTTTCTTATTATTCTTCTAACAGAAAGCCAACAATGTCATTTTTAAGATTGAGAAATGAAGCTATTTTCATTTAAATTCCAAAAAGCTTAAGATTTTGAAATGAACACATAAGAGCTGTCTATAAAAAAATAACTAGCCATAGTTAAATTACTGCCTTACTTAAACCTGAATACATTAATTTATTTTCCTAACATAAAAAAACTCCTAAACATTCCTGACCTTTACTCCTCACATTCTATTTCAACTCAACTGTTGTTTTTAAGATAAAATTTTAGTTTTAGTCCCTTGCTAAAAATAAATAAGTAGCAAGTCCTCCTGAATTTGATCATTATATACCTATACTTTTCATCTATAAAATACTGAGACTATTTTAGTAAGCAATGACCTTAAATACCTAAAACAAAATTTTCACTGCCTCAAAATTCACGTTTACCTCTTTCATTAATACCATATTTTAAAAATCGGTCTTGGCAAGTCATCTGATATCTGTATTAAAGAACCTGTTTTTAGTTTTTTCCTTTCAGGCATCAAAGGTCTCGAAATGGAGCAACATTATATAAACAATGTCCTAGAAAGACCAATCTAAAGAACAGAAGAGTAAATTAAAGGCGTAGGACCACTAATGCAAGAAAAGGATCTTACTGACCTGGAGGTCATCTATGTAAAAATCGTAATAACCAATAATAAGGGCTAACACTTACCAAGTGCTTATTAGGTGACAGGCACTATTCTAAGCATTTTACATGTAATAATTAATTTAATCCTGAATAATAGGGTAATAGTGATAATGGAGAGGAGTAACAAATGGGAGAGATATTCTTACAGCAGAACTGCAAAATGATAGACCTAAGCACGTAAGTTTTTAAAATCATAATATAATAATAGTAGCTAACACTTACTTATTCCCTACTATGTTCTAGGCACTATTCCTATTATGACACATACATGAACAACATGGATTTAAACTGTGTGGGTCTACTTACATGCAGATTTCTTTCAATAATAAATATTACAGTACAGTTGGTTTCATCCAAGGATGTGGAACCACAGATATGGAGGAATCAAGAACTACAAATATGGAAGAATCACATATATGGAAAACTGACTATAAATTATACTTGGATCTTTCAATTAATCTCTAATCCGGCATTGTTCAAGGGTCAACTGTATATTAACTCAATTAATCTTAAAAACAACCCTGTGAGATATGTACTACTGTTACCCTCATTTTATAGCTAAAGATAGTAAGGCATAGAGAAATAACTTGCCCAAGATCACACGGCTACTGAAAGATGGGGTAGGGATTAAGAGGCAGAGAGCCTCATAATGGAAACCGTGCTCTTAACCACTGTATTATACCATATTTGGTTCAAATATCATAACTTACAGAGATAATTTGAACACAAAAGAAATTAAATGACTTTCTCAAAATCTCAGAGATACTAGTAAGGAAGCAAGAACAAAATTTAGTTTTTTTCAGTGCCCTTTCCAAGAGGTAGAAATCAACTAGATATGGGTGGGTTTTGGCTGAAGAGCAGCAAGAGTCAATACTTGCTTTCTAGACCAAGTACTGGTACAGGAGGAGATAAAAGAAATGTTGAGAAAGGGTATGTATGTGTGCATAAGTTTAATTCTTTCCACACTGAGTTTGAAATGAAAAGTTTGAGTAACTGGAAATTTTGGACTCGATCCTTGGAGAGGCCAGGGCTGGAATATAAGATGTGGATTCTCTTGCTGTTTTCTTTGAATACCCTTAACTCACTGACACTATCCACAGAAACTAGGATGATTTCCAAAATATCTCACTTCTCCTTAAAGCTTTTCAATAGATTCCATTACTTGATTCAAAAATCCCAATTATTTAACAATAAATCTTAACAGTAGACAATCAAATATTTGTGATCAAACATTTCTGTGATCAAATATTTCTTCTACTCTTAGGATATAGTATTTTAACTCTATATTCCCACAGAACATCAACACTGAGGTGTTAACTAACTAATCGTTTTTAATGTAGGTGATTTCCCAATTTACACAGACACAAACATACAAAAAGGTAGTTAATAGTAACTTTTCTCAATGTTACAATTTTTCTCTTTTTCACCTACATAAGCAGTCAACAAATTCTGTCCAATCTACTTGTGTTTTATTTTGTTTTCTTCCTCTCAGTCCCAACAGCTCCTGCTGTATTAATTTCCCACTTGTTATGGTTACATTATAGTGATGTAGGAAAATATCTTTATCTGTAGGAAATATATCAAGTTATTTGGGGTGATGGAACATCCGGTTTGCAATCTGCTCTCCAATTTTTTACAAAGTAAAAGAATTTCTTTGTATTTCATTTGTGATTTCTCTGTAGGTTTGTCACAATTTCAAAACTCAACTTTTAAAATAAAGGCAGGGACTTCCCAGGCAGCCCAGTGGTTAAGACTCCCCCTTCCAATGCAGGGGGTGCGGGTTCAATCCCTGGTCGAGGAGCTAAGATCCCACATGCCTCATGGCCAAAAAACCAAAACAAAACAGAAGCAATGTTGTAACAAATTCAATAAAGACTTTAAAAATGGTCCACATCAAAAAAATCTTAAAAAAAATAAATACATAAAGGCAAAGGCCTTGCGCCCCAAGGACCTGTATGCTAAATGAGGGGAAAAAAAAAAGAAAAGGCGGCACATATATTAATAACATATCCAAATATTTATAAGAAAAACAAGTCACAGCAAAACATAAAGATGGTATCATATGTGATATATCAATTATTTTGATAGCAACTAGAAGAATATATGAAAGACCCTGGATGTCATATTTCAATACTAGGGAAACTCAAGGATTTATGGTATGAGTGTTTTTCAAACCAAAGGTCATGATCTAATAACAAGTCATGATATAAATTTAGTGGGTTCAGACCAGCACTAAAGAAATGAAATATAACAGAATGAAAAAGAGTGGTACCTAACCTGTATGAATGCTACCTCTTAAAAATTAGATAGTTTTAATACCATGGTTACTACTCCTCTTTTCCTTCATGAGAGAAAGAAGTAAAGAGATTTGAGTAAGAAATTAGAGGTGTTAAAACAGGAGTGGGGACTCAGTTCTTCCTCCTCTTGGAATAATTTTCCCACATACCTACCCACTCACACTGGGGAATTCATCCATTACAAATATTTTAGTTGCATACAAATAATTTAAAAATTTGAATCACCAGTGTGTAGACCTGAGTGGAAATCATAAATTTTCAAAAAGAAGGGGAGAATGATCACATGGCTACCATACATCTACTATCGAGCACAGGTTCTACTATTAGGGAAAATTATAAAAAATTTCAAGTTCTACTTCACACATTTTAAAAACAATATGAATAAAAAGTCTCAAATAATAAAACAGATATAATTCCTTAGTAATAATAAAACACAGAACAAAGAATTTTCAACAACATATATAAAACTGTATTATAGCTAAAAAAAATCTTCCAACTTTTCTCAGGAGAGATGACTCTCAGGCTTCAGACCTGGGGGACTAGGTGAATGGAACTTGCAATGGAAGAGAATACAAAACAGAATAGAGATAGCAAGCCTTGATCAAGAATGAGTTTTACTGCCTAGAGAGACAATGCTGAATAAGAGAAGAGAACCATTAGTGAAAACCCAAAACACCAAGTTCTAAAGAGCTAGCAGATGAAGAGGAGTTAAAGAAGGAAAACAAAAAGAAACTACAAAAATGGTAAGATGAGCATCAGGAAAGAGTGGTGTCATGGAAGCGAAGAGGAAAGAATAAAAAGATCTGCCATCAAAAGGAAAGTAAATATCTGAGAGTAATTTGATATTATAAAGCTAACTTAGAAAGCATTTTAGTTCTGTTGAATTGTTTATAGTAAGCCAGTATGCTAGTTTTTAACATTTTTATTTTAGGAAGAATCATATAATTATGTACTTAAATATTCAAATTAGATAGCTAGTGGGAAGCAGCCGCATAGCACAGGGAGATCAGCTCGGTGCTTTGTGACCACCTAGAAGGGTGGGATAGGGAGGGTGGGAGGGAGAGGCAAGAGGGAGGAGATATTTGGATATATGTATATGTATAGCTGATTCACTTTGTTATACAGCAGAAACTAACACACCATTGTAAAGCAATTATACTCCAATAAAGATATTTTTTAAATATTCAAATTAAACCAACCTCTAAAAACAAATTTGTAGTTAATTTTAGTAATATGTGTCAAACATTAGTGGTAACTTCTTTTGCATTTATTGCATATAACATTTTTTTCCACAAGGTACCAATAAAGACTTGCTTTTAAAGAGAAGAAAAGGAGGAAAAACTGATCCAAATTATTACCTGTCAAATCCTCTGAGTTTTACCCTTAGATTTGTTTTCAGAGTTTTTGATGTATCTGAAGCAATTATTTTATTTCACTTTCTTCACATTTGTGAACTCACATGTTCACAAATTAAAAGGCTTATTTTCATTTTGTGACTTGTACTAGTATCCAGGTTTCCACTTTTAGCTAATGATGATATTCCTTCTTTTTTCTAAATCTTGAATTTTACACTGATACGGTAATACTATTAAAAGTATTCCCTCTATTTTAATCATCCACATAGCAGTTCAGGCAAATAGTAGATATTCATAAAAGTTGTTTTTTTAAAAAATAAACATTTATTACGTGACTTACATAAAATACAGAGAGAGAAGAATATGTTAGAGGATACCATGGGAATGTAATCAGCAAAATCCAGAATGTGGGAAATTCTAAAGAAAAATGACTGTTTCTTCAGCAAAGAAACAATAAGAAACAAAACAAAGAAGGGTAATCATAGATCAAAAGAGGTTTAAGACTAAATGTAATGCCAAAATAAAAAAAAAAAACAGAAAAAAGAGAAGACACACACTTAAAATTCGTATCAAATGAATGCAATACATGGTCCTTGTTTTGACATAGACCTGAACAAGTCTGTAAGACTACATTTATTAATACTAGGGAACTTTAACTTTGATTGGGTATTTGATTATGAAGGAATTACAGTTATTTTTTTAAGTGTGAAACTAATTTTGCAATTGTGTCTTAAAGCTAAAACCTTTGTCTTTTAGATATACAAATTGAAATATTTACAGATAAAGTGATATCTGAAATATTTACAGATAAAGTGATATGATTAAGGTGTGTTTCAAAATAGTCCCTGAAGGGACTAATAGTCTCTGTATGATTGTCAGAGGGTCATATAGATGAAAAACAATTGCCTATAAACTGATGGCTGTCATAGCTGGGTGATGTCTACTCTATTTCTGTGTACACTTGAAATATTATATAATAAAGAAATTTAAACCGTTATATTCTGGGTATAACAGGTAATTTGGCATGACAAGAAAACTGGATTCATGTGGAAGAATGATAAGCAATAAAGACAGAAAGGTAATGGGTCAGATTATCAAAAGTGTTATAAGTTATGCTAAAGTGAATTGGGGAAATCAATAAGGGATTACATACAGAGAGGTAACAGGATCAGATTTTTAGATTTAGGGCTGCTAACTGGTTTCAATAAAAATACCCAAATACTTCATGGAAACTTTTTTATTTACAAAAAGGCCATATATGATATAAAAACAAGTAATATTTAACCTTCTATTTTATATTAGTTTGTGTTGCTTTCTCAATGCTGTATTTTCAAAACTTCATCTTTTGTTTCCAAACAAATCAAAAGTGTATTTTAAAAACATTAAACCACAAAATCTCACGAAGTTCCTTACTTACTGACAACATTAAATATACTGAATTCATCAGTCCATAAATTACTAATAATACTAAAAGCTGTTCTCAGCATAATGTTGTGATTAAAGGAAAGGGCTTCGGACTCAGCCAGCCCTGGGTTTCATCATCTGTAAAATGGAGATAATAATAGTGTCTACCTTCTAGGGCTGTTGTGAGACCTAACAGATAAAGCTTGTAAAGTGCTTAGTACGGTGTCTGGCATACAAATGCTCAGAAGTGCTAGGTACTATTGTTATTGCTGTAATGTGATATTGTGCCCACCTCTGTGCATCATCATATCAGGGGATACAATGATGTCAGTATGTCTTATAACTGGTACTGTTATCTTGAAAAAAATGTATTTTATTTTTGGCTGTGTTGGGTCTTTGTTGCTGTGCACGGACTTTCTCTAGTTGCATTGAGCGGGGGTTGCTCTTTGTTCTGGTGTGCAGGCTTCTCACTGCGGTGGCTTCTCTTGTTGCAGAGCACCGACTCTAGGCCCGCAGACTTCAGTAGTTGCGGCTCGCGGGCTCTAGAGCGCAGGCTCCGTAGTTGTGGCGCACGGGCTTAGTTGCTCCGTGGCATGTGGGATCTTCCCAGACCAGGGCTCAAACCCGTGTCCCCTGCATTTGAAGGTGGATTCCTAACCACTGTGCCACCAGGGAAGCTGGTACTGTTATCTTTGATCCCTTGGTTAGAGTAATGTCTGCCATTACTCTCTGCTATAAATTTCTCCTTTTATAGTTAACAAGTATCTTATCAGACTATGCAAATATCTTGTTCTCATATATATTTGCCTAGTAATTTTAGCATGCATTGATGGTTCCTGCCTATAACAATTATTATTTGGTTATTCACCTAATGGAAATTTTTTATTTCCATCATTCCTTCCACATTTTCTACTGGAATTCTACTATAAACAAAAGTTGCCTATTTTCCTTATTTATTTATTCATTCAGTCATTCATTTATTCATTCAATTATTGATACTGGTATAGACTCACAGATATTTATTTTATTCTATGGGTTATAATCTGATACTATGATTATGTGTTATTCAAACTGTCCCAGCTTTCACCATATAGAGCTCCTTCAAGTTGGTTCCTGAACCTTGTTTACCACCATCATATTTTGAACACTTCCTTACTTTCTGGCACTGTAAGATATTCCAGGTTCATGGTAAGAATAGTTTAACGGAGTGGTTGAGGCGGAAGCCATATTATAGTAGATTAAGAAGTAAATTGGAAGAAAGGAAGTAGATACAGTGTTAAACACTTTTCCTAAATAAATGAAGGGAAAATGGCAGGCTACCGTGGAATTAGAAACTTGAGTATGTTTATTGGCTATAGAAAAGAAGTCAGTAGACTGCTTGAACATATGAGAGAGAAAAAAAAGCTAGAGAGTGAGTTTTATCACAAGTAGAAAATTTAAAGCATTTTCCATATAACAATGCAAAATTATCACACCACCAATAAAAAATTAACATATTGTATATAAATATCACTTTGGTAAATAATATGAACTTCCCATAGCACCTTTTCTAAAATGCTTCTTAGGGGAAAAAAAATTTTTTTAAGACTTCTTGAATATGTTAATTCAAAAACCATTTTCCTTCACAGAAGTTTTCACAATTTCTGGTGTATTTTTAAATTTGACTTCACAATATTCCTATTAATCAAATTATTAAAATTAATCAAATATTAATTATTCCTAACTGCAGATAAAAGAGTTGCTATTATCCATTTTCTCCAGATTAAGAGAGAGACTGGAGTGTGGCAGTGACAGTGTGACAAAACCAATAGGTGAAATACACTCTTAAAGTCTTGAGAAGACCTGATAAAGTAGAAGGGCAACAGTGTAAGCAAATTAACCAAACAGTTGCATAATTCGGTGGACAACGCTAACCATCATATTCTAAATTCTTTTGGCAATGTTTCCAAAAGTATTAATAAAACAAATACAAAGGAAAAAACCTCTTTCAAGTCTTTTAAAGGGAAGATTGAGAGTTGGTTCTGTTGAAAGACACTGTTTTTTTGTATACAATGCATTATGAAAAATCAATTTTAACTTTCAGAATTCTGAGATTATATATAAAAAGCTATTTGAACACTCAAGTAATTACTAACATAAATAAAAATGATGTTAAGGGAAGGCTAACATAAATACATTTGCAATAAGGAAAAAATTTAAAATAAGGTATTTGAACTTGATTTACAGTTTTAGGCAAAAGAAAATCAAATGCTGAAAAGTATCTATATATAAAAAGTCAAAAGCGTTTCAGAAATCACAAAATATACTTAATTTCATCATATTAAAATTTCATCTTGCAGAATGCAAAGGAAGTAATGAGAGACACTGCATCTCTGGATGTAACTCTGATCATAAGAAAAAAAGTTATTTGTGGAAGTAGAAATGATGGGAATTACATGAAAAGACTAAACATGACCTTTTGGTGTCCATGACAGGTCTAGGCATAGTAGTTGTGTGTCAATAAATGTACACCTTTTGAAGTTAAAGAAAAAAAGTATCATCATATGGCCTGAAACTTACAAAAGCATAGACAGATCAATAAACTCAGGAAATATAGTTCAACAAGTCAGGACTCAAAAATAAAATTCCAACAATTCAATAAGAAGTGATTCTAACAACAAATGTAGTGTATCTAAAAATACTGGGTGCAGCCTTACAGATTTCAAAAAGTAGAATACAAAAGACAGATTTAAGAAGAATATGAGAGGGGCACTGACCTGTAACAATAGTGCTGGGAAGTCCACAATGAGTTAAGGAGGGTGTAACTCCAATGGTGGGTCTGAACCTGGGGGAAGTCATGCTACATTTTTTTTAAGAATAGGAAGAGGCAAACCTACGCATGTCAACTGAGCTCTTCCAAAATTTGTACAACAGAATCTACTTCCTCAGCTTGTGCTAAACTGCTCCAAATGAATATTTTCAGTTTAAATTTGTGAACTGGTGCCATCTGGTCAATCTTCTGGGTTCCTACTAGCCTTTCACTTGAGCTTAAAATCTCTTCAGCAACCCTACCATTAGTTCTTAATTAGCAACCCTCTTAGATCATACACAAAAATGCTGATTAAAAAAAAAATCTTATGAGGCTGAATCTATAAATGGGTATTCTTGTGTGCAGGCATGGACACAAACACACACACACACACACACACACTCCTACCTACTTAAAAAAAAAAAAAGTACATGCCTTAACAGCAGCTCATGTGAAAAATACCAGGGAATTTTAGCTCACTGTAAACTAAATGAGTGTATGGTGTAATGAGCTTGCCAAAAAACAAATGCAATCTTACATTGCACAAACAGAAATGTGGTATAAGGAACAAGGGAGGTGATAATTACAGTATACTCTAGTCTCACCAAGAGAAATGTATTTTGTTTTGGGTTTAAGAGGAATACAAACTAGATCACTCATTCAAGACGTATTATTTGAGTACATACTACCTGCCAGACAGATTGTTATAAGTACTGGGAATAAAACAGTAAACAAGACAAAGTCCCTCCTTTAATGGAGCTAACATTTTAGAGAAGGAGATAAACAAAAAGGAAAAAAAAAAACCCATCAGGTAAGGGTAATGGCTATGCAAAGAATGAAAATAGGATGATGTGATTAAAAGTGATAGGGTGACTATTTTAAAATGGACTCAATGAAAGTCTAACTGAGGAGGCCACTTACACTGAAATCTGCATGAAAAGAAAGAACTAGCAATGTAAAGATGTGATGAAAGATGAATCAAATTATTCTCAGCAGCCTAGAGAGATAAGCAACAAAGCACAAAGACCAACATACTGGGTTTTATATCTTAATAAGAAGTTTCCCTACTGGATAACATTTGCACCAACTACACTATACTTCCCAGTCTATACATCTGGAGACTACTCCATGGAAGTGCACCTCAATTCCTCTTCAGATCTTATCTGTTCAGGTCCTACAGTTTTTAAGCTGGTTCCTTCTAGTAATGAGCCATCACTATTCTCGATGGTCTGATTTTCTAGGTCAGTGTTTTTTAACTATGAACTAAAATCTCATTACAAGCCATCAATTCAGTGGATAGCCATTAACATTCTTTATAAATGAAGTAGACTAGTGTTTTGAGAAGCACTGGTTACATCTTAATACATACACGCCCCTACATATATACATTCATAAACATTTAAAAGCACGTCTATGCTGGGTCCCAGACAAAAACTTTGAAAAACACTGTTCTAAGAGGTTAATGAATACTTCCATGTCATTTCATAGGAGAGTTCAATCCAGACTCTTATTTAGGGTTGGAGGGCTTTGAGTCACCTGGTATTAGTCAACCTGGAGGATGGGATCAACCACATTGGGCAATCAATTAATCAATCAGTTACAACTATTTAATGGAGCACCAATAAAAACTCTGACACTGAAGCTCAAGTGACATCCCTGATTAACAATACCCCATGCGTACTGTCATGCATCAATGCTGGGACCTGATTCCAAGGAGAGAGCTTTGTGTTGAAACCCTCTGAGACTGCCCTATGCATCCCTTCTTTGGCTAATTTTAACCTGTAACCCCCTCTGTAATAATCTGTAACCACAAGTATAATAGTTTTCAGTGAGTTCTGCTAGCCTATTATTGAAACTAAGGGTGGTTCTGGGAACCTCCAGAATTTGTAGTTGGTGTCAGAAGTGAGGAGAGTCTTGGGACTGTGTTAGCTTTGCAGTTTGGCTATCTCTTGAGTAATACTCTCCAATGAAAACAAAAAGTTTAATGAGAAAATGAGAGATCTTGATCTGATAACTATCTTCAAATGTTAGCCAACTGCAAAGATTTTCAAGTTTTTGTAAGATGAATAAAACTAAGACTGCAATGATTCCATTCTACTGAAGGCCTATCTATAGGAAATCTGGACTGAGAAAACTGCTTCCTTAAATATTCCTATGCAAAATCTTAAAAAAAAAAATCCGTATACAGGAAAATATCCATATAACAAGAAACTGGGTAAAGAATACACTAGATCTAGCCGTACTATTTTTTACAATTGCATACAAATCTGCAATTATCTCAAAATAAAAAGGTTTAATTTTTTTAAAAAAGAAGAAAGCTTAGGCCTTTCCTGAGCTCAGAGACAGTCTCCTTCTGGCCTTGAAGAAACGAGCTGCTACGAGTTCTACAGCTACAAGGAAATGAATTCTGCTGACGATCCCATTAGCCTAGATGAGGGCTGTGAGTCTCTGATGAGATCACAGCCCCACTGGACTCGCTGGATGCAGTCTTGTGAGACCCCAAGCAGAGAATCCAGCTAAGCTGTGCCTAGACCCCTGACCCAAGGAAACTATGAGATAATAAATGGATGTTGTTTTAAGCTACTAAATATATGGTTAATTTGGCACTACATTCACATACCCTACAATTGAACAATTTCACTCCTGGGTACATACTCAACATAAATACATATAAAGTTCAATAACAGGTAAAACTAATCTATGAGGGTAGAAGTCAAAATGGTGATTACCCTTAGGGTGAGAGCAAGCAGGGACTAGTAGGAGGCCCAAGGAGATTTCTAGGATTGTGATAATGTTCTATTTATTGATCTGGATTAGTGAAATAGATGATGTTTACTCTGTGAAAATTTATCAAACTACTTATAATTTGTGTACTTTTCTGTATGTATGTTATACGTCAACAAAACTTACATTAACAGAAGTTACATTACATAACCCTCAAACTGAAGACTATTATTTAACTGTATTATCATTAATCTAAGTAAACAATTCATTACAACCAGATTTTAAGGAAAAAAACATCTGTCCTAATGCAATGATGTCTTGACACTAAAATTATTTTTCTTTATTGTGTTAGCATGATATTTCATGCTTTTCATCCAGAAAAATAATTTTAAAAAGGGAAATATGATATTTTATGTTCCCTCAATAAGAGGAGAAATCTACAAAATACTGAAAGACATCTGAGAGCTAATTCAACCAATATTATTAGGGGAAGGTAGGAGCTAGAGGAAAAGGAAGTTTTTTAAAACCCACAATCAAAATGTGAAGCTTTTAAACAGAAATAGAATGTTTAAGTCTATACTCATTTTAGGTTGTTATGCTTCTGAATAACATGATCATCTTCTCTCTTTCCAGTTATAGCTCCAATTTTCTGTTTTACTTTATATTCTAGCAACACTGAAACAATTTGTTTTTTTAAAAAAAAACAAGTTATAATAACTTTGAATTTACTGTTCTACCTTTCTCTAAAAGGTAGCCTAGCAAATGTCTATTCAAAACTCAGTGTAGGGACTTCCCTGGTGGCACACTGGTTAAGAATTCGCCTGCCAATGCAGGGGACACGGGTTCAATCCCTGGTCCAAGAAGATCCCACATGCTGTGGAGCAACTAAGCCCGTGTGCTATAACTACTGAGCCTGTGCTCTAGAGCCCGCGGGCTGTGCCGAGAACCCATGCTCCGCAACAAGAGAAGCCACTGCAATGAGAAGCCCACGTACTGCAAAGAAGAGTAGCCCCAGCTCACCACAACCAGAGAAAGCCTGCGCACAGCAACGAAGACCCAATGTAGCCAAAAATAAAAATAAGTAACTAATAAAAAAACAAACTCAGTGTAGATATCACTTCCTTTTTACAATATGTAATTTTACTGCTATATTTGCCATAGCATATTTTAGTTATTTATAAGTCAAGGTCATATTTGATTCGTACCTCTAAAATCTATCCAGTGTTTGGTACAGTTGCATCATCTATGCAACGAGGATAATCATAGTATCTAAAGGATCTTAGAACAGTATCTGACACATAATAGGCACTCAATAAATATTAGTATTAATTATTATGATAAAGATTAATGTTCCTTATATAAAGAAGTCTCAGAACTCCATAATATGAAAACTACTATTCCAATTTTAAAAATGGGCAAAATTTTTGGCAGACACTGCCAAAGATGATAAATGCATGGCAAATAAACACAAGAAAAGATGCTCACATTATTAGACATAAGGGAAATGCAAATTCAAACCACATGAGATACCACTACACATCTATTTGAATGGTTAAAAAAAAAACATGAACAATACTAAGTAGGAAGAGGAAGAGGAAGAGAGGATATTGAGAAACTGAAACTCATACACTGCTGATGGAAATGCAAAATGATACTGCCATTTTGGAAAACAGGTGGTAGTTTTTTACAAAGTTAAACATACATTTAATATATGACCCCTGGCAATCCCACTCTGATACCTTTACCCAAGAGAAATGAAAACATATGGTAACATAAACACCGGTACACAAATGTTTAAAAAGGCTTTTATTCATAAATGCCAAAACCCGGAAACAATCCAAATGTCCTTTATCTGATATATACAATCTTTGGTTCATTCATATGATGGACTACTACTCAGTAACATGAAGGAACACACTACTGATACATGCAACAAAAAATACATTATGCTAAGTGGAAGAAGTCAGACCAATAAGACATGATATATGATTCCATTTATACAACATTCTCAAAAATGCAAAACTATAAGGAAAGAAAATTAATCACTGTTTACCAAGATCTGGGGTTGAGGGAAAGGCTGAGTACAAAGAAGCACCAGAGGATGTTTTGGGGTGATGGCAAAATTCTTTATCTTGATTGCGGTGTGTTTATACAGTACATGTTTGTCAAAACTCACAGAAATGTACACTAAAAAAGGTGAATTTTACTAGATATAAGTTATATCTCAATAAACCTGAATTTAAAAAGCGATTAATGTTCTTTAGGTCTCAATTCCCATATTAAGAAGTTAATACCACTAGATTCTAAATCTAGGTTAATGTCTTGATATCCCTTTTCCTTAATCCCAGCAGCTGTCCCTGAAGCCTTATGCTATGATAATTATCTAAATCTCTAGACATTGCCTATTCCTAGATTTCTAGATGCTGTTTTCTCACTTATCTGCTTTCAGGAGTCTGTGTTATATGTGGCTAGACCTCCTTAATCCCACAAAATTGCCTAGTTAAGACTTCTTTCTATAAATGACTGGGTCTTACAACACAAACACACATGCGCACATGCACACACACACACACACCTCAGGTCTTAGCAACATTAGAGAAATTGATCTCTTCCATGTCTGGCTGTGCAAAAGACTTCAACAGACTCTTCACTAAAGAAGATATGCATTTTTGAACAATAAGTCCATGAAAAGATGCACAGTATCATTATCCATTAGGAAAATACAAATTAAAACTATAATGAGATATAGTATACAGCCAATCAAGCGGCTAAAATTAAAAAGACTAACAACACCAAAGACTGAAGAAGAGGGAGCACCTGGAACTCTCATACACTGCTGGTGGGAGTGTAAAATGGTGCAACCCCACTTTTGAAAACAGTTTGGCAGTTTTTTATTAAGTTAAACATACATTCAACATATGACCCAGCAACCTCATTACCTTTGTATGTATCCAAAGAAATGAAAACATATGTACACAAAAAGACTGAACTTAAATGTTCACTGAAGCATTATTAAAAATAGCCAAGGCCTTCCCTGGTGGCACAGTGGTTGAGAGTCCACCTGCCAATGCAGGGGATGCGGATTCGTGCCCCGGTCCAGGAGGATCCCACATGCCGCGGAGCAGCTGGGCCCGTGAGCCATGGCCGCTGAGCCTGCGCATCCGGAGCTTGTGCTCCGCAACGGGAGAGGCCACACAGTGAGAGGCCCGCGTACCGCAAAAAAAAAAAAAAGCCCAAAACAAGAAACAACCCAAATGTCTATCAATAGGTAAAATGGACAATTGTGGTGTACTCATAAAGTAGAATGCTAGTCAGCCATAAAAAGGAGCAAACTACTGACTCACCCAACAACATAAATGAATCACATATGCATTGTGCTGAGTAAATAAAGCCAGACTCAAAAGGCTACCTACTGTATGATTTCATTTATATCACATTCTCAAAAAACACAAAAATATAAGGGCAAAAATCAGTGGTTGCCAGCAGCTGGTGGCTGGGGGAGGGACTGCTACAAAAGAAGATGAGGGAATTTTGAAGGGATAGGGAATCATTCTGTATCTTGATTAGTGGTGGTACTTACATATACTTGTCAGAACTGTGCACTAAAAAGAGTAATTTTTTACTGTACTTAAATTATATCTAAAAAACAAAACTACTGATACATGATATAACATGGATAAATCCCAAAAATATCATGTAGAATGAAAAAAGCCTGACACAAAAGAGTACATAACATATGATTCCATTTATAGGTAATCTGAAACAAGCAAAACTAATCTATAGTGACAGAAGGTAGATCACTGATTGCCTGGGGACCAGGGATGAGAGGATAACTGCCTACACAGGAAAAAAGGAAAATTTGGGGGCTTATGGAAATGTTCTATACTTTGATTGTGATAATGATTATATAGGGTATACATTGTCAAAAATCATCAAATTACACTCAAAATGGGTATATTTTATCGTATGAAATTATGCCGGAATAAAATCAATTTTAAAATGTACTTACCCAGTGAACATAAACGTAACAGGATAAATTTTACCCTGACTTATCTACTTAACAATTCCTCTTCTTTTATTAGTTTTAATTATGTCACTACAAACTAAAGTTAGATTATATTATCTTAATTTCTATAATTTATGCTAGTCCATTGGCTGGTGATAACAAATTTAGAAATATTTGCTAAGAACACATTACATACAGGTAATATGTTCAACAACAGACTCTCTGGAGAACAAATAAGAAATATGAGCGGGTGATGATGGTGGGATGAATTGGAAGATTGGGATTGATGTATGTATATACACTAATATGTATAAAATAGATAACTAATAAGAACCTGCTGTATAAAAATATTAAAATTCAAAAAAAAAAAAAAGAAACGCTGTCTACCAAAAATGTTAATATTTTTATTGCAGAGATTTATCTCTGCTTTTACTGCAGAGATTACACAGCTATATCTATACCACATTTCATGTATGACAAAAGGAAGAAAACAGTAAATAATCAATTGTTTGAGGGAACAGCTAAATCAATATGGATCACAGAGGAAAAGGAGACTTGATCTGTGTTGCCTAAGAATAAGTTAATTTTTAAATGAAAAGATAATGAGAGGGCTTCCCTGGTGGCGCAGTGGTTGAGAGTCCGCCTGCTGATGCAGGGGATGCGGGTTCGTGCCCTGGTCCGGGAGGATCCCACATGCCACGGAGCGGCTGGGCCCGTGAGCCATGGCTGCTAGGCCTGTGCGTCCGGAGCCTGTGCTCCGCAACGGGAGAGGCCACAACAGTGAGAGGCCCGCATACCGAAGAAAAAAAAAAAAAAAAAAGAAAGAGAAGATATTCAAGGGAGTGAGCTAAGCATGAGTAAAAGCATAACAACTGAAATAAAGACTTACAAAGACCAGCATTTCACAAGCTATATTCTAAGAAATTGTGGATATTAAACCATTCATATTCCTATAAAATTCTGAGAAGCTGCCTTGTATTTACCTTTCTTGGAGTATTACGATAAAGTGTAATTTATTAAAAGCTCACTCTGAGAAGTCCATAGAGAACTAGTAGTAAATGACCTTGCATAGAATTGATAGGGCAAAATTAAGAAACACCTTTGATTCTTAGTATAGATAACAACTCTTTTGTATCTCTTAAAAGTCATCATTTTTAAAGTACAAAATGTTGGAGGCGGAAGGGTAAGCTGGGACGAAGTGAGAGAGTGACATGGACATATATACACTACCAAATGTAAAACAGATAGCTAGTGGGAAGCAGCTGCATAGCACAGGGTGATCAGCTCGGTGCTTGTGACCACCTAGAGGGGTGGGATAGGGAGGGAGATGCAAGAGGGAAGAGATATAGGAACATATGTATATGTATAACTGATTCACTTTGTTATAAAGCAGAAACTAACACACCATTGTAAAGCAATTATACTCCAATAAAGATGTTTAAAAAAAAAGTACAAAATGTTTTTAAGAATTGAGAAATCAGGTTTGTCACCACCTATCTCCACCAGACCACACCCCTCCAGACAGAAAGCCATATTATAAATTGCTATAATTTTTGGCAGCAAGAGAGGGATTTAATCAGCAATTTATCTTTCCATATTGAAAGGAAGCCTTAAGAAAGAGTTTGGGGGGACTTCTCTGGTGGTGCAGTGGTTAAGAATCCACCTGCCAATGCAGGAGACACAGTTCTGTCCCTGGTCTGGGAAGATCTCATATGACGCAGAGCAACTAAGCCCGTGCGCCACAACTACTGAGCCTGCACTCTAGTGCCTGCGAGCCGCAACTACTGAGCCCACGTGCCACAACTACTGAAGCCCATGTACTTAGAGCCCATGCTCCGCAACAAGAGAAGCCACTGCAATGAAAAGCCCACACACCACAATGAAGAGTAGACCCTGCCTGCTGCAACTAGAGAAAGCACGAACACAGCAACAAAGACCCAACGCAGCCATAAATAAATAAATACATAAATTTTTTTTTAAAACAGTTTGGGGATCAATGTGTACCAGAAGTTTGTTGGTTCTATTCTAATTGCATCTGTGTGTGTGTGTGTGTGTGTGTGTGTGTGCGCGTGCGCGTGCATGTGCATATGGGGATGAGGGAATATAAACCACAGTTCAATATGGCATTTTGAGAATAGGCAAGAGTATTTTAAATAAGAGGGTGAGAGAATAAAAAATTTAATGTTAAAGTATATCCCTGTAATACAAATACAAAAATAAAACTACTTAACTGAGTCTATACCACAACACAATATACCATCAACATTAATTTTTAATCTATTTTATTGATCCTAAGTGTTTAAAAGAAAAATTAATTTATCTTTACTTATACCTCTTCTATACGTCACCCTTTAAGACATGGAATAAACTGTAGTGACTACAAATGCACTATATTCTAACAAAAGCTGTAAAAATATTTTATTAATTGTTCAGTTTAATGCAATCATCCATGATGACCTACTAAAGCCAAAAAATAAACAAAAAAACAAACACTGGTATAAATAATGAATTAAACTACAGACCAATATCCTTATCAATATAGACACATATATCAACGAAATGATATACAAAAATATAAACATCATTTATATTATCAATGCAAGGTTATTTTAATATCTGAAAATCAATTACTGTAACAATATCAATAAGGAATTAAAACCACATGATCATATTAAGTGACACAGAAAAAGCATCTGACAAAGATGATCATCTCTTCATGATAAAAATCACTCAACAAACTGGGAATAGAAGGGAACCTGATAATGGGCATCTACAAAAAATCCACAGCCAATATCATACTTAATAATAAAAGATGGAACGCTTTCCCTAAGATCAGCAACAAGAGAAGGATGTTTGCTCTTGCCATTTCTATTCAACATTATGCTAGAGAGCCTAACCAGGCAATTAGGAAAGAAAAAGAAATAAAAAGCATATGGGCTTCCCTGGTGGCACAGTGGTTGGGAGTCCGCCTGCCGATGCGGGGGACGCGGGTTCGTGCCCTGGTCTGGGAGGATCCCACATGCTGCAGAGCGGCTGGGCCTGTGGGCCATGGCCGCTGGGCCTGTGCATCCGGAGCCTGTGCTCCGCAGTGGGAGAGGCCACGGCAGTGGGGGGCCCACATACCACAAAAAAAAAAAAAGAAATAAAAAGCATAGATTGAAAAGCAAGAAACAAAACTATATTTATATGCAGAATACATATACATGACATGATTAATTTTTTAAAATCCTAAGAAAAGATTTGTAAGTGGTATCTATAAGGGATTTATAATAGATAAAGAATTCCTACAACTCAATAATAAAATGACTACATAATCCAATTTAGGGACTTCCGTGGTGGCGCAGTGGTTAAGAATCCACCTGCCAATGCAGGCGACACGGGTTCGATCCCTAGTCTGGGAAGATCTCACGTGCCACAGAGCAACTAAGCCCGTGCACCACACCTACTGAGCCTGCACTCTACAGCCCACAAGCCGCAACTACTGAGCCCGTGTGCTGCAGCTACTGAAACCCGCGTGCCTAAAGTCCATGCTCTGCAACAAGAGAAGCCACCACAGTGAGAAGCCCGTGCACTGCAATGAAGAGTAGCTCCCGCTTGCTGCAACTACAGAAAGCCCACGTGCAGCAATGAAAACCCAACACAGCCAAAAATAAATAAATTTATTTAAAAAAATAATAATCCAATTTAAAAATTGGCAAAAGGCCTGAATAAGCATTTCTCCATAAGAATGGCCAATAAGCCCATGAAAGATGTTCAGCATCTTTAGCCATCAGGGAAATGCAAATCACAACCACAATGAGGTACCACTACACATCCACTAGGATGACTATAATCAAAGACAGATAATAACAAGTATTGGCAAGTATAGAGAAATGTGAACTCTTGTAATAGTTCCACAGTTCTGTGAATTTACTAAAATTTATTGACTTGTATACCTTAAATGGGTGGACTGTACAAAATGTAATTACATCAACAGAGCTATTATTTTTTTTAAATAATGAACTCTATAGAAGTAAAATAACTTTATTCTCATTGCTTTCTTGCGGATTACAAAGTTTCACTGAATTTACATTGTGACTCTTGTAAAATATTGTTATGGTCATTTAAATAACCATTTTCTTTTTCCTAATACATTCTTTTACTTAATCACTTAAATGTCAAGCAATTCCCCTGTGAATTAAAAGAAACTGTTTCACCCACAGGGCCTTTCTACATAAACTTTATCTCAAATTAAAAGTTGTAACATACTCAAGCATATGGTAAAATTAGGCAGACTATACAAAACATGGAGATTAATTTCTTCTGTATAAATATTATCATTATATATTTTCTAAGTTTGCCAAAATAGTAATCAGAAGCTTACTGAAACTTCAGATTCAGTCATCAGAAGCTCAGAATGTGATATATTTAGTAAACGATGTATCACATTCCTGAGAGTTGATTATATATTAACATTTAAAATACTCATTTCTATTTTTCTCATCTTTTCAACCTTCAGAAATACTTTTATTTTTCCTCTCATATCTAGACATCTCAAGATGAACATCATTGTGTATTTAAGAATGATATGGTTATTGAAACATGGGTATCTGTAATGAGTATGAGAGCCACAATTTCTCAAGTTTCTTATTATAGAATTTTAATTTTTGGCTGAAAGTGGAGATAAATACATTTTACGTGTCATGTAAAAATTCTTTAGAACTGTAATTATTGCCATGCAGGAATTCATATGATATACTTAAGCAAAAACTGGAATGATTACATGAAACTTAGTTCTAGGAATGAGCAGACGAATATTAATACTAAAAAAGATTAAAACTAAGAGAATATATATATTTTTTACTCATTTATTATGTAAACTAAGTTTGGTGTTTTTTTTTTTTTTTTTTTTTTTTTACAGTAGCTCAGATGTCTCTTTTTTTTTTTGGCTGCGTTGGCTTTTGACTGCGGCATGTGGGATCTTTCCTTGTGGTGTGTGGGCTCTTTGTTGCAGCGTGCGGGCTTCTCTCTAGTTATGGTATGTGCGTTTTCTCTCTCTACTTGTGGCGCACGGGCTCCAGAGCACATGGGCTCTGTAGTTTGCAGCACACAGGCTCTTTAGCTGAGGTGTGTGGGCTTAGCTGCCCCGCAGCATGTGAGATCTTAGTTCCCCGAACCAGGGATCGAACCCATGACCCCTGCCCTGAAAGGTGGATTCTTTACCACTGGACCACAGTAGAAGTCCCCAGATGTACTTCTGAATGTTAAATTGGGTTTAATGTTAGCAAGACAAAACGCTTCTTTAAAATTTTTTTCTATATGTAAAAGACGCTTAATGTCTCAGCAGGATATTAACATCTCAAGCAGTATTTAATTCCTCTGGTTGATAGTAATAATCCTGAAAAAGTTGTTGAGGACTGGTGTCTCTAATTAAAAGTAGTAAAAAAAAAATTTTTCTACTATGCATGATTAAGCATGTACACTATCATTGCTATGTTAATTTAATTATATCATGGTATTTGCTTTTACCATGAAAAATTTTATGTATTTAAAAGGCTTCACTTTGTTTTTATTTAATAATTTTATTCTTAGTTGGTTAGTCTGACTTACTGTAACTTCAGAGGATAATCTTTTGGAGACACTTTCATGGCAACTGACACTGTCTGGGGAAAAAGTATTGTTAAGGACTCTCCATTTGGGTTTAATACAATTTCTGTTGTCATTTTCATAGTATATTTGAGTTAAGTTCCTTATGTTCTAGGTGAGCCAATTTTTTTTCAAATTTCTGATGTTTAAAAACAACTTCATTAATCAGATTTCAATACTTAATTAAATATACATAAGAATTTGAGCTATAAAGAAGAAATCTAGCCAATTAAATGAAAAATAAATTTTTTATGATTATTTTAAATGAGGTTTCACATACATGTCCTTAATTCTATAAATAAAGCACTAAATGTATTAATAGACCTACTTTTCATTAAAATTTATTATGCAGAATTGTAAATCCCAAGTAAGATTAAATATTTTAAATACACGTATGAATGTACGAATACATATGCACAAATATGAGACTATAAATTAGCTAACTTTCTACTTGCTCTATGAACACAGTCCTTTCAATAATACTCTCAACAACCATCCACCTCCTACATAATACTTTTTTTAAGTTATTAAAATCAAAATGATTTAGCCATTTAAAAATATCAGTTTCTAGACTACGCCTCGAACACTAATCTATACGTTGGTACTTTTTAAAAACGTAGCTGTGCAAAAACATAAAAGTGTATAGAAGTATTATACAAATACCGATAAACCCACCACCTAGGTTTAACAAATATAATATTTGTTGAAAATCCGTTTTTTTCCCTTAGATTTGCAAAACAGAACATACTTGAAAACTACTGAAATCCCCAGTCCCATTCCTCGCTTTCTAGAGCAAACCACTATTCTGACTTTGTCATGTTATTTTTTCAGTTTGTGTTTATGTAACTTCATCTTAGAGATCTGTATCCATTAACATCTGGGCAAGGAATGAGGAGAGGAATAGTTATATCTGTTTATTTAAAAGACAGAGATTTGAAGTAAATATGACAAATATTAATATCTACTTAATCTCACTTCATGAGGGTTACCTTATTTTCTCTATGTTAAAAATAGTGTATAATTAACCATTAATAATAAAAGAAAATAGTGACTTTGGAGTTAGGCAGCCTTGGGTTTAAAACTCCTTTCTGCTACTTACCAGCCATGTAACTTTGGGCAAGTTTGTTAATCTTTCCAAACTTCAGTGTCCTCATCCATAAAATGTGGATAATATTGGTACCAGCTACATAAGATTGTTTTCAGTATTAAAATAGGCTAATCCATGGAGTGCATAGCGTGATACCTGGCTATAATATTTTTTGAGTGCTTATTTTCTAAGCTCTTTACAAGTATTATCCTATTCAATCTTACATCTATCAGTCACTAAAAGAGATAGGTATGGAACTATCTCTTTTAGTGACTGATATCTAGGGTTTGTATGTAGTGACCTGTGGTTAGATTGTTATTTTTAAAGAAAGGGAAACATTTTATTATAATGAACGGGTGATACTTATAGCAGTGAGAGATTTGGGAAGTTAGATGGGTGCCATTTACAAGGCTTTGAGTGCCAGGCTAAGTGAGGACTTCGAGCAGGGAAAAATCACGATAAAAGCTATACCAGATTAACCTGATATTCAAGTGGAACAAAGCAGAGGCAGTAAAACTTCTTTTGGTGAAGAGGTCTACATTCAACTGAAAAATGTAAAACTAGATTTAAGAAGATACGTATTTGGGGAGTATCTGGTACAAAGTTATAGAAGAAGGTATGGGACATCCTAAGATAATTGAAGTAGAAAATATAGAGTGAGAAGACAAGAGAGCTTTAGTCAGAATCTTCGGGAACCTCGATTAATGGGGCAGGAGAAAAAAAGAACCAAGAAATTAGAGAAAGAATAATCAGTCTAAGACTTTGTAGCATCCCTGAATCCACAGAAACAGATTCCAGAAAAAGTGATAAGCAACAGTGTCAAAAATTGAGTAGCGAGCTTCCCTGGTGGCGCAGTGGTTGAGAGTCCGCCTGCCGATGCAGGGGACACGGGTTCGTGCCCCGGTCCGGGAGGATCCCGCATGCCGCGGAGCGGCTGGGCCCGTAAGCCATGGCCGCTGAGCCTGCGCGTCCGGAGCCTGTGCTCCGCAACGGGAGAGGCCGCAGCAGTGAGAGACCCACGTACCGTAAAAAAAAAAAAAAAAAAAAAATATTGAGTAGCTATGAGAAGTAATTGGTATATCCCTTTCTCCACATTTCAGTAAGTCTATATCGTTTCTCCTTACCAAAAGTACTGTCATCTATATTTCCCCTTAATATATTACTAAAACAAATATTTTCTAATATTTATAACTCCTCTCATTCTTCTCTTCCCTCAAGATAGAAGAAATTTAAAAGAGATCGTAGCAACTCACTTGTCTTCATCAAATTATGCAAATCCCTTTAATTTATCCCAGTTTTAGCCAATGTTTCCCTGAAGGAAAAAGTAAATTTAGAAGGCACATTAAAACAAAGGGAAAAAGTAATGGATTTGAAAAATGTCTGAGAGAATTCATAGCTGTTTACAGACCACTGCTTCACAAAGGACATCCTGGCAACTACAAAATATACAAAGTTTGTATGGCAGGATTATTTACTAATTTTTTTAAATGACAAAGCAATAAAGATTTGGGTACATTTTAAATTCTCAAGTCATGATCAAAACTACAGGGTTAAAACATTTCATTAGGATATTTTAAGTGAAAGTGATAAAAAAAAACAACTCAGTAATTTATCCTAACAATTGGAGAAACTTGAATATGAATTAGATTTTAGATGAAATGTGGAGTTACTATTAACTATCTTAGGTGTGATATTGGTTGTGTAGAAGAATCTATCTCCTCATGCCTTAGGAGATGGAACATGAAGTATTTAGAGGTAAAGTCTCATGATGACTGGAATTTACTTTCAAATCATAGAGCCTGAAACAACAAAATATATGTATCTATCTATAAATAAAAACAAAGCAAATATGGCAAAGTGTTAACACCTATTGAAATGAAAGGGCATTTATTTGCTATTCTTTCATTTACTCATTTTATTTACTTTTTTGGATACTGAATATTTTTCATTAGAAAACCAGAGAAAATAACTTGTCCTGATCTACTGCCATACCAACAACTCATTGAGTGGAACACACACATATTAATAGGACAATTTCACTTTAATCCCAAGAACACAGACAACTTTGTTTTTAAGAAAATTTTAAAACTATATAGTCATCTACAAACTCTTTAATTCATAAATCAACAATATTTGAACTGACAGACACAAAGCCCAACGTATGGATAATAATGATTCCCATAGAGAGAAAATCTTTCTCTTGGTCACAGACAAGCTAGCGACCTACATCTCTCACTAATTTACCAGCTCGCACGAACTAACTTCACAAATCTGTGTCACTGCTCATAAAGAAAACACCTTCCTTTACATCAGGCAAGAGGGGTCCCTCTTCCTTGAGCTGCACAATTTAGAGGGTCTGGTTCCTGTATCACACCCCTCCTCAGGGCCAAAAGAATCTACTACCCCTCCCCTCTTCTAGAATATGCTCCAGGTACACAGGAATTCCCTACCTAAGACAGTCTCACACTCACTTGCAGAGCCCACCTTGGGTCTATTCCCTAGGTTTGTTCTCTCAAGGAAGTACTTGTATGGCAAGGAACACATATTGCCAGTATGTGCATGGTTAGGGCAAAGAGATGGCAAGAAGGAGGTGGAGCTTGGATATGCAGGCTGAGAAGTCCACACATGTTCATGAGGCCCCTCAAGGTACGGGATGGAACCAGGGGTGGAAAGAGTAGTAGAATGGCTCACTTCTGCCATATTCTGGATGTGCGACTCTAGAGAGCACAAGACCTCTAAATTCAAACGAGTGTTTCTGTTTGTCAAGGAAGAACAGAACATATTTAACAGTTTATTGGCTTTATTTGCAACTTTTATATATTCTGACATACAATTTAAGAGCTTCCAATTGTACTCTTTCCCTGGGACTCACAAATATTAGGGGCAAGCCTGCATAAAAATGAGTTAAGAAGCAGTTATATAAGAAAGGGGGGGGAGTTTAAAACAAAAGAAACAGTTATGTAAGAAAAAGAATAATAAAAAGGAAATAGAAGCAGGGGATCTCTTTTAGATCATGCCACTCAAAAGTTATGTAGACTTTGTATCTGGGCCTCAGTTTTATACCCGTAAAATTTTTTAAAGTTGATTAATAATTAAAGGTCTTCCTAGTTCTAAAAATTTTTTTAAATCCTTAAAGCAAGGAAGCATTATTAAACAACAAGCTGACTTTACAATTTACAAGGCACTTCCAAATTTACTGTCACATTTATTAATCAGAAATGCTAAAAATATACAGCCACATATTACAGATGAGAAAACTTGCCTAAGACTACTGTGATAGTAGATAGAAGGGCTAGGACTTGAGCCTAGTTCTCTTCACTACAAATTCAGTGCTTTTCCAACTTTATCAAAGAAACTCACACCCGAAAAACCACCTGCAAAATATTTATTATCCAACACTGGAACTGAGAAACAAATGACAGATACCAATAACAGAAATGAAAACTATCTAATTCCTCTTCTCCATAAATAGCTCATTTGTCTGATGACAGAAATTCATGAATTCAACTTTCTAGTAATTATGGCTCAATTCAGTAAGAGATACAGCCACATGAGTAACATTAAGAAAGTGCTGATGGAGCAACTAAGCCCATGCGCCACAACTACTGAGCCTGCACTCTAGAGCCCATGAGCCACAACTACCGAGCCCGCGTGCCACAACTACTGAAGCCCGTGCGCCTAGAGCTCTGCTCCACAACAAGAGAAGCCACTGCAATGAGAAGCCCGCGCACCGCAACAAAGAGTAGCCCCCACTCGATGCAACTAGAGAAAGCCCATGCGCAGCAACGAAGACCCAATGCAACCAAACATAAATAAATAAATAAAATTGATTCTTTAAAGAAAAAAAAGTACTGAAAGCATAAGTTATAAAGAAAGCCAAAACCAGCATTTTTAAAAACATCTTTATTGGAGTATAATTGCTTTACAACGTTGTGTTACTTTCTGCTGTATAACAAAGTTAATCAGCTATACGTATACATATATCCCCATATCCCCTCCCTCTTGCGTCTCCCTCCCACCCTCCCTATCCCACCACACACACAAAGCACCGAGCTGATCTCTCTGTGCTATGTGGCTGCTTCCCACTAGCTATCTATTTTACGATTGGTAGTGTATATATGTCAATGCCACTCTCTCACTTCATCCCAGCTTATCCTTCCCCCTCCCAGTGTCCTCAAGTCCATTCTCTATGTCTGCATCTTTATTTCTGTCCTGCCCCTAGGTTCTTCAGAACCATTTTTGTTTTTAATTTAGATTCCATATACATGTGTTAGCATACGGCATTTGTTTTTCTCTTTCTGACTTACTTCACTCTGTAGGACAGACTCTAGGTCCATCCACCTCACTACAAATAACTCAATTTCATTTCTTTTTATGGCTAATACTCCTTTGTATATATGTGCCACAACTTCTTTATCCATTCATCTATCGATGAGCATTTAGGTTGCTTCCATGTCCTGGCTATTGTTAATAGTGCTGCAGTGAACATTGTGGTACATGACTCTTTTGGAATTCTGGTTTTCTCAGGGTATATGGTCAGTAGTGGGACTGCTGGGTCATATGGTAATTCTAGTTTTCGTTTTTTAAGGAACCTCCATACTGTTCTCCATAGTGGCTGTATCAATTTACATTCCCACCAACAGTGCAGAGGGGTTCCCTTTTCTCCAAACCCTCTCCAGCATTTATTGTTTGTAGATTTTTTTGATGACGGCCATTCTGACTGGTGTGAGGTGATACTTCATTGTAGTTTTGATTTGCATTTCTCTAATGATTAGTGATGCTGAGCATTCTTTCGTATGTTTGTTGGCAATCTGTATATCTTCTTTGGAGAAATGTCTATTTAGGTCTTCTGCCCAGTTTTGGATTGGGTTGTTTTTTTGATATTGAGCTGCATGAGCTGCTTGTATATGCTGGAGATTAATCCTTTGTCAGTTGCTTCGTTTGCAAATATTTTCTCCCATTCTGAGGGTTGTCTTTTCTTTTTGTTTATGGTTTCCTTTGTTGTGCAAAAGCTTTTAAGTTTCATTAGGTTCCTTTTGTTTATTTTTACAAAAACAGCATTTTTACAAAATAAAATACAGCAACACTTTGGAAATCGGATTATCTGATTAAAAAAAAACAGTACTAATTACTTGTGGGATCTTAGTTCCCTGACCAGGGATTGAACCTGGACCCTCAGCTGTGAGAGCTTGGAGTCCTAACCACTGGACTAACAGCGAATTCCCTCTTTACCTTTTCTCAATATCTAGTTTTCTCAAATCTGTGTTCGAGTTTTAGGTCTGTGACTTATAAACTGTGGTACCTTGAGTTTGTTTTTTTCATTTATAAATTAAGGTGCCGCAATTAATAAGATTATTAATAAGATAATAAGATTATTATGAGGATAAAATGTGATGACATATAAAAAGTATCCAACACCATCTGTATGACCCTGAGCAAGCTATGTAACTACCCTATGCTTCAAGCCAGTATCTGTAAAAAAGAATAGATGAGAAGATCTACCTCACAGAGTTTTTCTGAAGATTAAATGAAAAAAATATATGTAAAGTTATGAACTTAAGTATAACTGCTCAATATTTTTTGGCTATTTATATTTTTATTATTATTCATAATTGTACTAATTTTCAACAGAAAGTTTGTACATTTACCTTGATTTTCTAGGACTCTGTATAATCACAGGTACACACAATAATTTAGCTACAAAAATATTCATCATACTATCTAAGAAAAATAAACTGGCTATATAAACCATAGTATTTCTACATTATAAATTATACAGTCATTAAATGATGTTTTAAGCCTTCCACTTAAGTCCAAGATGGAATAATAGGAACTGGATTTACCCTCATGCTTAAAACCTCCAAAAAACCAAGCACAATATATAAAACAATAATTTTTAGACACTGGACATCAGTCAACCCATGACAGTATAATCTCTGAGAGAAGGGAAACAATTGAGCTAAGGCTATTACCTTATTTGGAGAATAAGGAGGATGCTTCCAAGCTGCAGAACAACAGTGATATCAGGAAGTCAGGTAGAATCTCACAAACTGTGTTGAGGAGACAGAGCTGGAGGTTCAGGGGAGCCAGAAAGACTAGTTTGCAGGGGAAAGTTCTGCAGAGGAGAGAGCTTCACAGGGAAAGACCTCCAGAAATCTTCAGTAGGTCTCCTCTCAAGGCTTTAGATAAGTACTGATCAATACTACTACTTTGTGAAGAAATTGCCCAAAGCCCAGAACAAACCACATAAAAGCAACTGAGATCATACACTAAGGCCAGGAATAGTCCATCTTTCCATCAGCCAGACTGGAAAATCTTGCATTTCACAAGGAATTGGACAGAGAACTCACAAGGCTATTTTGTCAGTAGTGGGGGAAAATTAGTCCTAAATATTGTCCATCCAAACAAAGCTTGGAAACAGATCTTGTAAGGATAAACCAATTTCCAAGTAACTTACTGTATCCCAGAACAACACTCAAGAATATTTACAAAAATGTAAAACTTTCCAGCACTCATCAGGGTAAAATTCACCATGTCTGGCACCTATTCAAAAATTATCAGGCATGCAAAGAGGCAGGAAAATACAACCTACATTAAGGAGAGAAATAAATCAATAGAAGGAGGCTCAGAAATGACACAGATGATAGATTTAGTAGACAAGGATAAGTAACATAGCTAGTATAATTATATTCCAAATGTTCAGTAAATTAGAGGAAAGATTAAGCATGTTAAGTAGAGACATGGAAGACATAAAATTAATGAAAATGAGATTTAAAAAATACATTGGCTGGAGTTAACAGATTACACAGCAGAAGAAAAGAGTAGTGAATATATATTAATAAAATCTATCCAAACACAGAATAACAATAAAATCCAAAACCAAAGACAGGGAAAAGGCTAAAAAAGAAAACACAAACACACACACACAGCATCAGTGAGCTGTGGAACAACTTCAAGCAGCCTAATCTACTTGTAACAGAGAACAACAAAAATATTTCAAGGAAAAATTTCCATGTTTGACAAAAACTATAAGCACAGATCCAAAAAGCTCAACAAAACTCACACACAAGGAACATGAAGAAAACCACATCAACAAGTATCAGAATGAACTTGCTTAAAAACATTAGAAGAGAGAAAATGCGTAAAAGTTACCAGGGAACAAATATACATTACATGCAGAGGAACAAAGATAAGAATTACAGAAGTCTTCACATCAGAAACAAGGCAAAACAGAAAACAGCAGAGCAACATACTTAAAGTACAAAAATAAACATAAAAACCACTGGCAACCTAGAATTCTATATCCAGCAAAAATATCTTTCAAAAATAAAAAGGAGGGCTTCCCTGGTGGCGCAGTGGTTGAGAGTCCGTCTGCCGGTGCAGGGGACGTGGGTTCATGCCCCGGTCCGGGAAGATCCCACATGCCGCGGAGCAGCTGGGCCTGTGAACCATGACCGCTGAGCCTGTGCGTCCGGAGCCTGTGCTCCGCAACGGGAGAGGCCACAACAGTGAGAGGCCGGCTTACCGCAAAAAAAAAAAAAAAAAAAAAAAAAAAGAAAGAAAAGGGAAGCCACAGACTGGTAGAAAAAATTTGCAAAATATATATCTGACAGCTAGAATACTACAACTCAATAATACAAAATAACCCAGTTTTTTAAATGGGCAAACAATTTGGACAGAAACTTCACCAAAGAAGATATGTGGATGGCAGTAAGCACATGAAAAGATATTCAACATCATCAATGATTAAGGCAATGCAAATTAAAATCACAATAAGACACCACTACCCACTCCTTAGAATGGCTTAAATTATTTCCCCAGTGGTAATAAAAGTATTTACTTGCAAAGACTGTACACAAATGTTCATAGCATCTTTATTCACAGTAACCCCAAACCAGAAACAATATCCACCAACAAGTGAATGGATAAACAAATTGTGGTGTATCCATATAATGGAATACTACTTAGCAACTGAAAGGAATGAAATATTATACCTGCAACTACTGGATGAATCTCAGAATAGTTATGCTGAGTAAAATAAGCCAGATTAAAAAAGAGTACAAACCATATTATTCCATTATACAACATTCTAGAAAATGCCAACTAATCTATACTGACAGAAATCAGATCAGTGGTTGCCTTGGTGGCAGGGGGAGTGGAGGATGGAAGAAAGGATTACAAAGGAACAATAGGGAACTTTTTGGGGTGATGAATATGTTAATTATCTTGATTGTGACGATGGTTTCCCAGGTATATACATGTCAAAATTTATCAAATTGCATACTTTAAATATGTTCAGTTTATTATATGTTAATTATACCTAAATTAAGCTGAAAATTTGATATAGAAAACAAATAGGTAAATGGTTATAGAGTGTAAGACTAAAAGCATATAGCCCCAAAATATAAAAAGTGATTACTTCTAGTTGATGAGATGAAGGGTGACTTTTCTTGTTTGTGCTAAATTTTTTCTAAATACGTTCAGTGGACATGTTTCACTTTTGTAGCTGTCAACTATATCTCTTCACATACTAGGCAGTCAACAGATGCTTAAACTAAATCGCTTTCATTGATAAACTTGAAATATTATCAATTCTCAAAGGAGAAACACATGTAAATATCTTACAAAGCTAGGTAAAACTTTAGTATTCACCACCATTTTAGATCATTTATATATTATGTCTAAACATATAATACTGGAGGTTCATGCATATTTGTAATATGGGTCTTATCTCCCTCATGAGTTACAAAAAAAGCAGAATGCCTCATATATTGTCTTACATATGACAGGTGTTCAAAATGTTTACTGAATTCATAAACGAATGTCTTATAGACAAAGCTGTCTTAGAACTACATCAGTGCTTAGCACAGAGTATGTTCTCAAAAATTTGTATCCAACTTTTAAGAAAACTTAAATCCCTCTGTTCAATATGAGTTTAACCTAAATCAAATACCAAGCAAGGACCACTTCTTATTTCATACATAGCACAGCACCACACGAAATCATAGATGGTGACAAAGTACTTCTGAAATTGAATCCAAAATTTCTGGAATCACAAGCTTCCAACACAAAAACACAGCTAAGAAATACACAACAGTACTCAGATCCTGTGGCATTACACAGGATAAATAAAGCAAATGAGCTCCTTAAAGTAATGGCTGATTCCAGGTCTGAGGCAAGGAAATTAAATACATCTTCTTACACCAGAAAGTAGAAGTACTTAGAGACTAATGAGGACATGTTAGAAGGGCAAGAGTTGGCTTGCAAAGATTCCCACTGGCAAAATATCCAAAAATAATAATAATGGCACCGGATTATAACATATTCAATGTTTTTTTTAAATCCATGGGTCCAACTCTTTATAGAAAAATCCCACCTATTAATTACAAAGGGATGAAGGTACTTTTACTAAGTGATAAAACTTAGCATCACCAATAATGGGACAAACTAAAATCATGTCTCCTAATGTAACCCAATAGAAGTATACAAAAATCATCTATGTGGCACCCTCACCAAGAAATGTTTAGTTTGAATTATGAACAAACAACTAGACAAATACAGACAACAGGTCTGGACTTTTAAAACAATGGTGACGTCAGGAAAGAACAACAAAAAGGCATGAAAAGACTGTATTAGGTTAAAGAATATTAAAGAGACATAACAACTAAATGCGATGCCTGGCCTCTGATTGGATTCTGGATTTTAAAACAAACATCTATAAAAATTATTAGGATAATTTAAGAAATCTGAATTTGATTATATGATTTTCTATTACTGATGTTTTATCACTTAGTAAAAGTAACTTTTATTTAAAATAAAAATAGAGTGAGAAAGCAAATGTGGCAAAAAATTAACAGTGAGTCTATGTGAATGGTATATAGATGTCCACTGTATTATTCTTTCAACTTTCCTCTAAGTTTAAACTTTTTCAAAATAAAAAGTTAGGAAAAGCAAATAACACTTTCAATATAAACAGGTTGAAGAAATTCATAATATTGATATTTCTAATATTGCTTAAACTGACGTGAAGTCACCTTTTTTCTTGTAAAATAAGAAAAATACAGATTTGCAGGCCTAGCCTTAGAAGTCAGTCTCTCTATATTTGTAATGTCAGTACCCAGCACAGTACCTGATATGTAAGTAGCAGGTGCTCAGTGAATATGTTTGTTGCTTATGGTCTTATGAGTTGATACGGTAGAAAACACAGTGAATTTAGAGTTAAGTTTCTGCTAAACCATTAGTAGCTGTCCGGTTTTAGACAGGTCACTTTCCCTCTTGACACCTCAAATACTTGATCTGTAAACTCTAAAAAATAATACCAACTTATATATACCCCAGATTATTACTAAAAAATTCAAATAATGTAAGTAAAACCACTTAAAAATACTATGCAACTTGTTTTATTATTTCTATCTCTAATTACACTCTCAATGTTCACCATATTAGTTTTTAAAAATTACTTCTAAAAGTCTTACTTTCATTTGAGGAATTTAAAGGAAAAAAATCCTGAGAAATTTATTTAGCAATATAATCGTTTAAGTATATCTCTCAGTAACTAGTTATTTCTCTTTTGACAAAAAAGTAGTGCTCAAAGTTGACTCACATAGCACAGGGGTTTTTTTGTTTTTTTTTAAACTTTTGTAATAGTTTGTAATAAATTTAAGTAGATTAGAAACTCAAAAGAAAAGGGCCTTCTTTCTTGACTCTGCCATTTACAAGAGCCACTGGACCTTAGACAGTTATATATGTACACATATTATAATATGTATATAAAATATATATGAAGGATCAAGTAAGTACAGACTGCCGAAATGTCATGAAACAAAGGGCTAATCTAGAAACTTAGAGGGATACCTTCTTTAAATTGGATGGATCAAAGAAATTAATTGTTTGTAATTATCACTCATTCCAAATCACTTACTTGGAAAGCTAAGGAAAAGTGCTAGAAACCTCTATCAACTGAAACTGAATCACAAATGAAAAGAGAACACCTCTGAAATTATAATATAGATCAATGGGAAAGTATGACTTAATTTTCAATTTGAGTTCTTCAAAGGCAAAGGACCATATCTGATTCATTTTTGTAACTTCAGTGCCCAGCATAATCTCTTACACCTGGTAGACATCTAATAAATACCAAACAAATAAAAGCAGCAAAAATGCAACTTTCCAAAACACAGAGGTTATATAAAATTCATTCATTCACACATCTACAGTTTATATCTACATTTGACAGATACAATAAGGGTGCACTTTTTAACACTAAAAGGATAGTTATAGGGCTTCCCTGGTGGCGCAGTGGTTGAGAGTCTGCCTGCCAAGGCAGGGGACACGGGTTCAAGCCCTGGTCTGGGAAGATCCCACGTGCCACGGAGCAGCTGGGCCCGTGAGCTACAAATACTGAGCTCTGCGCGTCTGGAGCCTGTACTCCGCAGCAAGAGAGGCCGCGACAGTGAGAGGCCCGCGCACCGCGATGAAGAGTGGCCCCCGCTTGCCACAACTAGAGAAAGCCCTCGCACAGAAACGAAGACCCAACACAGCCAAAAATAAATAAATGAATAAATAAATTTATAAAAAAAAAAAAAAAGGATAGTTATAAACTGAAGATACGTTGAAAGGTATACATGGAAAAAAAAAACCACACACACAAAAAACAAAACCCAGCAACTCAAAGATATTTCTCAATTTGGAGACAACCAGTTGTAACTGTATCTTACAACACATTAATTGTAAGTGCCTCACCATAGTGTGGTATCATTCTCGCTTCTGAACACCCTTAAAAACTATAAAAAGGAATGTTAAGCAGTCATATGACAGCAAGCAAAATGACCTAACACTGTTTTTGCTTTTTGTATGAGGATAGAGTAAAATATTATCCAGCTCTAAAATTCTATGATTCCATGAAATGTTCAATGTAAACTCGTACTATTTTCAGGTATACAAACATATATTCATGTAAGGAAAAACTTTGCTTAAAGATTGGTTCTTAGCCATTATTATCTTGTAATAGCTTTAAATGGAATATAATCCATAAAAATATTGAATCACTATGTTGTACACCTGAAACTAATATAACATTGTAAATAATACAAAACTTCAATACAAAAAAAAGATTGCCCTTTCATAATTTGTAAGGTATTACTTGCATAATAAATGTGCAAGTTATTTGCATAGTTGACCCGAATAAATTATCAGATTTTATTTAACTGAAAACTGCAGTCTAAGCTTCCTGAAGCTTAGACTGCAGTTTTCAGTAACTATGCACTTTCTATCTCTTTCCATATATTACCCATACCATATTGTGTTAAAATATTTCCTTAATTTAAAATCATTTCAGTCCAATTACCCAAACAAACCTGATCTCCCATATTTAAGTACTCCAAAACAACTGTGTATTCATATTATCGTAATAGGAATAAAGTTTGATGGCTCAGTAGCCCCTAATACATTTTTTTTCAATTTCAGATATTAATAATGATAAGTAAATGACTGAGTGGTCCTAAGGTATTTGGGAGTGCACCTCATCAATAAAATTAAATACAATATACACCTGTAACTTATATACATCAACCATACTTCAACTTAAAAAAATAGCAAGGGTAAAAAACAAAACAAAAAAGACTTAAATACAACAAAACTTTGTTAGACCTACTTTGAAGTTTGGCTTGAATCTCATGCGCTTCACACACTGCACTAATCCACAAATTTCTCACCAACTGCTGCGTCTTCCCCACCCCTGGAATTCACTTCCTGTTCACCTCTCACCCTTAAGTATGCATGTCAGAAGTCAACAGCCTTAAAGCTACTGTTAACAACTAGAGTTTCTGTTACTCAATGCAGAGATCAATCCTTCTACAATATAGTACACAGTTTAATAATTAAGATCATATTTTAGAACTAGCTAATATTCCAGAAATTCCCAGTCCAAACAGAACATTTTAATCTAGAAGATTTGACAGAAATGTCAAAAACTAGTCCACTATAACTGAAAAAAAGCAACTAAAAGGGAAATTCCTGCATAGAATTTCTATTTTGTGTTTTGGCTTTGACAGCATAGAATTTTGAAACTTCTTATAAGCAATACCTTGCCAAATGCATAAAGATTTAAACAAATTCTGATAAACAGAGGGATGTTATTTTATAAAAATTTACATTATTCAATGAAACAATCTAAATATTACTTAGGTAGTTTTTTCTCTTCTTTTTGTCTAGGGCATAAGCGGAGTGACAAGTTTTTAAATTATTCGTTATCTGTTGATTTTTTGATATGGAAAATTTATGACTATTAAAAAAAAACCACCCCAAAACCCAAAACCAAAAAACCAAAAAAACTAGCAAAGAGCTTGGGATCCTCTGAATTCAATGGGTATGAGCAAAGTATAGCAAGTTCCTTGCTTTAGGTTTACATTTAATTTTAGAGAGGTTTTCCTTTTTTTTTTAATAACAATTTCACTTACAGGCAAAATCAGCTGTGCTTCTGATTAAGATAACTTTCAAATATCTTATGTGTTCCAGTAAATTCTTACTTAAGTGAGGGTGATTCCTGGAGGTGTAACAATAACCATAACCAATTTGAACATACAAGACCTCCCTATAAAAATCTAAGATTTCTTTTCCTAACTGATCATTCTACCACCATCACCATCACCCTTGAAGGGGGTCAGGGGACAGGGAGCCATATAATTAAAGATTTTGATGCTTAATAGAATACATTTCAACTATCTGGGAAATTTACCCATCTATGATAAATAATTCCCTGATGTTCCTGGATAGCAGAGAACTTGTCATATTTCCTTACCTTTCTTCCTTATTTGTAATTGCCACTCAGGAGCTAAACAGGCAATATGAATGATGTATCTTACAAAGAAACCCAAAATTAACAACCATAGAATCTTAAGAGTTGAAAAGAACCTACCAATTTAGTCCATTTTCCATCCATTGCAGGAATTCCTTCTGTGACACATCTGAGCCATTCCATCTCCCTACTTTCAGTAAAAGAGCTTTACTTCAAACTTCCTTATACTAATCTGCTTTTCTGTGACTTCCACTTAGTAGACCCAATTCTGACCTCTAAAGTCCTTCAAACATCTGAAGATAATTATCAGGTTTACTTTTAGGGCATTTGTTATCATAAACACAATCTTATTTAAAAAATGTCAAAACACTTTTGCAAGCAACAGTTATTTCACTTTACTTTTGTTCTTTGTTGTTTTGGGGTTGTTTTTCCCCCTGATAATGAACAAACTATCTGCCAGAAAACATGAGATGAATGGTCTTCTCCACTTAAAGATTCTAAAGCAAGTTTCTGCCTCATCAGTAAGGTAGATTTTTAAAGGGGTGGAGGGTGAGGTGAGAAGCGAGAAATCATTTAGTATATTATTGTTATACATTACACTGCATTAATAATATACTTTGAAGTAAGTGAAGTAGTTAAGACCATATATAATGGAGTCAAATCTGATTTGAATCCAGTCTGGCCACTGGTTGTCTCTACATTGGCTGTGTGACTTGCGGTATATTACTTAACTTTTCTGTACCTCAGTTTCCTCCTGTGGAAACTGAAGGAAATAACTAACTCCAAATAAAAGGACTGTTGTGAAAGATCAATGTGTTAATAATATATGTTAAGTATTTACAACAGTGGCACAAACATAGTGCTCTATCATAGTGCTAGTTATCCTAATTTTTGCTTACTACTCTGTACCTACTTTAAATTGAACTATTATGGTAATAAGCACAACAAAAATATAAACATATTTTAATTACCTTGATTCAGATTTTTCCAGATCTCAATAATAACTTTACTGTTATAAGGTATTTAGCAACCTTACAATGGCAAACTTTTAGCCATTCAAAATCATTTTCAGAAAAATATTTTATGACATGAAAAATGTCTGCAACATATTAATTGGAAGGTTAAAAAAGCAATTTGCCAAACAGCATAAACTATGTGATCTCAATCTTGTTTCTTAAAAATGCAAAAATATGTAGGTGGAGGACAGGGAAGAGACAGACAACAGGTCTCACTGAAAACTTATACAACAAAATGTCAACAGGGATATAGTGATATTACAAGTAACTCATTTTTCATCTGTTCTCTATGTGGTCCAATTTTAAAATAATGATTATGTATTAAATTTTTCATCAGAAAAAAATCCAGTATTTTATTATTTATTTATCTGGCCGCACCGAGTGGCTTGTGGGATCTCAGTTCCCTGACCAGGGACTGAACCCGTGCCCCCTGCAGTGAAAGCGAGGAATCCTAACCAATGGACTGCCAGGGAATTCTCAAAAATCTAGTATTTTAAAATGTGCCTTACATTGGCTGTTCTAACCTTTCTCTAAGTTTCTTTTTTTTTTTAACTCATAAATAATATAAGTTTCCCTACCTTCAGGGGAAAAAAATAAAAATTCAAGGTATTAAATAAAGTAATAAATTCATCAGACTACAAAAGCCAACAAGGAATTATGTACAATTATATACATCATAAAATTCTATCTCCTGTGTTGATTGCTATTTTAGCTATCCCACATATCTTTCACTGCTGTAGAACTTTTACAGTAAATTTAATTTACAAACATTGAGAGATCGCACACTGCTCCATAGAGTGTTTCCACTTTACAAATAAGACAAAAATGAAAGATTTTGTGTTACAAAATAGCAGTATGTCATAAAAGAGCAATGAAAAGTTGATAGTATTATTCTCTCAAAATTCCTTTGCTATAAAAGTTAGAGATGAAAATAAGCTAGTATTTTCTCTATTATGGTTTGTGAGTATTTACATTTAGAAACACTTCCTGTTGCTTCTCACCTTTTTTCTCTTCTCTTTTTTAAACGGTAAAATTCTAGAGTCAATTATATAAGAAATGTTCTCAGCAATTCACTGTTTTTAATGATTGACACAGACTCTAAGACATTTGAAATTATATCCACAAACACCCTACCTCAGTTGGGGAATAATAAAAAGCAAGGCTTAGAAATATTCTTTACATATCCAATATTCTCAGTGAAGCTTTCTAAAATTCTAAATAGAGTGCCATCCGTGAGTTTTCAAACAGTAGATTAATAAATATCTTATTTTGGCTATAACAATATGTGTCCTTTTTTAAAATTTTGATACACCAAAAATTATACCACTTTATTCTATACACATATTTAACAATGCTAATTTAGTCTGAAATGAAATTACTACATTTAAGAGAGAGAGTTAAAAAAAAAAACCTAGGAAAAAAATTCTTTTCATAGAACCTGGGGAAAACTGTAATAGTGTAACATTCTGTCTACATCGTAACCATAACTGTTCAGAAAATGCCAAAAATTACACAGATAAAAGACTTATATGCTCTGTCACAATTTGTCATAAATTATAAATATTAAATAATTTAAATTTCACATATTTAGGATATCTGACATAATTCTGTACATATAACACCTATATGCAATCCATATTAATCATAATCAATCTCCTACCTTCTCTACCAATCCATCTCTATTCTTCACCCCGGCAATGAAAAATGTCTAAGTCTTAACACTAAGAAATAATAGGAAACTTGAGAACAGACTTTCAATAAGTCAGATAAGTATTCAGAGCCAGCTGCCCTTTATCAGTTTTTAAACATGTAACAAAAAGAATAAGAAGTTAGTAAAACAAACTCTGAAACAAAAAGGTGAGTAGATTTAAATAAAACCTTATGAATGTATCAGTGTAGATAAGATGATTTATTAAAGGCTGCTGCTGATGGGTCTGAAAAAAAGTTTCTCTCAGATGGTATTAAGTACTGATACCTAAATATTAGTATTAGGTTTAGTACTAATATCTAGATATTAGTATTAGGGACTACTTTAGATATTTATAATTATCCTCCATTCATTCCAAATCTATAAAAGGGAACCTGTACTTCTTTTTAAAGCTCGTAGAACATGTTTAGGAAAACATGAATTAAAAAAAAAAATCCTCAGAAAAATACAATTAAGAAAAGAAGTTAATAAATTTCAGATTTTATAACTTCAATTATATGCTGGACAAATTAATTAGTCAAGGTAGACAGATATCTACATAAAAAGTAAATAGATGACCCTAGGTTCAATCAGTAGAGGTTTTTCCCCAGGGTCCTTCTAACTAAGATGCTTGATCCTCTTCCAGCAGAGGGAGCAAAATCATAATATTATTATATTCAGGCCACAAAAAGAAGGGGAGGAGGAGAGTTTACAAGTCCCTTTTAAATATCTTAAATCTATCTAGACAATTCAAAAGCTGTACTGAAAATATCATGATGCCCAAAGGAAAAGAAAAAGATTTTATCTTTTTCAAACACTTCAAAAATGGTTCCTAAATACTTAGTTTCAAGAACCATGGTATATACTTCATTGTCCACCAAATCTCACAAGTAAACAACATACTGAAGCGTTTTATAAATCTTTAATTTAACAACAAACTTTCAGAAAAATGATAAAAATATTGCATTAAATACATTAAAAAAATTTTTTAAAGTAATACATTCACAGGACAAAAGCTATAAAAAACAAAGGAAAGTGTAATTGCACTACCCTAAAATAATCTATTTCCTTTCAGTATTTTTCATATGTATATTTTCATACTGCTATGAAAAAATTATAATTTTAATTTAATTTAATTAAAAATTAAGTTTATACTTATAAAAACATTTATTAAGTGCTTATTATATGCTAGGCATGGTTTTAAGCACTTTTACATGTTACAACTCTCTTCTTCCTCATCAAAGCCCTTTTATTTTCCTTATTTAAAGATGAAGCAAATGAGATGCATAGAAATTATTTAAATAGCTAAAAGTCACGCACCAAATAAGTAACATGAGCCAAGATTCTAGCCCTGGTAGTCTGGAACCAAAGCCTGTACTCTTAACCACTTTACTGTGATCTTAATTTTGAATTATGCTTTTCCCCTATCACTAACATATTATCAAAGTCTTTTTAATGCCTATAATAGTCCATCTAATACAGATATGATAACAAATTGTGCTGTTTCCAATTTTCCCTTATAGATACAGCAAGATAAATACCTTTGGGTATATTACTTTTGCTATGTTTGGGTTATTGTAATAAAGTATTTGTATACTCAAACATGCCACCAAGTTGCTTTACAAAATATCTGTATCAATTACAAAGCTATGTAAAAGTTCCAATTTCGCCATAAATTTGCCAGTGTTAAGCATCAAAATTAAAAAATTTTTTCTGGGGAGGGGGAAGGGTAAGCTGTGACAAAGCAAGAGAGTGGAATGGACATATATACACTACCAAACGTAAAACAGATAGCTAGTGGGAAGCAGCCGTATAGCACAGGGAGATCAGCTGGGTGCTTTGTGACCACCTAGAGGGGTGATCCGGATAGGGAGGATGGGAGGGAGGGAGATGCAAGTGGAAGAGATATGGGAACATATGTATATGTATAACTGATTCACTTTGTTATAAAGCAGAAACTAGCACATCATTGTAAAGCAATTATACTCCAATAAAGATGGAAAAAAAAAAAAGATTGCTCACAAAAAAATAAAGTCTATTAAACAAAAACAAATTTTTTTTCTAGTAGGTAAAAATGAAACCACACTGCAACTGAGTTATTACTAAAGTTGCATATTATTCTGAACGTTATGTTTACTAATTCGACTTCCAATTTTTGTGAATTTCAGCTTTTATGTTTCATCCAATTATCAACTGAGATATTATCAAATTACATGAGTTTTTTATAGGAATATTAACTCTACACCCATTATATTTGCAATAAAATGTTCCCTATCTATTGTTTTCCTTTTAATTATGGTTAAGTTTTTGTTTGTTTTTGATAATAAATCTTTCTATTAAAGGCAATCATAATTGAAAGTTACAACAGACATCTTAATACCTTATAATTTTCTAAATATAGAAGTCTATTGCTTTGAGCACATCAATGAATCACTTTCAAATATGAGACTACTGAAAATAGAAACCTATATCAAAATATACATTCACCTGACAGAATGACTGAGTTTGAGAAATTCTGAATATGTCTCATATGAAATTAACTCAATGAGTAAAAACTCACCCCACCCCAAACCACCAAAATTAGAGCTACATACCTGTCGCTGTAAACATAGGCGATTTCTGTCATGTAAATGCTGATGATTAGAAAGTGATGAATGCCAACTCCGAGCCTGAGTATGCAACTGAGTTTGAGCCACATCAGAAGGCCGTGTTACGAGATGTGAAGTAAATTGCCGATCAAGGTCATGATCTAAAACATGACTTGAATTATCTTGTCCAAATGCTGACTCATCAAATTGGGGAAGGAGACCCTCCTGAAGGAGGTCTTCTGGGTCAAGTCCTGTGAATGGCTCAGTTTGAGATTCCACTTGATGAAGTAAATTCTCTTCTAAAGATGAAAAGCCATTAGTTTCTACATGATCACTGAAATGGCCCATTTGAGTTCCTGAGTCAACAGGATCCGGGAAGTTCATGTGAACAGGAGATAATTTTGAATTGCTGTAATTACCCTGAGGATGTGATGAATGCAACATTTGGAAGTTATTTGAATGCAGCGATGTATTGGGATTTAGCATATGCTGAGTCGATTCTTGCTTGATTCCCCTATGAGGTGAAAAGGAATTACTCCCAGTAAAATCAGATAAAGTCTGATTTGTATGATTAGGTGCAAGAACTGCAGAGGACTGAAGAAGACTATTTGGTGACACATGATTACTGGAAAAGGAATAATGTGAAGAAAACTGCTGTGAATTACTGACAGAACAAGAAGTCATATTTGGAGAAGGTCCATTAAAATTTCCTTCTTGATGATTGCTACACTTCAGGAAGTGTACTGAAGGATTTGACGTTTGAGAAAATTGCTGCATCGAAAGGGACTGCTGTGAAGTAGATGCATTATTAATTTGTGGTGGATGGTTAACACTGACTCTGTGTGGACCAGAAACATTAACATCCATAAAATTTTTAGACTGGCTAAGAGAATTTTGCCCTGGGTTAAGATTATTTCTGTTTTGTTGTGAGCGTAGCGAAGTGCACTGTGTTTGTTGTTCATTGGCCTGAAATAAGGCAAAGTCATGGTGTGCCACAAAGCTTTTAGTTTGATGCATAGAGTGAGAATGTCCTTGTTGGTGAAAAGGAGACCCATTTTGACTTGAAATGCTAGTAGCTGTCTGATGGCCCCACATTGGACTGCCATCTGCTACATCTGGAAACAAACCATTGGGCTGGTTCTGAGGGTGGATCGGAGAACAGTTAAACTGAGAGTGTGGAGATAACACATGTTCAGCTGGGCTACCAAAAGGCTGATTAACTTGGTGAAATTTCATTGAATCAAACTGATTTAACTGTTCATAGTCAGTCATCTTCTGATGTGTTGGAGTACCTTGAACATGGTTCAGTGAGTCTATGTGCAAAGGTTCAAATTCTGCACCCAAGTTCAATTCATCAACTAGTGAAACAGGTCCTGGTTGTACAAATGCATCATCTGACAAACCTTCTAAGGTCTCACCAAACAGATTGGCATCATCAAAAAAGTCCATCATTGGATCTGTCATCTTGAAAAATTCAATAACAAACTGGGCTGTTCACTCCAAATGGAGTATATTCAGCTTCTCTGTAGTAGATATTAATGGATCATTTCCAAAGGTCATCAACTAATCCAAAACAGGTCAATGTTCATTATTGCTCTAGATAACGACATGTCAGGAAGTGTCAGAATCCTAGGAAATAAGAACAAAAAGTTTGATAATGAATATTCATTAAAGTTTTACAAACAAAGTTTACATATGATTTAAAAAACATAAAATCTCAGTGTACAGTATGTTTTGGTAGAGTAATTCATTGCAAATAGCTCATTAATATTCCTTACAAGGAATCGACATATATACACTACCGAATGTAGAATAGTTGGCTGGTGGGAAGCAGCAGCAGAGCACAGGGAGATCGGCTCGGTGCTTTATGACGACCTAGAGGGCTGGGACAGGGAGGATGGGAGGGAGGCTCAAGAGGGAGGAGATGTGGGGACATGTGTATGCATGTGGCCGATTCGCTTTGTTGTGCAACACAAACTAACAGAGTATTGTAAAGCAATTATACTCCAATAAAGATCTATTAATATACATATATATATATATATATATATTCCCTGCAAGGAAAAAATTGCTAGTACGGGGACATGACTATATGCATTTAAAAGTAATGATGTATATTACTTCATTTTGAAGTTCACATGTTATAATGACAGAATGTAAAGTAAACTTGAGAATGGAATGTCAGACTCTCTCCCATACCATGAAATGGCCATCACTCCCCAGCAGCTCTAGCATGTATAAAATATATATGTATTACATTTTAATGTTATGTCTTGCTAAGATAACTGACATCAGAATCCTCTTAGATTAGCAAATGTGTTGTGATCTTTTGCTCTAGACCTCTTGAGCAGATAAAGCTACTATTTCATATGGTATATGTGGAACTACATCAAGAAGAGCAACTGTATGAGGTCATGATAAGCTGGCCCTAAATGAGATAAAAGTTAGCCATCTGGTCAGCTGACAGACAACACAGACATGGGCTATGTTGGGGATGTTGCAATATATTGCCACCATGGTCCTCTTGTTCATCTACCATAGAAGATCAGCCTACTGACAGCCAACTGATTTTAGACATCTGTGTAGCAAAACCAAGCACCTTTCTGTTAACAGTTATATTCATTACTCTATCCCTAAGAGGCCCACCATTAAATCATTTGGAATAATCCGTTGCTTATTATAGCTACTAAACTGTGCAAATAAAGTGTATTGATAATCAAGCTGAGGCAAAAACAAACAGTAGCTTAAGCTAAGCAATAAATTAATCTTACGATAATATCAAGAGAAAAAATGATAACATTTATACACACACACACCTCATATACATACATACAATTTATGTGTGGAAAGGATCTAATAGGTTACTTGCTAATATGAAATGGCTGGCTAATTTTGTTCCAGGCTGGACTTATTCCAAACATTTTCAACAAAGGTAATTTAGGGTTCTGCCCCCACTGTCTTACACAGAGAACCACAAATGGAGATTCTTGCTTCTCTACATATTAGTTTATTCAAAAATTAGCAAAGGTCTAAGAAACTTTTCCAGAACTTCTATTTTGGGAGGTCCATTTTAGAAAATATAAATATCCTAAACAAAACGTCTGCTCACTATTTAAATGAAGAAATACTCTGAAAAATTCTGAGAAAGAAAAACTACCAAAATCTATATTAATTTTACCTAGAAATGGACTTATCAATCACAATGGTATACAAATGCTTTAACAAACATATAATTTTTAAAAAGGTAAAAATGCAGAAAAAAGAAATTATTTTTCCAGATTTTATAAGTGTGAGACAAAGCAGATAGAGTACTATATGTTCCGAACTGAACATAGCATTAACCAAAAAAATAATAATAATAAAGTAGGTTAAGCCACTTCTCTGGAACATACCTTATATTTAGCTATAGACTCCAGACAAGGGAACATCTATGTATACCTAACCCAATAGTCAGAAAAGCAATGTCCTATATATTTTTTAATGGATGTATGATTATTTACCAAGAGGAAAAAAGAAGAATTACCATGGAGGTTACCAAATCCAGTATGTTATCAAATACAAAGTACATTATTAGCTGATGTAACACGAAGAAATAAACTACGACATTATACCACTTTGAATTTTTATTTTATAATCTGTGAAATAACTTTTAAGAACATTTTTAGACTTAGACTTATTCCAAACGATCTGAGAATTTCCTCTCCCATGAAGTACTCTTTTTGGTCCATAAATACCTGACTGTTGCTCTGTAAGAAAATGTAGAATTGCTGTCATTTCTTCAACAACAAATATTTGCTCCACTAATATTAAATTTATGCTCTGCTACTCTGTCTCTGTGCCTCTCTGCATAATCAACAACTTTTTTTTAAAGCTGAATAACAGTGCATCTTTTTAGAGACATTTTAAGTAATTAAACATGTATAGTACCGATGTACATAGCCCAGCTGAAGTGATGGCAATATAAAATCTATGACTAAGTTTTTGTACACACAGGCAATGACAACTACTCCCTGACAGCCACCGGGCAGACAGTGACTGAAACACATCCTGATATCAGAGATATTAAAAGTAGAAAAAATATGCATCTTAGAATTGATTAATTTCCTGAATATTCAGAATGTATTACTTCAAGAGTTCAGAACCCAGTACTACAAAAAAACTACTGCCCAATCGAATGCTGAAAGTAAATTATCTGAAGCATATGACTTTAGCTCATATATTCTTAATTATTGTGATAACAGTGAACATAAAATATAAAACATTCTGAATTTATACTGTGTACTACAGGCTTGTACATTTGTTTTATTCTTAAGAAATAGTTAAATGTTTTTTAGAACACTGTTCTGGAAATAAGTTTATGATGTATCAGAGCAGTAATATTCCATTTAGGAAAGAAATGGTATAGTCTTTGAATTTTTGTACATTGTGGTAGATTATGCTAAAGCAAAGTATTTTCTACATTTATGTAACCCGAAGCCTACCGAAAATATGGGGAGAAGTAAAAAGTTTAATTAAGAAAACAATTTTGCTATCTACTTTTCCAACATTTATTGATAAACAACTTCTAGGCACTAGGATGATGAATAACTGACCTCTGAAGGGGGATACAGACTAGTAAATAGACCATTACCAATATAATACAATATTTGTGCTTTTATAAAAGTACAAACAGAAGAGGAACATCTAATGATGGAAATGAATATAGACACCTTACTATACTAAGAAGATATACATTTCATATGCAACAAGATACATGTAAGTCATCAACCTTAGTTATAAAAATAGAAACTAAAGGTGAACTATGAAAACATGCCCATAAAATCTAAAAAAAATGGTCATCTTTTCTGATTTGAACAGTTTATTCTACAATTAATTTCTTAATTGATTAATCAGTTAAGCTCCTCTTAAGAGCTATCATCTTATTTCATTCTAGTAAATTTACTATTTTCCAACTTTATAAAAACATCACATCAGTCCGATTTTAACTATTTAATTAAGCAAATATTTATGGACTGTCCATTACATCCAAAGCAGCTTTGTACAAACTACAAAAGCCCCTGCCCTCAGGAAGTTCAGAATCTAAATGGGGGAGATAAGGAGTAATGGCACAAGAAAAGCACGTCATATACTGAATAAAATATGATAAACGTGGCCTGAGAGGCACAAGTTTATCTATAAGGTGATTTATAAAGAGAAGAGAGCATACTTGGCAAGTTATTCAGGAAAAGCTTCTTAGAACAATTAGCATTTGAAGGGGTCTTAGAAAAGGGATTGGAAGGAAAGGCCAGGCAAAGAATTCAGGAATAAAGAAATGGCAGGCAGGCAGGAAGTATATTTAGGAAATAGTATGACCACTGCAGAGTATATAAAAGGAGAGAAGTGGAAAATAAAGGTGGAAATACAAGTTGGAGCAATGCTGTAGTGGGCCTTATCAATTAAGTACATTAAATTAAGACATTTGGGGGACAGAATTCTTCTAAAGTTAAAACAAGTATTTAGAATCAAAAACAAATTACTTATCTATCTTCATTTCTACAGTCATCCGATGCCAAACATGATGATGATCATATAAAATGGATTCAAATATCAATAGGACAGAATCCCTGCCTTCAAAAAATTCATAATCTAGAGGGGAAGAAAACACATAAACAAATAATATGATATACGTCTTAGCAGAGATGTATACAAATCACTATATTGTGGTAGTACAGATCGGATAGCAATTAATTATGTCTGGAAAAGATCAGGAAAGGCATAGAGAAGAGGTGATATTTGAACTGGGTCATATGAGTAAAAATAAGACCTCTAAATATGTGTTCTATAACAGAATATATATATATATATAAACTTACTTCAATGGTAAATTTACTTTCCTTAGTGTCTAATAGTTGCTTTTTCTCCAAGACATTTCTATATTCTCTAAGTCTCTCAATAATTTTGAGACTAAATAAATTAGGATTCCCAGTAATTTCCACACATTAATAGCTTTTCCGACTTAATACAACCATTGATCCCTACCAAATTATTCAGTCCTCTATTATAGTCATGTCTGCAACATTTCTATACAGTATTAAATTTCTGCTACATTAATTTTTACTTTGTTTATGAGCTACTTATAGCTATTTCATATTTGTACCTGGAGAAAATTCAGTTTAGGATTCATCTATAGAATGACTCTGCCTACTCAAGCCTGTCTAGTAATGTGCATATGATAAATAATAAATAATATTGCATTGTGATAACATATTACCTGTTCTCTCCAGCAGACTCTACACCCTTGGAAAAAAGGAACACCTTTATAATCTTTGTATCCTTAGTATGTTGCCTAGCATAGTAGGCATGCAATACATTTTTGCTAAATCAGTGAATGACTACACAGGAATTAGAAAGAACATGATACTTTAAACAAACACTAGACCTGAGTCCTGGCTCTACTACCTTCTAGCTGTATGACCTTGAGAAGATCACATACTTTTTCTTTTCATCTGTAAAAAAAACCCAAAGAACAAAAGTAACTATACAAAATATTAACTACAATCCTGTCTGCTCCAAAGATGAAAGGTAAAATACTCTACACGTAAGCTGTAACCTCTATCAGGGTAGAGAACAGGTCTTTTACAATCCCCTCACTCTCTTGCATTGTACCTAAAACTGGCAAGAGCACAGAGGGAACACTAAAGAAATGCCCAGAGGTGAGCCAGGACAAGGCATTTTGGGAACTCCTCAATAGCATAATGTGGCCAGAGCATGCTATTAGCCCAACAGAAAGATGTCGAGAGGCAAGCAGAAGTCAGATATCCAGGTCTTTTATTAGCCATGTTAAGAAATGTGGACTTTATCCTAGAGGCAATAGGGAACTATTTCACCGATTAAAATTTCTTCTCTGGCTTAACACTTGACTAACATTTTTACTGTGGCTACTAACATTTGACGTTATTGTTAGATAGCAAATATCACCTCTTCCAATGACAGTGACCAAAACACTTAAAGTTGGACCCAGAAACATTTTTTTAAAAAATTAAATGATAATGACAAGGATATTAGTCATTTTAAAGAATATCCTGGGAATTCCTCTCTATTTGCTAGATGGGATGCTGCCCAATTCATGAATCATTTAATAAAGCCAATTAGATCTTTAAAATTAAAAAGAAAAGAATATTCTTACTTGGCAAAATAAAAAGCTGGCAAACTTGAGTTTGCCATTTCTTTGTTTAAAAAAAAATGTTCTGTATACTTCTAGAAACAACTCTTGTTGAGGCATTCAAACTAGGCTTGAATACCTATTAGAAAGTTCTTCTTTACATCAAGTCAAATTTCCTCCTTCCTTTCTAGTCATTTACTTTGAGATTGTTTAAAATAAACCTAATTGTGACAAACCTTCAAATTCCTGAAGACTTATGTCTCCCTTAAAGCTTCTCTTTTCAAAGCTATAGGCAAAATATTCCCCATTTACTGAAATGGGAAAAATTTTATCTAAAACAGTTAAAATAAAAGGTTTAATGTTAAAGGGATAAACCTTCAACTATTGGTCCCATATTACTAATTTCCCTAGGGTTCCTATAGTGCGTCTAAGTACATGACAGGTAGATAGTACAGAATTTACTAGCTTAATACTAGTAAAATTATGTGACAATATACTAGTAACCAGGTAAAACCACCCTGAAATAGTACTAATTAATTTTCCAATCTTGTACTGCAGAATTTCTATCATCAGCTTGTCTGGTTCAGCTTAAATGAAGGTGATTTTAAGTTGGAAGGCAGACTTAATTACCATAGCTAACAGAACCAACATACAAAAGAATCTCAAGAGAATGGAGCAATGGATCAAATCTAATAACTTTTAACTATGGGGTTCTGTTTTCAGTACAGATAACCAATTCTACAAGTACATTCAGGTTGCAAATTCTACAGAGGCCAGGCCAGTAACATAAATGAGTGAAGCTGGCCAGAAGAGAACTATGGCTGACTATAAGTACAAAGGGGCGGCGACTAGACAGCGTCAGTTAATTGTTGTTTCTAAGTTTTAAAGAGGAGCTGTAAATTCCCTGATTTTTAATGTTGATAACTACTTCATATTCTTTATATAAAATGCTCTTAGATAGAAAACTATGTCCATATTATAAATGAACTTTCAGTATACTATTATAAATATATGAACTCTCCATACACAAATGTCTGAAATTAATGTGGCCTCAGTAAAAATTCCAGCGGTTTTTTTCAGTCAGACAAGGTGTTTCTACTTAGACAAAAAGCAAAGCCAGGAAAAGATCTGAAAAAGAAGGACAACCGGGAAGAACTAATCCTACTAAATATTAAAGCATTATAAAATTTCATTTATCAAAACATGGTGGTATTGACATATGAGAAGCCAAACAGATATAATAGAAAGTAACTTAGTATCTCAAATTGGGGGGAAATGAACTATAAAATAAACAAAACAATTGGATGGCCACCTGAAAAAAAGAGTTAGATCCCTATCTTGTTCTCAAACCAAGATAAATTACAAATGGATCAAAGATATAAATGTCAGAAATGAAAAACCATGAAAATACTAGAAGAAAACATGGACAGGGTCACCTTATTTTCTATTTATGGAACAAAATCTACATGTCATTTAAAGAATCACTAATTAGATTACACAAATAACTTTATGAAAAGATTCATAAATTAGGGAATTCCTTGGTGGTCAAGTGGCTTTCACTGCCAAAGGTGCAGGTTCAATCCCTTGTCAGGAAACTAACATCCAGCAAGCCGTGGCCAAAAAAAAAAAAAAAAATTCATAAACTAGATTACAAAAGAAAAGTAGCAAACTGAGAAATACTGCAACTCATTTACTGATGAAGTGCTCTTTTTTTTTTAAAAGTCCTTGCGATGTGGGTTGCAGGATCTTCCCCAGCCAGGGACTGAAACCCAGCCCCCTGCAGTGGAAGCGCAGCGTCCTAACCACTGGACAGCCAGGGAATTCCCTGACGTCTCATTTTTAAATATATCAAGATTTCCTACAAAATACTAATAGCCTAATAAAAAAATGGGCAAAGGATACCAAGAGTCAGTTCATATTCTCATTCAAAATAAGAGAATGTCAATTAGAACCATACTGATATACCATCTTTCACCTATCAGACTCACAACAATTCCAAAGTCTAATAACACATATTAGTGAAGTTGTTGGAAAAAAATACTCTCATATGACCGCTATGAAGTCTAAAATGGTGAAATCTCTAAGGAGAGAAATTTGCCAATATCCATAAAGATTTCAAGTGCACATACCCTTTGACTGAACAAATTCCCTTCTAACAATTTATTCCATAAATATGTTCATGTATGACTGAAATGGCAGATACAGCTATTTATTGCAGCATTATTTGCTCCAGCAAAAGACTGAATATAGCCTAGATGTCCATCAACAGGATGCTGGTTAAACAAAATGTTATATTCACTTATGCTGGTCACACCAAATCTGGGTATAATATTCACACCTGAGTGTTTAATTTAAAGACGAATACAGACAAAATGGGACATACTCAGAGGACAGCAAGCAGATTGGTGAAGTTACTTGAAACCATGCTTCTTAAAGTTTCTCTCCTCAGTCCTCGCCTCAGTCTAGATATCCTCCCTGGGTAAGCTCATCCTCTATCATCTACCTGCTGACAACTTTAAAATTTTTATGTCTAGTAGTATCTTTCCAGCTGCCTCCTGGACTTCCCCATAAGTATAAACTCAACAGGTCCCAAACCAATCTTTCTTCTAAAATCTTTCTCCTACATTTTTTATTTGGATAATGGCAGTGTATAAATAAAACCAACCTTTCTGCCCAAAATTATTTCCCCACTGTAATCTATCGTGCACATTGTGACCAGAGTTAAGTTTTGTGAAACAGAGATTTGATGATGTCACTTGTCAAAGGAAACCTATTGTTCCCTAATGCTGACCATGTGCCCTTCAAATTTTTTCTCATCTCCAGTCACCACCCCACCATCTCTCCACATCCTCTACCATCTAATCACACCAATCTACTTGTTATCTTTCTATAATGTCCTATTGTTCATTTTCCACGCTATTACTCATGCTATCTGTAGGACCCCAAATGGCAGATCTAGAATGATAGGTTACCAGAAAACTATAGGGGAAATTATTTTGGCTCAATGTAAGAAAGGAATTTGAAACAGAGCTATCCAAAGACAAAGATAATGAGTTCCTTATTACTAAAGTTACATATTCAAATTTTAAACAGGCTAACTGAGACCTCAAAAGAGATTTTGTAAAGAGGAATCCAGGAGCATATCGGTAACTGACTAGTAAGACTTAAAGTTCCTTCTGATCTTGATATTTTATGAATCCTGGCACTTGAGAACTCTTGGTTTTAATGTAGTACCTCAGAGTTACTTATTAGTGAGTTTCAACAAGGTTTATAGGCATATAGATAATCTATACTACATCATTAATTGATCTAAGAATTTCACAGTAACTACCTCAAATCTGAAGATGCTATGAAACTGCAAAAAATTATGAATTTAAATATACTTCAAAGTAATCCTAATAAACCGGGGGGGGGATCATCCTATTCAAAAAATAGGATGAAATGCAATACTAGAAAGGTTAAATTCGAGTTGATATAAATAAACCTAGGAACTGAAACTGTCACTTCAATTATAGAATGGAAAATTATTCACAAGGTACAAATTAAACACAGAGAAAAAATGGAAATAAATAGCTAACCAGAGTCTAAATATACATCCTCAACACAGCTTTAGGGAAGCAAATATAATAAAGCTATTAAAAAGCATATACTGGGGCTTCCCTTGTGGCGCAGTGGTAGAGTCTGCCTTCCGATGCAGAGGACACGGGCTCATGCCCCGGTCCGGGAGGATCCCACATGCCACAGAGCGGCTGGGCCCATGAGCCATGGCCGCTGAGCCTGCGGGTCCGGAGCCTGTGCTCCGCAACAGGAGAGGCCACAACAATGAGAAGTCCGCATACCGCAAAAAAAAAAAAAAAAAAAAAAAAGCATATACTACCTTATAACTATAGGAATACACAGTATTATATAATATGTGCCAGAACATACTCCTGCTATATTATTTAGATGGTTACTAGAGTCTTTACTTAAGCAAAATGAGAAAAGTTTTAATAGAAAAATATGAGCATCATCAAAATTAAAAATTTCTGTACTTCAAAGGATATGAAGAAAGCGAAAAGAAACCCCATGGCAGAATGAGATAAAGGGGGTGACAATGTGAGAAAAATTCTGCAAATCATGTATCTGATAAGGGACTTATATCTAGAATATATTTTAAAAATTCCTACAACTTAATAGTAGACAAATAATCCAATTAAAAAGTGGCCAAGGGATCTGAGTAGACATTCCTCCAAGAAGATATACAAATGGCCAATAAGCACGTGAAAATACAGTAAACATCATTAATCAACAGGGAAATGCATACCAAAATCATGAGATACCACTTCATATACACTAGGATAGGAGGAAAATAATAACGGAAAATAACAAGTGTTAGTGAGGATGTAAAGAAGCTGGAATTCTCATAAACTGCTGTTAGAAATGTAGTCACTTTGAAAAACAGTCTGGCAACTCCTCAAACAGTATATACCCAAAGAAATTGAAAGGACTCAAACAGATGCTTACACAACAATGTTCACTGAAGCATTATTAATAAAAAGAGGAAACAATCCAATATCCACCAACTGATGAATGGTGAAATAAAATGCAGTATATTGATATAATGTTATATTATTTGACGGTAAAAAAAATTAAGTACTGATAACATGCTAAAACATGGATAAGCTTTGAAAACATGCCAAATGAAAGAAGCCAGTCACAAAGGACTACATTTATATGAAATGTCAAGAATAGGCAAATAGGGCTTCCCTGGTGGCGCAGTGGTTGAGAGTCCGCCTGCCGATGCAGGGGACGCGGGTTCGTGCCCCGGTCTGGGAAGATCCCACGTGCCGCGGAGCGGCTGGGCCCGCGGGCCATGGCCGCTGGGCCTGCGCGTCCGGAGCCTGTCCTCCGCAACGGGAGAGGCCACAACAGTGAGAGGCCCGCGTAACGCATAAAAAAAAAAAAAAAAAAAAAAAAGAATAGGCAAATATATAGAGACAGAAAGCAGATTAGTGGTTGTCAAGGGGTGGGGCCAGAAGGATTGGTGAGTGTTGGATACAGGTTATGGGGGTTCTTTGGGGGACAATGAAAATGTTATAAAATTACTTTTGGTGATAGATGCATAACTGTGAATATACTAAAAGTCACTGAATTATATACTTTGGGTGAATTATTTAGTATCTGAATTATATCTCAGTAAAGTTATTTTATAAAGAAAAAGTTATATGGGCAAAATTATTTTGAGTCTTCTAATTTTCTGTTATCTCTCTTAAATAAGGATGAAGGTTATAGTGGTCAATTAAAATTTTATTTTCTTCAACCTCATTATCAACTAATTTTACTTGGCAAGTGTTTGCAAGGCAGATTCTTTTTTTCTGAGAAAAAATAAAGCAAGTGAATTTGCTTTGAAAGATTTAGTCAAGTTACAATGGAAGTCTGTTAGTCTTCTCAAATAAGATATTTCAGCTATCCAATGTAATTTTGAAACTATGGCAGTGTTAAACTAAGCAATTAATGGTAAATACAAATTATACTCTTGTAAAATTTTAAAATAAATAAGAACTCTAAAATAAACATAGTTTTAAAATGACTCAAGAAACACAGCTTTTGAAAATAAGCTATTGTGATTTTTTTTTTTTTTTTGCAGTACGCAGGCCTCTTACTGCTGTGGCCTCTCCCGTTGCAGAGCACAGGCTCCGGACGCGCACAGGCCCAGCCGCTCCGTGGCATGTGGGATCCTCCCGGACCGGGGCATGAACCCGTGTGCCCTGCATCGGCAGGCAGACTCTCAACCACTGTGCCACCAGGGAAGCCCTACTGTGATTATTTTAATCAAAATTTAAAACTTCAATAAACAATGAAACTAAACTGATCCTTTCTGATGCTGTCACAAATGATAAAACCTGTTGCCTATCCTACACACTTATACTTTCCATATAAATGCAACATGTTGTTTTATTATCATTAAAAACAGTAAGTGATGCTAGAAGCGAGGAAGAGTTTGCTTTGGAATGTCACATGACAACTCAGAAAACATCAGCATAATATTAATGAAAATCAGAATTTGAAATTTAATTATCCAGAATTTTTATTTTTTAAAAGGTAGGAAGTCCAGAGACTTTAAGCAACAAATACTAATTGAAAGGATGTAAATAATAAGTTAGTATGGAATCAATATTGCCCTTCAATTATATAGAGCTGGCCCTTTAAAAGGTAACAAGGACTGCCAAGTTCTGTACCTAATAAGGATGAAAGTAGGGGAGCAACTGTACTCCTCCCATCCAGGTTTTTATATTCATTTCTATATCTACTTTCCTCTCCTCTTCTGAGGACCTTACTGATAGGATACAGATACTCATATACCAGAATAACAATCTCCCACTCACAAGCCAAACTATTTCTGATCAAATTCCCAACCACATCACAAATAAATCTGAAAAATCACAGAAGACATTACTTTTTAATTTCCTCTGCTTTAGATTTTTTTTTAACGTAAAAAATGTTTCGTTTTTGTAACAAGCAGTAAAAAGTTAATACTCTCTTTCCTCTGCCTTCCTTCTCTACTCCTACCTGCTGAAGGACACTGTAACAGTCACTCTTACTTCTGTCTCCTGAGTCATCAGTTTTTCTCATTCTACTAGATCATTTTCACAGGCATACAAACAAGCTGTTATTATAGCTTAGGAAATAACTAAAATATATACAGTAAAGGGAATCAAAATGGTATACTACAAAAAAATCAATTGAATACAAAAAAGAGCAGGATGAATGGAGGAATCAAGAGCATGTAAGACATAAAAAAGCAAATAGCAAAATGACAGAAATAAGTTTTTCCTTATCAGTAATTACTTAGACTATAAATGAATTAAATTCTCTAGTTAAAAGGAAGATATTGGCAGAATGGATAAAAACAAAATCAAAAACATGATCCATCTGTATGTGATCTACGAAAGACTCACTTTAAATACAAAACCACAAAGAGGTTAAAGATGAAAGGACAGAAAAAGATATCCCATGCAAATAATAATCAAGAGACATGCAACAGCTATATTTTCATCAAACAATGGATTTTAAGTCAAAAAGGTTACAAAAAACAAAGAACATCATTACATATCAATACATGGTTCAATCCATCAAAAATATGTAATAATTATAAACATGTATGTGTCTAACAATAGAGCCACATAATCTATGCAGCAAATATACATAGAATTGAAAGAAGAAACAGACAGTTCTACAGTAACAGTTGGAAACTTCAATATCCTATGTTCAATAGTGGATAGAACAACCACACAAAAAGTCAATAAGAAAATAGAGGATTTGAATACTATAAACCAATTAGACCTAAAATATATATACAAAACACTCCACCTAACAATAGCACAATGTTTATTCTTCTCAAATGCTCCTGAAACTTTCTCCAGGATAGACCACATAGTAGGCCACAAAACTTTTAATACATCTAAAAAGATTGAAAGTATACAAAGTATCTTTCTGATCCCAACAGAACAAATCTGGAAATCAGTAACAGAAGCAAAACTGGAAAACTCACAAATATATGGAAATTAAACAAAACACTTTAAACAACCAATGCATCAAAGAAAAAATAACAAGGGAAACTAGAAAATACTTTCAGATGAATGAAAATGAAAACACAACAATACCAAACCTAATGAGATGCAGTAAAAGCAATGCTCCAATGTAAATTTATTATCTGTAAACAGCTACATTAAAAAAGAAAGACATCTGGGCTTCCCTGGTGGCGCAGTGGCTGGGAGTCTGCCTGCCGACGCTGGGGACACGGGTTCATGCCCAGGTCTGGGAGGATCCCACATGCCGTGGAGTGGCTGGGCCGGTGAGCCATGGCCACTGAGCCTGTGTGTCCGGAGCACCGCAACGGGAGAGGCCAAAGCAGTGAGAGGCCCGTGTACCGCAAAAAAAAAAAAAAAAAAAAAAAAAAGAAAGACCTCAGAGCAATAACCTAACTGTACACCTTAATGAAATAAAAAAGAAGAGCAAACAAATCCAAAGATAGCAGAAGGAAAGGAATAATAAAGATTAGAGATAAGTGAAATAGAGAAAAGCAATAGAAAAAAAAAAAAAAATCAATGAAATCTATCCTTAGTTCTCTGAAAAGATCAACAAAATTGACAAACCTTTAGCCAGACTGGCTAAGAGAAAAGAGAGAACATCAAAATTATTCAAAGCAGAAACACAAGAGAGGACATTAATACAGACTTTACAAAATAAGGATTATAAAAGGATAATGTGAACAACTGTACACCAAATTGGATAACCTAGATGAAATGGACAAACTACCACAAAAACTACCAAAACTCACACAAAAAGAAATAGAAAATCTAAATAGATCTATAAGAAATAAGGAGATTGAATCTGTAAGCCGAACCCTCCCAATAAAACAACCATACCCCAATAAAATAAAATTTAAAAAAAAACAAACAAAAAAACTCCCAACAAATAAAAGTCTAGGACCAGATTTCTTTAATGGTGAATTCTATCAATTATTTATAGGATTGACACCAATCCTTCTCAAACTCTTCCACAAAAGTGAAAAGGTGGGAACACTTTCTAACTCATTCTGTGAGGTCAACATTACCCTGATACTGAAGCCAAAGGCATTATCAAAAAACAAAAACAAAAAACCCAACCAAAGAATAATAACCCTTATGAATACAGATGAAGAAATCATCAACAAAATACTAGAAAACCAAATCCAGCAGATTATACACATATATATACACACATATACAACATATACATCATGACCTAGTGGGACTTATCCTAGGTATATAAAGGTAATTAACATATAAAAAATCAATCAATATCATCTATCTTATTAAGAGAATGAAGGAAAAAACACAATATTAACTCAATTGATGAAGAAAAAGTGTTTGACAAAGCCTAACGCTCTTTCTGATAAAAACACTCAGTAAAACAGGAATAGAAAGAAACGTCCCCAGTTTGATAAAAGCCATATATGAACAACTTACAGCTAACATCATACTCAATGGTAAAAGAATGAAAACTTTTGCCCCAATATCAAGAACAAGACAAGGATGCCCACTTTCACCACTTCTATTCAACATAGTACTGGAAAATTCAGCTGGACAAAATAGGCAAAAAAAGTAAAATAAAAGGCATCCAAAGTGGAAAAAAAGAAGTACAACTATCTCTATTCACAGACAACATGATCTATAGAAAACTATAAATACACACACACACACACACACACAGAGTTAGAGCTAATAAACGAATTTATCAAAATTGCAGGATACAAATCTATGCAGAAAAATCAGTTGTATTTCTGTAAGATAGCAATCACCATTCCAAAAAGGCAATTAAGAAAAAAATTCCATTTACAATAGCATTTAAAAAAATACTTAGGAATAAATTTAACAAAGGCCATGTAAGATATGGGCACTGAAAACTACAAAACATTGCTGAAAGGAATTAAAGTATATCTAAATAAATGGAAAGACATCCTGTGAATAATGAAATCTAAATAAATCAAAGACAAGGGGCTTCCCTGGTGGCACAGTGGTTAAGAATCCACCTGCCAATGCAGGGGACACAGGTTTGAGCCCTGGTCTGGGAAGATCCCACATGCCACGGAGCAACTAAGCCCGTGCGCCACAACTACTGAGCCTGTGCTCTAGAGGCCGCGAGCCACAACTCCTGAAGCCCGCGTGCCTAGAGCCCGTGCTCTGAAAGAAGGGAAGCCATCACAATGAGAAGCCTGGGCACTGCAAATGAAGAGTAGCTGCCGCTCACGGCAACTAGAGAAAGCCCATGCACAGTAATGAAGACCTAAAGCAGCCAAAAATAAATAAATTAAATAAATTTATTAAAGAAAAATAAATCAAAGACATGAATTGGAAGACATAATATTGTTAAGATGACAATACTACCCAAAGTGACCTACAGATTCGATGCAATTCCTATCAAAATTCCAACGATGTTTTTTTGCAGAAATTCATATGGAATTTCAAGGGACCCAGAACAGCCAAAACAATCTTGAAAAAGAACAAAGTTGGAAGACTCACACTTCTCGGTTTCAAAACTTACTACAAAACTACAATTATCAAAACAGTGTGGTACTGGCATAAGGACAGACATACAGACCAACGGGATGGAACTGAAAGCCCAGGAATAAACCCTCACATCTATGGCCAATTGATGTTTTTTGTTTGTTTGTTTGTTTTGCGGTACGCGGGCCTCTCACTGTTGTGGCCTCTCCCATTGCGGAGCACAGGCTCCGGATGCTCAGGCTCAGCGGCCATGGCTCACGGGCCCAGCCGCTCCGCGGCATGTGGGATCTTCCCAGACTGGGGCACAAACCTGTGTCCCCTGCATCAGCAGGCGGACTCTCAACCACTGTGCCACTAGGGAAGCCCTGGTCAATTGATTTTTGACAAGGGTACCATGACCATTCAATGGGGAAAAACAGTCTCTTCCACAACTGATGCTAGGAAAACTGAAGAGCCACCTGCAAAAGAATGAAGCTGAACCCTTACCTTATACCATATATAAAATTTAACACAAGCAGATCAAAGATCCAAATTTAAAAGCTAAAATTCTAACACTCAGAAGAAAACATGGAGGCAAATCTTCATGACTTTCGTTTTGGCAATGATTTCTTAAATATAACACTAAATGCATGGGCGAAAATAGAAAAAAATAGATAAATTGGACTTCATAACAACTGAAAACTTGTGCATCAAAAGACAGTATCAAAAGAGTGAAGACAACTCACAAAATGGGAGAAAATATTTGCAAATCATATCTAATAATAGTTTAATACCCAGAATTTATAAAGAATTCCTACAATTAAATACTGTAAAGACAACCCAACTTAAAGGAATGGCCAATAAACACATGAAAAGTTACTCAACAGTCACTAAGGGAATGCAAATCAAAATCACAATGAGATATTTCATACCTACTACAGATGCTATAACATAAGGGAAAATAACAAGCATTGAGGAGAATGTGGAGAAACTGAAACCCTCCTACACTGCTGGTAGGAATGTAAAATGGGACAGCCAATGTGGAAAAGAGTGTGGTGGTTCCTCAAAAAGTTAAACATAGAATTACCATATAACCCAGCAGTTCTATTCCTAGGTATACACTATACACCCAAAAGAATTAATAACAGGGACTCAAACAGATATTTATACAGCAATATTCATAGCAGCATTATTCACAATAGCCAAAAGTTGAAAAACTCTAAGCGCCATCAACTGATAAACAAAATTTGGTATAAACATAAAATAGAATATTATCCAACCACAAAAAGGGGTAAGATTCTGATACATGCTACAACAGGGATGAACCTTATAAACACTGTGCCAAGTATAAAAGGCAGACACAGAAGGGAAAATGCTGTATGATTCCTCTTATACAAAATATCTAGAATAGGTAAATTCATAGAAACAGAAATATTAGAGGTTACCAGGAGCTGGTAAGAGGGGAAGTGGGGATATTTAAGGAGAGTTTCTGTTTGGGGTGATGAAGAAAATTGGAAATAGTGGTGATGGTTACACAACACTGTGAATGGAAATGCCACTGAATTGTATACATAATGTTTAAAATGGCAAATTTTATGTTTTTATATATATATATATATATATATTCACAAACACACACAAAGCCAAGCACGCTCCTACCTCGGGGCCTTTGCACTTGCTGAATACACTCTTCCCTCATTTCCTATAAATTCTTTTCTCAAAAGTAACTTTCTTGGTGAGGTCATTCCTGACCAACCTATTTAAAACGTCATCGTTCTCCTCCAATACTTCACATCTCTGTCCCCCCACTTTTTGCCTTAGTATTAGCTAACATTCTATATACTTTACATATTTATTTTGTTTAAAGCTTATGTTACCCAGAATATGTAAGTTCTAAGAGGTCAGAAATTTATCCTTATCATATAGTAAGCAGTAAAAAAAATACTTATTCATGTCACATACACACAAAACTTTCTATTTGGGTAGGTGGCAAAGAAGGAATTCTACGTAAGGCAGAAACTGTTTTTGCCCTTTTAAAAAATCTTACGTGAAACTTTCTTTAAAAATGGCATTAGGGGTTATCTGGACATTAAGCTTATGACCCATTTAAAAATATTTTTAGTTTTTTTCTTCCAGTTTTACTGAGATATACTTGACATACAGCACTGTGTAAGTGGAAAGTGTACAGCATAATGATCTAACTTACATACATCATGAAACTGTTATCACAGTAAGTTTAGAGATCATCCATCATTTCATATAGATACAAAATTGAATAGAAAAAAAATTTTTTGTGATGTGAACTGTTAGGATTTACTCTCAACAACTTCCATATATAACATTCAGAAGTGTTAATTCTATCATGTTGTACACTACATCCCTAATACTTGTTTATCTTATACTTTACCTTGTACCTTTTGATGGCCTTCATCCAATTCCCCTCCCCCCAGCCACTACTCCCGCCTCTGGTAATGACAAATCTGACCTGTTTCTATGAGTTTGTTTGTATGTTTGTTTTTGAAGTGTAATTCACCTACATTATGTTAGTTCCTGTTACACAAGAGTCTTTTTCTATACATTTCAAAATGATCACCATGATAAGTCTAATCATGATGTCACCATACAAAGATATTACTTGGTTATTAACTATATTCCCCACACTGTACCTTTCATACCAGTGATTCATTTATTTTTGCAACTGGAAGTTTGTACCTCTCAATCTCCCTCACTTCTTTCTTTCCTCTCCCACCCTCTTTCCTCTGGCAACCACCTGTTTGTTCTCCGTATCTATAATTCTTGTTTCAGTTTTGTTATGACCTTGTTTTGTTTTTCAGATTCCACATGCAAGTAAAATTATACAGTATTTGTCTTTCTCTTATTTCACTTAGCATAATACCCTCTAGGGCCATGCATGTTATTGCAAATGGCAAGACTGCATTCTTTCTTCTATATATACCACATCTTTTTTATCTGTTCATCTAATGATGGGCACTTGGGTTGCTTCCATATCTTGGCTATTATAAATAGTGCTGCAATGAACACAGGCGTGCATATATCTTTTCAAATTAGTGTTTTTGTCCCCAAAGCACAAAATATTTTCAAGTTTTAATTGTGGTAAAATATACATAAAATGTACCATCTTAACCATTTTTAAGTGTACAGTTCAGTAGTTTTAAGCATATTGACTGTTGTGTAACCAATCTGTAGAATTTTTTCATCTTGCAACTTTGAAATCCTGTACCCATTTATTTAAACAACTCCCCATTCTCCTTCCTCCAATCCCAACCCCTGGCAACAACCATTCTGCCGTTTCTAAAGAATGTGACTACATTAGATACCTCATCTAAGGGGAATTATACAATGTGTTTGTGTGTGTGTGTGTGTGTGTGTGTGTGTGTGTGTGTGTGTGTGTGTAAGTGGCTTATTTCACTTAGCATAATATATTCAAGGTTCATCCATGTTGTAGCATATGTCAGAACTTCCTATCTTTTTAAGGCTGAATAACACTCCATTGTACGTATATTATGGCCCATTAAAATTTTTTCCAGTATTTTTCAAATTCTTTTTGAACAAGAAGCATGATACGCTATAGAATCTACCCTTCAGTAGTATACTTAGCTATTTTATGGGAAGTAGAGTAGAAGATGTCTGGATACCAAATCCCAAACTGCGACCCAATTATCAGACCTAACCCGCTGAGAAAACTTCTAACCAAAATACTATACTATGAAACTTAATTCTTTAATATGAACATCAACTGTGTCTCTCCTTAATTTACCTGATAGTTACGTATAAGCCTAAACAGACATGTTCAAAGTAGACTGAAAGGATCCAAAAGAGAAATTTCCTTATCCAATATTATAGACTAAAACCTATTAGTATTATTTGTTTTCCCCCTACCAGGAGACCAAAATTCTAATCCCTGTAACTAACTGAAAGTGTGACAATATACTTAACCGTCTGGCCCCCCAGTTACCTCGTCAATGACAGGTTTGGACTGAATGCTTGTGAAGGTGTCTTATAACTCAACACTGTCTACTTGGTTTATTTTCTACTCACATATTCACAAAACACCTACCCCAACCAAACTAGAGATATCAGGAAAAAAAGATTAAAATCCTCATTAAGGAATAAATGCAAGATAAAAAGTAGTGGGCTCTATATTCTAAAATAAAAGCTTATGAGATTTAACTTTAAAAATACCTTTTAACTTAAAAAAAAACATTATTTTTTCCTCTTGAAGACATCAACCATAATGTTCTATACCTAAAATTCTAAAAACAATAATAATTATTATGTTACGATTGTTCTATTCTTCTACTATTTGTAGGAGTATCACTGTCCTCATTTAAAAAAAATTTTCAGGCTAGTATGACCTTAACATATAACAACATGAACACCAGCAAAAACTAGAACTTAACAGAGAAATAAACTAATTTCTAATAGTTATCCAGAAAAACATCCTTCAAAATTATTCCCAGTAGACAATTTAACATAACTTAGGTTGTTTTATTAATGTACAATACACAAAATCACCACAGAAGTCAAGATAAGAAGATTTACAAGTCATGTATTCCAATCTCTATTAACATTTGTGTACAGAACTCTATTAAATCCCATCCTTATGTCTGTTCTGTTTTCTTGGTATGTTTCAGATTAATCTAACTGCATAAGGTATCCATCCAGCTGATTAGTTATAAAATAAATTAGATCACTAGTCAATAAGAAAAATATCTGGCAAATACCAATCAGCCATGGCATAGTTGAAGGAGCTCAGGCGTGAGTTCAAATTCTGCCATCTCTAAGCTGCATAACCTTCAGCAGTTCTTTTAAATTCTTTTTCCTCACCTGACCATCTACACTGCAGAGCTGTTACAGAGTTCAGAAGAATAAAGTCTAAAATATAGTAAGTGCTCAACATATATGTATTTCCCTCTCACTGACCTGTAGAACTAAGAACATATATCAAGATTCTACGTTGGCTTGCAGAAAAATTACTAAGAGCCTGTTATATCTGATTGTACTTAGTTTCCAACTCGTTTAAAAAATATTTATACTAACCAGCAGTATCATCAATATGCCAAAACTCATCTTTGTCCTCCCAATATATATGCTTGCTCATTTTATTCCCTTACTAAAGATATCAATGCCTCTCTACCCATATTTGCTTCGATTCCCCCACAGGTAATCCATGCCTTAACCATATTGAAATGTTGCCTGAATTCATCAAACTTTCTCACATCTCCATTAATACATACAGGAAGTTCTCTTCACCTATAATATCACTTTCCCACCACCCCTGTTACTCTATTTAGTGCTTCTGATATTAAACTCAAGTTCTACCATCTCTAGGAAGCCAGTACACACACACACACACACACACATACACACACACACACACACACACACACACACACACACACAACCCGGCCCTCTGGAAAGGTTAAGCATTCATTAATTAATTTTTTTATTTTTCAGCCATGCCATGCAGCATGTGGGACCTTAGTTCCCCAAACAGGGGTCGAACCCGTGCCCCCTGCATTGGAAGTGCAGAGTCTTAACCACTGGACCACCAGGGAAGTCCCAAGCATTCATTTTTTGTATTCCACACTGTACACACTATATTATCATTCTTGGTCTACTTGTCTGTCTTCCCTACTAAACAAGAGGAGTGCAGAGAATGGTTCTTATTCATCTTTATCCTTAACGTCTACTAGTATAATTCCTGGCACATAGTAAATACCCAAATGTTTTCAAGAATTCAATGTCATAACGTAAAACAAAACAAAACCTCTCAATCCTTAATAGTTACACCAAAAATTGAGATTCAAAAGCATTCTTTTAAGCAACAATGTACCATTTTTATGACTTGAAGTATGCCTCCACTGAAATGCACTTAAAAATGGTTAAAGCAGTATATTTTAGGCTATATATACACTACACACACACACACACACACACACACACACACACACACACACACACACACACACACACAGAATGTCTCAGTGATCCAACTGAAGCTTATCCCTCAAAGAATTTTGCTTTCATTGATAAGTTATTCTACAAGGGACCCTATAGCATAGTGGTTAAAAGTAAGGGCTCTGAAAAGAGACTGGTAAGCTTTATCACTTGTTAGCTATGTAATCTTAGGCAAGTCAATCATTTTGAAGCTCAGTTTCTTCATCTGCAAAATGGGGATTGTAATAGTACTGATCTCATAGAACTGTAGTAAATAACTCATATAAAGTACTGCGTAAATACTGTTTTCAAACTGTGCTCCCTAGATTGTTGGGTGATCCTTAGCCAAAGAAAGAAAGGGCTTTAGACCACCCCTTCCCCCATTTCTTCCCCTATAAAAGATTCCACCCCATATATTCTTTTACTTTACAGATTGATCTGTCAAGTAGGATTTTTTAAAAACAAAGCATTCCTTGGTTTAAAAGAACTGAAACCACTAATCTAATAGCACTCAACTGATGCTCATATTAACATCTCAGTCTGTAGATCGCCACTTACTAAATTCAATTATTGAAACTTACTTTGTTGGCATTCATACTTAATTTAGCTTTGCTTTGCATCTCACAGAAAGGGAAATCTTTAAAAATACAATCTCATCTCTACTCTCGGTAAAAGCTAACTGGGAATAACTAATTTGGGGCTGATATTGAAGACAGATTATAAGTTTCCTAGCTGCTACTGAGTCAGGTCAAGTTGTTTAACTGAAGTGGTCCTGAACATCAATCATACTCATAATCAAATTAAGAGAGTGTGTGTGTATACTATTAACATTAAAAACAAGAAACTGATTTAAGTGAAGAATTTTCCAAAGTTTGAAATACACTAAAAACTGAGACCCAGGTTGATTATCACTAACTTGCAAGGTTGTTGCAGAGTTTAAAAATACAAAGTTCCTAAAATATAGTAAGTGCTTAATAAATGCAGCTTTCCCTCTCATACCTGTCATCTCTTTTCTGACTTCCCAACAACCTATAGTCATTCAAACCTTCCCATGGCTGTTAGGCTTTTCTAGACCTCCTCAGACTCTTTCACTAATTATCTCCAATGCTGTCCTCTCATCACCTTCAAAACCCTTGTGTTCTTTTTCACTCACTCAACCCACCATAGTTTATTAACATCACCACTGTAATTTTACCTCCTTGCCTCAGTCCAATTCAATGTTTCTGAATATCTGTAATATTTATAATATTTACTATTTGCCTGGAACCAAACCTTTACCTTCAATGTGGTCCTTGCTTTTGTTTAATGTTTAAATTCATTTTCCTACGCTTCTAGGCTATCTCTTTGCAGTTATTTGTTTTCTCTCCTCAATTCTTCAATCCTAACTTCCCCATTCTCACCCCAAAACAATTTTGCCTCTTACACTTCTGAGGTTTTCCAGTTGAAAGTCACCAATCATCTTTACAGAAGTCATGTATCTGTCTTTGCATCTATCCCTTTTTTCTTCTATAAATACTATTTTCAGAAGAGGAAGCATGACTCTTCCCCAAAGATAAATCTTTCACCTCTTAATACCTACCATTCCATCTAGCCTTTCAAAGGGACTTACACCCATACATTCCACCTCTCTCGAGGATCTTTAATCACCCGCTGCAATTGCCTGCTTTCCTTCTAACTTTAGGCATCAGATCTCTCCTACCTCAAAAATGTAAATGTACAAATGAAATTATCTTGTTTCTATCCTATTCAAAGACAAATATTGAAAATAAATTATCCACTGCCTCCATTTTCCAAATACCCATTTTCTTGTCCTCCTGTACTTTAGTTTCTGCCCCCATAAAATTACTGCAACTCTTTCAAAGATAACTAAGAAAATATAGAGAGAAATATATTGAATTCAAGTCAGCTAATTCCATGGGAAAAAAAATTTTAATTTACTCAAACTGTAGTAAAGCACAAAATTTTAAGATAAAACAAATTTTATGCAAAATATATGAAACCTAATCATTGTCCTCACCATTTTTTCCCTCTTATAAAAGAATTAACAAGATATATTAGCAGTTATCTTTCAGAAGAATAACCACTGATTTCCAATATTCGTTTTTTTTGTTTTTTTTTTATGTTTTTTTTGGCCACATGGCTTGTGGGATCTTAGTTCCCCAACCAGGGACTGAACCCAGGCCTTTGGCAGTGAAAACATGGAATCCTAACCACTGGACTGCCAGGAATTCCTCTAGGATAAAATTTAATAAGCTTTACAGGGCTGCTGCTTACTCAGGTAAACTAAACTGAAATAACCAATGGCCAAAAAAGATACTTTCTTTCCCCCCAAATTTCAAACCACGTCCGTTTGTAGCAGTAACAGTGTCTAAAATTACTGGTTAAAAAAGTTCTAAAGCATAACCAAAAAAAACACACCAAAAACCCTTAGATATTCATTTAGCTAACTACATTTAATTATGCCAAATTACAACAGAAACATCAATATCTACAGCTATTTGATAAATAATAGCTACTAATGACATAAGCTATAATTTTTACTCATAAGCACCCAAAGCCTCATTTAAAATGATACATTTAATATCAGACTGCCTACAAGCTAATAACTTTCAGATTGTTAATTTCCTGAGAATATCAAAAAAACAAGACTTTTCTATTCCACACCATCACCCAAGTAATACATAAACCCATCTAATACTACATTCTAGTTCTTTTTTTCTCAAACCTTCATATTTAATATAATCTATATTCACAAATAAACTTTCAAAAACTGAAGTACATTGTTAAAAAGTAAGATCATTTCAGTTACCAATTTTTCTAACATAAATAGGAAGCCCAGTCTTTCGTCTCAAAACGCATTCTATGGGGACTTCCCTGGTGGCACAGTGGTTAAGAATCCGCCTGCCAATGCAGGGGACACAGGCTCGAGCCCTGGTCGGGGAAGATCCCACATGCGGCGGAGCAACCAAACCTGCGCGCCACAACTACCAAGCCTGCACTCTAGAGCCCGTGAGCCACACTACTGAGCCTGTGCTCTAGAATGCGCGAGCCACAACTACTGAAGCCCGCGTGCCTAGAGCCTGTGCTGCGCAACAAGAGAAGCCACCGCAATGAGAAGCCCGGGCACCACAACAAAGAGTAGCCCCCGCTCCCTGCAACTAGAGCAAGCCTGCGCACAGCAACTAAGACCCAAGGCAGCCAAAAATAAATAAATAAATTCTTTTAATAGAAAAAAATGCTAAAAACACGTACTATGTCTTAGTGTGCTGTCACACACAGAGCTAAAGCTATCCTGAGAGCCAGCACTCAGATAAAACCAGTCCTCACCTTCTGAAGCACTTGTCTATGGATACTGTTCAAACCTTGATTTCTCACCAATCCTTTTTCTCCCCCTATCTTCTTCTCAGTACATCTCACCATCATCTACCTAATTCCTCAAGCCAGGAACGTGGAGATCATTTTTTTTTTTAATTTATTTACTTATATTTTATTTTGGCTGTGTGGGGTCTTCGGTAGTTGTGGCGCATAGGTTTAGTTGCTCCGCGGCATGTGGGATCTTCCCGGACCAGGGCTCGAACCCATGTTCCATGCATTGGCAGGCGGACGGATTCTTAACCACTGCGCCGAAGTCCATGGAGGTCATTCTTGACACCTTTCATTTACACCCAATTCATCATGCAGTTGTCAACTGCGCCACCTGTCTCTATCAAATCAAATTTTGTATATACATATACACATATATCCTCTTCCATTCCTTTATCTCTACAGCTGCTACCCTAGTTCCAGTTATCATCATGTCTTACCTCAACAACTGTAGTAGCACAATGTCTTTGCTTTTACCCTTGCCCTTCTCCAATCCATTTTCAGCCAAAGTGATGTTTTAAAAATTTAAAGTATATTACTCCTCTGCTTCAAAATCTTCAATGACTGCAATATCCTTAGTAAAACCCAGAAGTCTTTAACATGTCCTTCAAGGCCCTGCATGGCCCTGCATGATCTGCTCTCTGCCTCTCTCATTTCATCTTGCACGGTTTCCCTCCATTATTATCCTCTTGCCACCCTGAACTTCTTTCATTCCTTCCAACATATTAACCTCTCTCCTGCCTTCATACGTATTTTTTCCATTCTAGGAAACTCTTTTCCTGCCTGGTTTCTTATTCTTTATGTCTTGACTTAAATATCACCACCTGAGAGGCCTTCTCTGACCGTACAAACTAAAGCCCTCACCATTTTTCTCTCATAGCACTCTTTTCCCTTACTGAATTCACCCCAAATTGTAATTTTACATTTATTTGCTTGTTCATTATGTCTTTCCACTATTATGCTGTAGATTCTACAAAGGCAAGGATTACACTACATATAATAAATTAATAAGTAAAAGGATCACTTAATAAATCTGCTTAGTGGATGAATGAATGGATGTGCATGACCTAGAATCCAGGAAACAAATTACAGCTCTAAGTGGCTTCCCCTCCTCTGGGTCTCCCATCGTCACGTGATCAACTTTCCAAAAGAGAGGAGCAAACTGTTACCAAAAGAGAGGAGCAGAAGGTGTTCCTGCAAACTCAAAGGCAATACAATAGGAGGAATGCCAGGAAATTGTACTTGATGTCAAATAGGTGAGACAAATAATGGTATGATTTCATGGGAAGGAGAAATCCTTAAGGGCTACAATGATGAGAGATGATTTTATTCACAAGGTGGAATTTGACCTGAGTATTCAGACTGGTAAAATCTGGAGAGGTAGAATGTATGGGGAGTGAAGCCCATATAAGGAGTTAAGAGACACAAAGTGTTAGAAGACAATTATAGAACTGGAATGTGGCAACTTATATTTACAAAGTAGATAAGTGTAAAAATACTAAATCTCTCATCATGTAAGAAATCTGTATTTTGTTAAAAGATGTTAATCACGTTAAGACCACAACATCTACAAAACATTTGAAAGGTTACAATAAAATCATTCTACCTCAGTCTCCATAAATCCCTTCTAATTCTCATCTTTGGCTTTTAAAGTTTTTCAAACGTTTATGACAACACACTCTCATAATTAGTTTTCATAACTCATTTTCACTCTGACCAACTACCTCAAGTTTCCATATTCTTATCACTGTGCTCTTTATTCACTATACTGACACCTGATGAAATTTCCCCAGTAGATCTACTATTTCAATCATATTTATTTTTCCTTTATAGCCTTTGATCTCTCTAGGACTTCATTTTTTTCTTCTGTCGAAGCAGCTGACTTTTTCTTGTTCTACATTTATTTCAATGATATAACTCTTCAGAAAATCTAAAATATTCATATGTACCAACATTTTAATTTTACTATTGGTAGAAGCTTCAAAAGATTTTACTTCTAAATCTGTAATGTTACTTCAGTTCCTGCCTCCGAAATTTACACAAGCCCCTCCTTCAGTTCTATCTTGTTTCCATAGGTAAATTATCAAGGTCTAGTTCAATGCCTTATGGAAGGCATTCAGTTATATTAGACAAGAGGTTTGGAGTTAAAAGTTTCTAGAGATACTTCCAAATTGAAAATTCTATGATTTCATTAATCTTATCTTGTCATGGGCTTTTTCCATTGACAACACTGCTTATCTTTATTCATGCTTGCCTACTTGAGGTTATTCTAAAAATGTTTTCCGGTTAAGGCCAACTTGTACCTGAAATACCAATATACCACTATTTCTTTCAAAACCTCTGCTTTTTCTAACACTTAAATCCAAGCATAATTTTTGCATTTCACAGGAGTATCTCAGGATACTTAGAATCACAGAATTGTCAAACTGGAGCAAACTAAGGTTCACAGAATTTAAGAAACTTGACTACATCTATATAGCTAGTAAAGTGACAAAAGTCCTGATTCTCTCTAATCAGCACTCCTTCCAAGTCAAGAAGGCTTTACTGGTTACTCCAGCACAATGTTTTCTTCCTAATGCTATTTCCTATGTCCTTAGGACATCATCTTCTCCTAGTTAATCAATCACAACGTTTTTGTTTTTTAACTCTCAATTACCCTCACTCTCCTAAAACCGTTCAAGGATGACAGAGATACCAGAAGCAAAACTGGGAGGCAACTACTTTGCTTTTTCTCAGATCATTTTATGTCTATATTATATGATCTGCATTTTATAGGAAATTCCCCAAGGAGTGAGACCTGCCAATACTTTGTAGTACACTACAACGATTTAATGTGAAGTGCTAAGGCAATGGAAGCATAAACAGAAAAGTCTTGGAAGATACATGGTTTTACTTGCTTGGAGCAATAGATATTTTTCATTTAGTAAATATTTATCAAATATCAATCATATGGAAGGCTCTGTGCTACCTATTAGCAAAAAGTCACATTTAAATTCAAATACTGTAAATCAAACAGAAAAGAAACACTATGTTCATCCTTTTGCAAAAACAAAAACACCAAAAACAAACACAGCACAACCCTCCCTCTGTAAAGTGGAATCCCCCCTTAAGTTCACCTTCTGTATATTCAAGTGTTTGTAGACCTAATGCTTCTAAGTACCTGTACAATTATACACAGAGTTTAGACAGAGTAACATTACAAAACAAGCCCTCTTTCCTTTTCAAGATCATAGCTACTTTAGTAAAAGTGGTGAGACTGAAATCGGAGAAAACGAAACGCTGAAAAGTGGAATGCAAAACTGAGAAATTAAACTGCGATAATGACTGCATTAAGGAAAATAAACTTTATTTAACGGGGGGCGGGGACTCTGAGGTACTTATGAGTATTTCACATAAACTGATAAAAGTCACAAAAGCGTCAAATCCCAGTCTTCCAAGAAAGTAACACTGTAAATATCACCATTAAAAAAACAAATTCTTGTCTACTTTGTTCTGAAAAGTTTTATTTTCCTTAAAAACAAAACCAAACAAGAAAAAAGCAAAACAAAACCAAAAAAGGAACAAACAGAAACCACTCTGAGCTGGCGACTGCGACAGGCCAGTCAGACACCCAGGCTTTCTGGGTCGTGCTTGGCTTTGGGATGCATGTCCGCGAAGAGAGCCCTGGAACCACCCATCACGTCCCACACCCAGATCCCAAGAAAGCAGCAGTCGCGGCGGAGGCCCGACACACACAGGGGCTGGTGGGGTCCGGGGTCCGGGCCCTGCTGCAGACATGGAGAGGCCCTCGGGACGGAGGATAACAGAGAGGCAGCGCGGTCGTAACCCGGACGCCTAGGCCAGGAAAAGCGCCGAGGGCGTCCAGGGCTCGAGGGCACCCAGCACTCGCGCGGGACGCCTTGTCATGAGTCACGGAGGCGAGAAAGCAGGCGGGCGGGGGAAGAGGCTGCAGAATGGAGGGAAGCCCGACCCTCCGGAGGGAAGCGAGCGGACGGGGAGGCCCCGACCTCACACGGGGCAGGGAAGGGGGGCCCTGCCTACCCACGCCCGGCCCGCCCTGCCCTCACCTCCATCCGACGCAACAGGCGCTGCGGCCGGGTCCGGACCCCGGGGTCTGCGTGCTGGGGGGCGGGGGCAGCAGCCCGCAGCCATGACAGGAGCGGGGCTGGCCGCGGGCGGGCTGGGCCGCACGTGCGGGCAGCGGCCCCTCCCCGGCCTCCCCGCGCTCTCGCCCGCCCGCCCCCGGGGGCCGGCCCCTCACCTCGGCGGCGGCAACGCGGCCCGGCCTGCCCCGACCCCCCCACCTCGGCGGAGTGGCGGCGGCACGTACTCACCGCCGCTCACGGGTTCTCGGGCTTCGCCATGACTGAGGCGCCCCTTGCGCCCCCCGCTTCGACCGAGACTGACACGCGCGGCTGGCCGGGCGGGGGCGGCCTCAGGCGACCACCCGGCTGACAGAACCCGCCCCCGCCTCTCCCCACCAGTTGAGCAGCGGCCACTGCCCTGCGGCGCCCCCAGGCTTTCTCCCCACGCCTGGGGCGGCGGGTGGCAGCGACAGGCAGCTGCGGCACTTACCGGCGGCGCGGCCAGGCCCCCCTGTCAGCGCGGGGCCGGGAGGGAGAGGAGGGAGGAGTGAAGGGGCACCGCCTCCCCCGCGCCGCCACGCACCCGCCTGATTGGCCCAGTTCACTCCCCCAGCGCGACCCCACCAGCCCCTGCGAGCGGCACTCCGGCAGCACCGGCGCGTCATTTGCATACTTGTGCCCGCGCCGCTGATTGGCCCGGGCTCGGAGGGGCGGTGGAGACGGCGGCAGCTCCCGCCGCTGCTCCCGCCGCGTCGGGCGACCGAGGAGGGAGGATCCTCTCTGCCGCTCCCCTTCCCTCACGGCCCGGCCCGACCTGGGGCGGAGGGCGGCGGGAGGCGGGGTCGCCGCCCGGCTCCAACATGGCCCCGCGCGCCGCCGACCCAATCGCCGGTGCGGTTACTCCGAGAGCCCTGGGCGGCCTCGGGGCGGGGAAGTGTTGGGGCCGGGCGCCCTCTGGCCGGAGCGCGGGGCAGTGCAGTGGCCCGGGCTCCCGTCGCCGCCCCGCCGCGGCCGCCACGTCAGGCCGCGCCCTCGCGGCGGCCTCTCCCCTCCCCGCGGCCCGGCCGCCACGTCAGACCCGGCAGGCACGCCCTAGCCGCGAGCTGACCGGTGGGGGGGTCGGCGCCGAGGTCACTCACACGCTGGGCCCGGGGCCGCCGAGGAACCGCGAGAGTTTCTAGAGCCTCCCTCTTGACACAGCCGTAGTCTTGGACCCTGGTTCTCACTTCGCTCTGAGACTGCGGTGGCACACGCCTGTGCTTTAAAATCGGGAGCAAGGAGAGTGTCGCCGCGATGATGCAGCGATTCAGTCCAGGTGCTAAGCACCTGCCGCGGAAAAGGCACCAGGCTGAGGAGAGATCCAGCACCAAACCCTAATCTAGAGAGAGTACGCACCTCGAGTGGTAGAGAGCTGGGGCTGACACACCTAGTCATCTCCATGGTCAGGCCCACGTTCTAAATTAAACAGCTATGAAGGGAAAGAAAGACCCCCCGCCCCCGCCAAAAAAAAAAAGGGCGGGGGAGAAGGTGACGCTGGGCCAGAAGTAGGGGGCGTATAGAAAACCGCGGCCTGAGAAGGCGTGGGGAAACCTGGGTTCCCTCTCGCTCTGTCACTAATTAACTGAGTGACCTACATTAAATCATAACGTGTCCCAAGGCCTCGGTTTTCCCTTCTGTGAAATGAAGAGGCTGGACACATTTTTCTAAAAGCCTTCCGATTCTAAAATTCTACCGGTCTCTCTTTCAGGCCCTGAGCTGGCTTTAATACCTGACTAAAACTTCAGCATCCATATTAGAACGAGAGAAGACAAAATAATGGAACGTTAGAACTTCAGCCAGCCTCCCTGATGTTTGTTCGGAACTGTTTACCGTTTCAAATCCTAGGAGGGTGATATCTAACATTCACTTTACAGTTGACAGAAATCTCTTGACTTTCTGTCTTCACAAAGAAGCATAGAGCAATGTCACTGTGCTTGTTTATGCCTCACCAGAATGGAATGGCCGCGGTATACAGAGTGCTAGTTGCCAAGTAATTTCATTCTTCATATTCCGCATGAAGGCTCTCCAGAGTAGAGCAACACAACTCTATTTAGCTGAGATACTGAAAGGGTTAGGAGAAAACCCTGCTGAGAGAGAAGTTACAATTACAGTTTCGATTCCCCTCAAGGATACTTAATAACAGCTACACCACTAGGATAAGAATGCACGGAAACAGTTCATCTCTGAGCTCGCTTACACTACTTATTTGAATACCACTTTAGTTTGCAAATCCAACCTGTTGAGTCAAATCTAAGGCCAGTAACATCTCATTTATCAACTTTACCTACTTGACAGAACTTCTCCCCAAGAAAACTCACATTTTCTTGAATACAGCCCTTTGAAAAAATAAAGTTTGGTGATTAAGGAGCATCATTATCAACACTATTGCAGTTTATTATGACCAATGAATGCCCTCAAAATTATGTAGATTTGTCCCTATAATAATGACCTCTAGAATGCTGTTTTTATGATTAAATTTACATCTGTTTTTTTTTGTTTGTTTGCTTTCAGGTTTTTTTGTCTCCTTTATCACTCCTGGGCTGACACTGCTCCATTGTCCTACCTAACAACCTTCTTTCGTTTTTTTTTTTTGTTTTGTTTTTAATGCTTCTATTGTACTATGAACCTAGACACAGATAAACTTCTATTAGTTTAGACTTTCAAGATTTGAGTAAAGATTTTCTGTGGGGTTCTCCTGTGAGTTAAGCACATGAGTTTTTTTGTTTTTAATTAATTAATTAATTTTGGCTGCGTTGGGTCTTTGTTGCTGCACACAGGCTTTCTCTAGTTGCGGCGAGCAGGGGCTACTCTTCATTGTGGTGTGCGGGCTTCTCATTGCAATGGCTTCTCTTGTCGCAGAGCACGGGCTCTAGGCGCGTGGGCTCAGTAGTTGTGGCACACAGGCTCAGTAGTTGTGGCGCACGGGCTTAGTTGCTCCACAGCATGTGGGATCTTCCCATACCAGGGCTCGAACCCGTGTCCCCTGCATTGGCAGGAGGATTCTTAACCACTGCACCACCAGGGAAGCCCATTTTTTTCGTTTTTAAAAATATTTATTTATTTACTTTTTTGACTGCACCAGTCTTAGTTGTGCCATGGGGATCTTCTTTGCCGCATTAAGGATCTTCGTTGCAACATGTGGGATCTTTATTTGGGGCATGCGGGATATAGTTCCCTGACCAGGGATCAAACCTGGTCCCCCTGTATTGGAAGCGCAGAGTATTAACCACTGGACTACCAGGGAAGTCCGCAAGCACATGAGGGTTTTTGACATCTATTTTGCTCAGTGACGAGTTCTTGCTTACTTCTGAAATCTTAGTAGTATTCTTTTTTTTTTTTTTTTTTGCGGTATGCGGGCCTCTCACTGTTGTGGCCTCTCCCGTTGCGGAGCACAGGCTCCGGACACGCAGGCTCAGTGGCCATGGCTCACGGGCCCAGCCGCTCCACGGCATGTGGGATCTTCCCAGACCGGGGCACAAACCCATGTCCCCTGCATCAGCAGGCGGACTCTCAACCACTGCACCACCAAGGAAGCCCCTTAGTAGTATTCTTGGTAACTGAGGTTTCTGGATATGTGCACTCTGGAAAAACCATTGCAAAGGATGGCTCTAAATCCCAGAATTTAGAAGCTACATCAGTAAACACTACTCTTTGCAATTTAAATTAATAAGAATCAATATCATCAACATCAAAATCTAGCAACACTGGCCTACTAGTTCCATCAGGCAATGGAATGTCCAGAACCAGGTGGTAGCAATGCTCTCTCCAGGATCCTCTATTCCACTCTAGAGTAAAATTGGGTCCATTCCTACCCGAAGTCTTTCAAACCAAAAAGACCCCCATATCTGTAGACACGATGTTTCAGGTCACTAGGAAGCCTGTGCTATGTCAGAGAGCCTTTCTTCACAACCCAAATGAAGCATTCTACAAGTGTCTCCAATAGGTACATTTACTGAAATCTAACTAGTCCCAAGTACTGTGTAAGGGTTTATAAGGGTTTAGCCAAGGAAGCCAGCAACTTCCAACTTTGTTATAGTATTGCATATTTGTTATTTTAATTTACCTTCACAGCAACTCTATGAGAAAGGGATTATTTTCCCCATTTTACAGATGGAGAGGGTTCAAAATCTTGCCTTGGTTACACAATCATTGAGTGGCAGAGATAGGATTCAAACTTAGAACTGATTGGCCCTAAAGCCTGTAACTCTTAACCATTACACTGTATTCCTCCCTCAGCCTTAGTTTCCAATTCCATGTTTATCAAGCAAACTTTTATCAACTAATTTGGCACCTTGTAAGGGGGAGTTCCCTGTATAGGCATTTTGGTTGAGGTTACCAAAAAAGGACTATCTCAAAATGTATATGGTATATCAAACTTGGCATTTTCTTGCAAGTTTGAGGGGTATGAACCAATACTCTGGTACTGTTCACTTTGGGGAAAAACTGATACAATCAAGATCCTAAAACTGCAAAACTAAGGATTAGACCCTACTTCAGTGAGACCTACAGAAGTGATGCCCACAGAATAGTCAAAACAACCTTGAAAAAGAAGAAAGTTGGAAGACTCACACTTCCTGATTTCAAAACTTACTACAACACTACAGTAATTGGACAGTGTGGTACTAGCACAAGAATAGACACATAGATCAATGGAATAGAACTGAGAGTCCAGAAATAAACCTTTACATTTATAGTCAATTGATTTTCAACAAGGGTGCCAAGATATTTAAATCGAGAAAGAAAACTGTATATTCAAATGCTAGAGAATGAAATTGGATCCCTACCTCACACCAAATACAAAAAATAAATGTAAAGGGATGATAGAGCTAAATGTAAGAGGTAAAGAGTCTAAGAAGAAAAGTCTAAAGAAGTCTAAGAAGTCTAAACTATAAGAGTCTAAGAAGAACTTGGGTTAGGCAATGGTTTCTTATATATGATACCAAAAGCATAAGCAGCAAAAGAAAATATAAATTGGACTTCATTAAAATTAAAAACTTTTGCACAAGCAACTGAAGAAAACAATAAATTGAATATCAAAATAGAAAACCTGGGCTTCCCTGGTGGCGCAGTGGTTGAAGAGTCCGCCTGCCGATGCAGGGGACACGGGTTCGTGCCCCGGTCTGGGAAGATCCCACATGCCGCGGAGCGGCTGGGCCCGTGAGCCATGGCCGCTGAGCCTGCGCGTCCGGAGCCTGTCCTCCGCAACGGGAGAGGCCACAACAGTGAGAGGCCCGCGTAACGCATAAAAAAAAAAAAAAAAAAAAAAAAAAAAAAATAGAAAACCTTTGTGCTTCAAAGAACACCATTAAGAAAGTTCAAAGAAAAACACCTACAGAATGACAGAAAATATTTTCAAATCATACATCTGATAAGGGTATAGTATCCAGATGTATAAAGAGCTCTTAAAACTCAACATTTTTTTTAAAATCCAATTTTAAAATGGGCAAAGTATTTTTGAATAGACATTTCTCCAGTGAAGATATACAATGGTCAATATGCACACAATAAAATACACTCTAATAATCATTAGTTATTAAAGAAATGCAAATCAAAACCACAATGAAATACCACTTCACATCCATTAGGACGGCTATAATAAAAAAGACAGGCAATAACAAGTGTTGATGAGGACATGGAGAAGTTAGAACCCTCATACTTTGCTGGTGGGAATGTAAAATGGCACAGCCACTTTGGTAAACAGTTCTTCAAAAAGTTAAACATAGCTATTACATGACCCAGAAACCCCAAAGAAATGAAAACATATGTCCACACAATAACTTACACATAAATGTTCATAGCAGCATTATTCATAATAGCCCCAAAGTGGAAACAACCCAAATATCCATCAACTGACAAATGGATGAACAAAAGTGTTATATCCATACAAAGGAAAATTATTCAGCCATAAAAAGGATTGAGGGGACTTCGCTGACGGTCCAGTGGGTAAGACTTCGTGCTCCCAATGCAGGAGGCCTGGGTTTGATCCTTGGTGGGGGAACTAGATCCTGCAGGCATGCTGCAACTTAAGAGTCCGCATGCCACAACTAAAGATCCTGCATGCTACAACGAAGATCCCACGTGCCGCAACTGAGACCCAGCACAGCCTAAATAAATAAATAATTTTTAAAAAAAGGATTGAGTACTGCTACATGCTACAACATGGACTAACCCTGAAAACATTATGTAGAATGATAAAAGCCAGATACAAAAGGCCATATATATGATTCCATTTATATGAAATGTCCAGAATAAGCAAATCTAGAGAGACAGAAAGTGGATTAGTGGGTGCCTAGGACTGGGTTGGAGGGAAGGGGACGAAGAATGGAGAGTGATTGATAATAGGTACTTATGGGGGGGTAATGAAAATGTTCTAAAATTAGATTGTGGTGATGTTTGTACAACTCTGTGGATATACTAAATACCACTGAAGTGTGAATTTTATGTTAAGTAAATACTATTTCAATAAAGCTGTTTTTGAAAAAGTAATGCATAGCCAGCAACTTCTTTTTATAGTATTACATTCATTAAATCCATATATTAGGTATATATGTGTATATATACACACACACACACATATAGGAACACATGTTGAGACAAAAGGAACACATATATTTTAATTATATTTATATTAATTCAGCAGCAAATAATTTTTTTAACCTGAAGACTGTTGGAGTGGCACTGTTATTTCTCACATTGGGCTCACCAGTTTTGTGACTTTGGTATAATTTACCTTACCCTCACCATGTATGTGTACCAGATTGGGAGCTGTGTTGGCTACAGAAGAAGGGATTATTATTTTCATATAAATAATATTAAATTATTAATAATAAAAACTGGGGACTTCCCTGGTGGCACAGTTAAGAATCTGCCTGCCAATGCAGGGGACACGGGTTCAATCCCTGGTCTGGGATGATCCTACATGCCGCGGAGCAACTAAGCCCGTGTGCCACAACTACTGAGCCTGCACTCTAGAGTCCAAGAGCAACAACTACTGAGCCCGCGTTCCACAACTACTGAAGCCCGTGTGCCTAGAGCCTGTGCTCCCCAACAAAGAGAAGCCATCGCAATGAGAAGCCTGTGCACCACAATGAAGAGTAGCCCCCGCTCGCCGCAACTAGAGAAAGCCTGCACACAGCAAAGAAGACCCAACCCAGCCAAATATAAATAAATATATTAAAATAATAATAATAATAAATACTGAACAAATGTGTGTGGACAAAATATCTTCTCATTCATCTTACTGACATTCATTCACAGGTTGAGGCACTAAAGAAAATGTTGTTTCACAGACCAAAGATAAGTGCTTTAGGAATGCTTTTTTAATCTCTTACACATTTTATGTACATTCATAACTTAAATGTTTTGTGCCCCATTATATTATGGAATATAACATGCTTTCCATCTTTCTGCAATTACGAATAGTAGCTTGAAGAGCTTAGATACTTTTCCACTCTAGGAAAAGAATCTGAAAGTTGGTTCAGTAGTGAATAAAAACTAACTTCACTTTAGCCCCTGGGTGTTGTGAAATTTCCTTAACTCAGTGGAAAACATAGGTTCTTTTTAGAAGAAAGGGTAAAGGATATCAATCATTAGAAAGCTCTTCAGCCTCCCTTTTCAGACTCTTGTTCAAGCAAATAGAAAAAAGGGCAGGCTTTCAGTTGTAGCTTAGAGCACCTCAAAGATCAATTAAAAGCATGTTCAGCACTGTTTTCAAATCTAGTGGCTGCTGATAACAACATCCAAAGGATGTGTTCAGCCAGGCAGCCATTCTTCAGACTCTTATCTTAGGCCTACTTAATCAGGGACAGATCTTAAAGAGTCTCTAAGTTGTATCTATTTTATCCCCTGCTTTTAGCTAGAAATATACTTCAAAGCATGATCCTACTTGACAATTCAAATTTTCCACTGTTTTGCTTTTATAAACAGTTGCTTGTCCTGGGAATTCCCTGGCGGTCCAGTGGTTAGGACTCCGAGCTCTCACTGCCAAGGGCCCGGATTCGATCTCCAGTCAGGGAACTAAGATCCCACATGCTGCATGGCACGGCCAAAAACAAAACAAAACAAACAAACCAACAAACAAAAGTTGCTTGTCCTAATCTTAAAAGGTCTTCAGGAAAAAAAAAAAAGAGGTTTTGCTTTTTTCCTTGATAAGACATCCCTGAGCACCTTATTCCTTCTCTTTCTTCATCTGCTTCTCTTTGGGTAATATAAGCATTCCTGGAGAAGTTATATCTAAATCAAGTTTGGGGAGATGAAATACATGATGTGCAGCTGCAATTTAAGAAATTAATTCATTCAACAAATATTTAAAGAATATCTCTGAAAAGGAATTCCCTGGTGGTCCAGTGGTTAGGACTCAGCGCTTTCACTGCCAGGGTCCGGGTTCAATGCCTGGTCAGGGAACTAAGTCCCGCAAACGGTGTGCGTGGCCAAAAAAGAAAAAAGAAAAACAAAAAAAGAATATCCGTGAAGTGTCAGGTACAGTGCTAGGTGCTGGGAATCCAACAATGAAAAAGATAGGCTTGGTCCTTTCGCCTCATGGCAAGTTTTGTCAAGTAAATAATACCCACTAATTAATTATTTTTATTAATTTATTAATACTTAACTTTCATTTACAGGCATTGTAATTGGTATACTAAAAAAACCACGTATGCTCTATACCACAGAGCCTAAGGACTAATGGAAACTGTAGACATGTATTTTTCTAATCAACTGGTTTGTTTCATAGTCATTATGGGCATCTTATTTCAAGGAGAAATCCATCCTGGTGCAATTTAAACCCATCTTGTCTTGTTTAAGCTTCAAAAAAGAGAAAATTGCACCAGGTTTCCTCTGAATATTTCTTGACTTGTTTTTCCTCGTTAGTTATAGCCATGACTATAATTTGGTCACCATCTTTCCATAATCCCATCGGCCAGGTTTCACGCTCCTTATTCTGTCTTGGAAAGAGCTTATAAAACTCGTATATTATTGTTAGGAATAAAATAAATCCTTTAACCATTACATGGTCTTGCATTTTTTTTAAATAACTGAGTGAGTTTTTTCTTACCTCATATGGATTTCTTAAGAAGGGCTATCTTTCTTATTAATATCACCTTTTAAAGCACTCTTTTTTTATCAGGGCAGCATGCGGTCTCTTACATAAAAGCATGTGGAGATTATTGGAATTCCTGGACATTCTGATTGAGGATGCATATTCATTATAGTTGTTTTCTCTGCACTGAACCCCATGGTTTGTTTTATAGAGGAAGAGTGACAACATGCCAACCAGGAAAATTAATTCCAGGTTATATGACTGAAAAAATTTTTTTTAAATTCAAGAGCAGAGAGGCCTTAGAAAATTTTGTTGAAAGTAAGTCAGTGTAGCTTTCTGGTTACCATTAGATGGTAAGCAGTTAGTGACCCTGCACAATTTCTTTTTTTTTCTTTTTGGCCACGCCACATGGCTTGGGAGATCTTAGTTCCCCAACCAGAGACTGAACCTGGGCCCTTAGCAGTGAAAGCGCGGAGTGCTAACCACTGGACTGCCAGGGAATACGCAGACCCTGTGCCGTTTAAGCAGAAGTCTTGTGTGGAAACCAGGAAAGGAGCTGAGTCAATGTTTCTTAAAACAAGAAATTCATAGAAATTGTCTCCTACAGGCTCATATTTGATTTCTCCAACATTACAAATAGTTGACAAACGTTTCACCTTCCAGAAAGTTTGGTTGGGTAGAGACCTCAAAACTAGTATGTCAGAGAACTGAATTTCTTCCAAAACGGGGCCAGTTCTGCCTCGCTGATTGGCTGTATTTGACTGATGGTTAGCAACAAGATAAAAGACCGAAGCATTAGGCCAAATCCTCTGACTATCAAATACATAACTGAATTTTCCCTTTTCTCACGGTCCATCTCAGTGTCATGGAGGACTGCCTGACTTTTTCGCATGGTCAGCAATTTTTGGCTAATCCCGTGGAGCCGTCTTCGTCCAGCACACAGTACCCTGGCTCCTAGAAGACACTTCTCCTTGTGTTCCCTTTTCAGAGTGTGTACTATTTGGCAGGAATATACAGAGTGATTTGTGGAAACTGTAAGAAATGTCAGGCTGGAGCTTGCTCGTTCTCTGGCACTCCTGTTTGTAGATAAACAAAAGTGACTGCAGTCTTTTCTGTTCCTCAAACATACCACTCTTCCTTGTCTCGGGAACTTTTCACCCTCTATTCCCTCTGCCTTACCGTACGCTCTAGGTATGGCTGCTCCTCACAGAGGCCTTCATTGACCCCTAATTACTCCGGTGGTTTCCTTGTAAACACCACAGTCCTGTGTGTGTGTGTGTGTTTGTCTCCGCCCACTAGAAACCAAGCATCTGGAGGCCAAGGCAGGCTCAGTCTTGTTCCTGGAAGTATTCTCAGCACCTAGAACACAGGTGCTCAAGAAGTGTGTATTTTCACCACTATATTTATAATAGATAACCAACTAGGACCTACTGTATAGCACAGGGAACTCTACTCAATATTCCGTAATGACCAGAATGGGAAAAGAATTTGAAAAAGAATAGATACATGTATATGTATAACTGAATCACTTTGCTGTACACCTGAAACTAACACAACATTGTTAATCAACTGTGCTCCAGTATAAAATAAAAATTTTTTAAAAACTCTCACTTAAAAAAAAAAAAAAAAAACTCTCACTTGAAAAAAAAAAGAAATGTGTATTTTCCACTGAATGAAATGTTCACCCAAAATACCTGTAATGTCCTGGGAGAAAGAACTGCTGTCATTTGGGGTTATCTCACCTGGTTTTGAATAAGATATTGGAAGCCTCAATGAGAGATTCTCAAAGCTAACTGCATACTAGAATCACCTGGGAAACCTAAAAGTTACCTTTGCTTAGACCCGGCCTCAACCTAGGGGTGATGGGTCTCAGGCACCAATATGTTTTAAAACCTCTTTGTGTCATTGCTTGTGCAGCCAAGGTAGAAAGGACTGCTCTAAGTAACACGAAACTGAATAACTATCCAACTACCGTGTTCTTATCCTCTAGGTGAGTCGTTTCTGTGTCACCTCTGTCTAGGGCAACCTAAAGTGTTCTTCAGACTACCCTTGTGGCTTCTGAATACCTGCCTCGCTATCGCAAAGGGGCAGAATTAGGCACAAACCAAATGAAAAATTAACCTCCCAGGAAAGAAAGAGAAAAGGCACCCAAGTAACTGAGGTTCATCTGTTAGGACCTGCTCTCAAAACCTCAAACTCAAAGGGGAAAGTTCCAGCACACTTCTCTCTTCCTTCATAAAAGAAAGTCATCAACAAACCCCTTCATATAGCTGTAGAAGTCAGAGGCAATCAACCAATCACTCAAGTGCAAAGTGAATAAAAAACAATGCTCCCAGAGGGATGTGTCCAAATTCCATCCTCTTTCTTGCAGGAAACAGAGACCAAGTAGTGGTGGGCTCAGAAACATTTGTCCATATTTTTTGTTATGGCAAACTCTAAATTTGAAGACCTTATGAATAATTGGGACCTCTACTTTTTTTTTTTTAAGGTAAAGCAATGGTTATTGATATTTTTCTCAAGCTGTGCAATTAATAAACTATGTTTCTTTTATTTTTCAAAACCACCATCAGAACTGTTAACAAAACCTAGATTCATGCTGAAAGTCAGTTGGTTTCCCCTCCAGTTAGAAAAACCAAATGACTTTAGTAAAATGGAGCACACAGGATTACAAGTAGAAATTCAGGCCCTACCACTTGCCAACTGAATGAATTATAAGCAATTTTTCTTGCCTGTTAAATGAGAATCAGAACACCTATGCTCTCTGCCTCACATTTCTGTTTCTTACTAATAATGTTCACAAACATTATTCTCTGAAAATGTTGCGGTGTGTAAATGAAAATTACTGGTCTACTGTCTTGTAGGTGAACATTTTTTTATAAGCTCCTTTTTTAAAAATCATTTATTTAATTTGTTTATTTTTGGCTGCATTGGGTCTTTGTTGCTGCACACGGGCTTTCTCTAGTTGTGGCGAGAGGGGGCTACTCTTCGTTGCGATGCACGGGCTTCTCACTGCGGTGGCTTCTCTTGTTGCGGAGCACGGGCTCTAGGTGTGCGGGCTCCAGTAGTTGTGGCTCGCGGGCTCTAGAGCGCAGGCTCAGTAGTTGTGGCGCACGGGCTCAGCTGCCCCATGGCATGTGGGATCTTCCCAGACCAGGGCTCGAACCCGTGTCCCCTGCATTGGCAGGCAGATTCTTAACCACTGCGCCACCAAGGAAGCCCGTGTAGGTGAACTTTTAAGCAAATAAATAAATAAGTAAATAAATCCAGTGGTTACTGTCATTAGAAATATTGACCTAGGTTATACTATGTGCCTAGCAAAGTGTTGAACAAAAAAGTTGTCCACTAGGGAAACTGAATCCATTAGACCAGAACAGTATGTAGATCACCCAACAGGGAAAGCCATTTCTTTTGCAACAGGAGAAACTCAGCTTGGCCAAGTACAGACATAACACGATAAATCCACCTATTCATCCCCAAAAGTCTGATCTAAAATTCTTTCATCTCCTACAGAAGATGTCCTGGCTATGCAAGGGACTATTTAAATTCAGAGACCCTCTTATTAGTAAAGATCAGGGCACTAAACTTGAATGACTATGAGTTAACAAAACTTAATTCAAGGGTTTCAGTAGGTAAGAGGATCTGGAAAGTTGCAAGTGGACAGCAGTTTTGCAGTTGATCCTAGGACAGCTTAAAACAGAAGAACTCCTGCCTCCTAACTTCTCAAGGTTAGAAGCGACTTTTGAGGTTGTCTGGCTGAGAACATGCTGGGACAGGTATGAGTTAGAATCCTATGTGGTCCAGGTAAGTCTTTAACCTCACCTAGTTTAACCTCACTTAGTTTCTTTATTTATTAGTAAAATAGAGATTAAAAATATCTCTTTTGCAGTGCAAATAATCTGAAGCTTAGAGATGATATACCTAAAACTGGCACATATTAGATTATCAATAAATTATAGCTAATTTTTAAAAGTCAGTCGAGTGATTTTCAGATTTCTCCCAGTGTCAGAGCCCCTGGAAGCTGCAGATCACTGTGAAAAGTTGCTATAATTCACCAAATCATGTGAACCAGGAAAAGCTTATTTAGTAGCAAATATGACTCTATTTTATAGGTATATATAGTATCACAAAAACAACACATCTGATCACCAAAAGAAAGATTTTCTTAAATCCCCCCAAACAATCTATTGAACTGGGTCATGTGTCAGATCTTCCTAAACTATTTGTTGGCCACTTGTTGGTTTGATTTATGCCTGAGGTGGGAGCTGGCAGCAGCTGTAACCAGACAAGCAGTGGTAGACAAATGGAGAAAAAACCTATCATTTCGATTAGCTGCACACCTCATAGAGTTTGCAAACCTCAACTAATAACATATTACTGATACTGATAAACTAATTCAATGATTTTGAAACTTTTTTGAAAATGAGGAAACTCTTTCTTTAAAAAGATTTTGTTTTCTTTGCAGAAGCTCAAGATCTAAAACACAGGAAAGCAGAAGTCCCGAATGAAAAAAACAGAACAAAAGCTGAGCAGCCTTTCTGTGAGCTTTGGGGTGCCCTGCCCTTCTCCACCCCTTGAATGCATGTCTGAAGACTTCCTGGGCTTGGAGGGGGACATTCTAAAAATCCGTGAAGTCCAGCCCCTCATTCTGCAGATAAGGGAATTAAACCCCAAGGGACTGAGAGATCCACCCAAGGTAGCACCCTGAGTTTGTGAAAGAACCAACACTAGGACCCAGGCCTCTGAATTCTCTGTTCAGCATTTTCTCCCATGCCACCAGGACGACTCCAAGGTTCCTAGCTTTGAATTCTTCAAATAGCACACTTGGGAAATTTTGATTTATTTCCCAAGATAACTGGTTAAAGAGATGAGGCAGAACCTTGGCGAAGCAGTCAACTCCCTAAAAAATTTACCTTCTCAAACTTGCAGGTTGATCAGATGTCCCTCCTCTGCCTACCTTCGCTATCGTGTTCCATAATGTACCAAAATTCTCTGTTTATATCAGACATCATAAATGGCCTGTACAGTGTATCCAACTGTCTTGGACTGGTTGCCAACATTTAAAAATCAGAAGATTTTGCTTAAAAATTTGGATTTCCACCTTCCGTTGAAAAATGAAAAATTCTAGCAATACTGAACTTTCATTCCCAGTTGATAACACTCCCAGGAGCTGAGGAGAGGCAAGCACTCTCCACTGTGTCTCAGTCCCCACCAATCCCTACCTACTCGTGTCCATTATTCTCTGGTCCCTGTAGGCATTTGAGTTTGTGACCCATGGTCTAAAGCTTTTGTCTATAGAAGGATTTTTTGAGAATGGGACTTATAGGAACAAAGGTAAACCTAAAATACAGACATAGGGGATAATCTCATTTCAAGAGATGAGGTGAATGTCATCATACATAATGCTGCTTTCCTGCATTGATTAAGGAGGAAACTTTCAGAGTTTCCTGACTCGTTTATTTTTCTGAGAGCTGTTAAATTAACCATAGACTAATAGAGCTACAAGTCTCAGACTTGCTTTCCTGTGTGTCCCCTTTTACACGACTGTCTGCAGCACAACTCCAAACACTCTGCCGAGCTCCCGGGGAGATGTTATTAAACCACCCATCAGCCTGTTTCCTGCATCCCAGAGCACCTCCCTTAGCACTATGGTCAGGGGGAACTGGCTGAGAACCCCAGGATCAGCCCCAGGACTGGGTAACATGGGCGTGGACACAGCAGGCAAAATGAAAGCAATTCTTAAGGAGAATTCAGTCCTGCTCCCAGCAGCTGCAACCCAGGCCCTTGTGTCACATTCTTGCCCCTTGCACGTCCTCAAATCTGTTATCACTGCACATACCTCCCCCTGTTCAATCACCTTACTCTCCTCCATCGCTGAAACTTACAAAAGTATCAGATAAACAAATTCACCCAAAGGTTTTAATAGTTCAGAACTGTATATTTTTAATTTTAGCATCTTAACCTAAGTGTGTATCACTAATAATAGAATTTTAGGAATCATGATTAGTTGGTGAAAAGCACATTTGGAGAAAAAAAGGGCTTACCCTCAAATTATACCACAAAGGAGGTTTATTTACTTTGTACCTGAAGGGCCACCATTATATCACCTCCCCTCCTCCAGGACTTTGTTCAAATGCTACTTTCTCAGTGAGGCCTTCCTTAACCTCACAAATTAAAATTGTGACCCTCGGACTTCCCTGGTGGCACAGTGGTTAAGACTCCGCCCACCGATGCAGGGTACACGGGTTCGAGCCCTGGTCCGGGAAGATCCCACATGCTGCGGAGCAACTAAGCCCGCGTGCCACAACTACCAAGCCTGTGCTCTAGAGCCCGGGAGCCACAACTACTGAGCCTGCGTGCCACAACTACTGAAGCCCGCGTGCCTAGAGCCCGTGCTCCGGAACAAGAGAAGCCACTGCAATAAGAAGCCCACGCACCACAACGAAGAGCAGCCCCTGCTCACCGCAACTAGAGAAAGCCTGCGTGCAGCAATGAAGACACAACGCAGCCCAAAATAAAATAATTAATTTTTTTAAAAATGTGACCCTCCCCCCTCGTCCCCACACTCCCTACTGCGTCCCCTGCTTTATTTGTCCCCATATCACTTAGCATCATGTGATACACTGTATCTTTTGCTGTTGTTTACTGTCTCTCCACCTCCACTAGAACATAAGCCCCACGGGATAAAGATCTCTGTCCACCACATCCTCAGTGCTGTGGCAGTGCCTGGTCCACAGTAGATACTCAATAAAGGTTTATGAAATAAATGAACCTGTCACGTATCATGCTCAAGCCTCGGGTGACAATTATTTCAATAGATAACAGGGGACTTCCCTGGTGGCGCAGTGGTTAAGACTCTGCACTCCCAATGCAGGGGCCCAGGTTCGATCCCTGGTCAGGGAACTAGATCCCACATGCATGCCGCAACCAAGAGTTCCCATGCCACAACTAAGGAGTCCACGTGCTGCAACGGAGGAGCCCGCCTGCTGCAACTAAGACTTGGGGCAACCAAATAAATAAATAAATATATTTTAAAAAATAGTTAACAGATGGAAAGGAGAACTTTTTTTTTTAAATATAAGTTTATTTATTTTTGGCTGCATTGGGTCTTCGTTGCTGCGTGCAGGCTTTCTCTAGTTGCGGCGAGCAGGGGCTACTCTTCGTTGTGGCACGTGGGCTTCTCATTGTGGTGGCTTCTCTTGTTGCGGAGCACGGGCTCTAGGTGCGTGGGCTTCAGTAGTTGTGGCTCACGGGCTCTAGAGCACAGGCTCAGCAGTTGTGACGCACCGGCTTAGTTGATCTGTGGCATGTGGGATCTTCCCGAACCAGGGCTCGAACCCGTGTCCCCTGCATTGGCAGGTGGATTCCTAACCACCGTGCCACCAGGGAAGTCCAAGGAGAACTTCTTGATGATGAGAGTGACTACATATTTTAAAGCTGGAAGGTTGCTCAGAAGTTTTGATGTAATCTTTCCTTTATATACATATATATTTGGTGGAACGAACGTACGTATTTCCTTTCCTAAATATTTTCAAGGACGAAATACAGTCTTTTTTTTTTTTAATATTTAGAATAGATGTAGGGTAGCCCATCTGGGAAGCAGGATGCTAAATGAGACTGATTTTTTTTTTTTTCCAAAATGCTACAGTGTAACCACACCACATGTAAGGTGTGGGGTGTGGGGTATGGTGATGGTGGTGGTGTGGTGTGTGTGTGTGCTTATTGTGGCAGTTGCATGTTTAACTAGATTATGAACCTTTCTTCTTTTCCTCTGAGCTAACAATGATGGAGTTTAGTTCTTTATCTGAAATGTGTCCTAGTAAATATATGTAACAAGACCTAATTTGAAAAAGCAGCAGAGGATGTTCCTGGCTACTTAACTTTGCAGCACTGCCTTCCAGCTGTCCTTTGGGAAATAACTGTTTATCATTTTTGTTGTTGGTGGTGGTATTTATACCTTTTTACCATGCTTCTTTGAATTCTTCTAACAGCACACTTGGGAAACTTTGATTTATTTCTCAAATACAAACAGCATGAAGCCTGGACTTCTGGTTCAAGTGTTCTAACCTGGCACCAAGGTCAGAACACAAATTGACTGATGGGTCCCAGACCAGTTTAGATTCATGGTAGCAACACAGGTACTATTTGTTGAACTAAATGGCCAATGTTCTGAGCAGAGGTGGGCACCAGAGACCAGTGAGAAACAGACCATCTTAGCATGAGAAAACGCTGAAAAGTTCTTTTATCACTGCTGTGACTGGAGATAGCACCAGTGAAAATTTAAAGACCTAGAGCATGTAAGATTAGGTTACCAATCACAGATCAAAGGAGTGTAGAACAGAGGCAAGGAATGACCTGCCTTCTAAGTACCTGAACTTATGAAACCTCCCGGACATAATCTCATAGCAGAACCTTAATTCTGGTCTCTATTACAATCTATCCTAAGGAATAACACACGTACAGGGTTATTCATTACAGTACTGTCAGTAAAGGCAAACGTTTAGAAACAACTTAAGTGATGACCTTGGGGACCTGGCTAACCAAATTATGGAATACCCAAACAATGGAATACAATAAAATCATTTTTTAAAATTTGAGAGTACTCTTTATGAATGGAATTAGAATGATTTCAAATACAAAACCAAGATGTGGGATAATAGAGTATGCTATCATGGGGAAAAAAAGGCAAAACAAGAATACATGCATACAATTATATTTTCTTGTATACATATGAAATATCTCTGGAAGGGTACATAATAAACTGAATCATTGGCTTCTTCTAGAAAAGGACACTGGATAATGGGGGACAAGGTTTGGGAGAGACTTCTCACTGTATATCCTCTTGAATTTTGAACCAGACAAATGTAACTCCTAGTCAAAATTTAAAAATTAATATTTTAAAATTTAAAAAATTACATTAAATAAGGTTTTTAAAGTTAATTAACCCTCTTGGGGGGGAGGGGCGGTACAGGAGGTGGGTAGTGGGAGGTACAAACTACTGGGTGTAAGACAGGTTACAAGGATGTATTGTACAATATGGGGAATACAGCCAACATTTTGTAACAAATGTAAATGGAGTGTAATCTTTAAAAATTGTATAGAAAATTAAAATAAAAACGTTAAGTAAGCCCTTCTTAATCTATGACACCTCATTCTTGCACCATTTCCATGGGTTTGAAATTTTTTCAAAATAAGAAGATCAAGTAAAAACAAACAAACGAACGAAAAAGAATATGCTCTGCTCTGGGGTAATAAGTTGGGTGCCTCCAGCTTGAGGCTGTCAAGGAAGGGGAAGTGCCAAAGATAATTTGCTTGCTTCAGAAGTATACTTATATTGGCCGGAGAGCTGAGGGCAGAGTGGAAACCCTTTCTTTGCTGCCATCATGAAATGGGTTTCCAACACTGGCAATGCAGTTTCTGATTGTGCCATCAGAATCAGGCACAACCTTCTTTAACTGAAAATGGCCAACTCCCCCTTGGGTTGGTTCAGTACAGGAGGGAAAAGAAAATGGCACAGTTAACCCTTTCTCTCCATGCTTTGGCAACCAAGCAGATAAAATGCCAAACATGTAGTAAAGGACTTAAATGAAGTCAAAGCTTCGGTTTTGGAAAAATTTTCTTGGCCGGCCTCTGGGAAGAGAGGCAGTCCCTCGGGGACTCATAGCAAACAAGGTATTTCCTCTGTGTGGGCTTAGCAAGAGTAAACGTGCAATGAGGTAGTTTATGATGGAGGGATGCTTGAATGAAAAGGGAGGAGAGTCAACAAATCGTGTTTCAGTCCTGACTCTACCTCAGCACTTATCACAGGATCTTAATTTTTACAGCCTGAGTAGCCTCCTCTATAAAATGGAATCATAATCACTGCCTCACCCACCTTCCCGGACCAAAAGATATAAAAGGTTACAAAGCATTTTTAAAACTGTGGCATTAGAGGTGAACGTTAGGGAAATAAACATAAGACAAAATACCTTTTGGTGATAATTCCGAAGTTTTCAGAGAGGCAAACATATCTTTAGGATCCGATACATCATAACTTTCTAGTCTTAAACCTCCATCTGCTGCATTACCTGGGACAAGTCCCCTAGCCTCTCTGAGCCTTAGTTTCCTCACTGAAAAATGCTGTTAATGCTACCTACTTAACAAAGTAGTTAGCTATGAGAATTAGGTGGAGTAACCTATACAAAATGGAGAGCTCACCAGTTTCTTTCCCATGTACCTTGGGTAATGAATCATGGTCTCAATCAAAGGATACTTCATTTGCTGATTTGCTTCATTCCTCAAACTCTCTGTACTGTCTCTCAATTTTTCTGTAAACCTATAAGTGTTCTAAAAAATAAAATCTATTAGTTTAAAAAAATATGTATTTAAAATGTAAAGTGATTGAAAAGGGGGACTCTGGAGCCAGACTGCTTGAGTTTGAATCACAGCTTTGCCGTGTACTAGACGGATGACCTGGGGAAACTTAGTAACAGCTTTGTACTTCAGTTTCCACATCTATAAGCACTATGTAAATTTTTGCTATTAATACAAAATAATACTAATTATTACTTTTATTATTATTACATTGCCTCAACAATGAGAATACAGTGATGAAAAAGGCAATTTAAGCAAAGCCCTCTGAAAGCACCCACCGTTACCTTAAATGTAGACCCAAAGAGGTTAAGTTACTCCACCAGGGTCACATAGCTAGTTAATGAGAGAGGACTAGAGAAGACCAGCCAGGACTAGTTAGAGACTTCCAGATTGCAAGCCACTGTCTTTCCACTGCCCGATGCTGTGCAACCAGATTCAAACCTGGACACTGCAGAGTCCTGGAACTACCACAGTGGATTCGGGAAGTCAGTTGGAATTGGCCCAATAATTCTGTGCATTCCTGACCTCCACCCTCTTTCTACATCCCATTCCTTAGGGTGTTGTGCTTGCCTGGCTTACATGTGGATCTTCCTGCAAATTTCAGATTTGGAGCTCACGGTGGAGACAACGTGGAAATGCCACATCCCCCATACCACTTGCATTTCTTTTGTGCTTGTGAATCTTATACAAGAACAAAGGTTGAGTCTCTCAGAGACCTTCTGGAAAGGGACAGATCCAGGTGTGGTGGGGCCTGAAGTGTATACAATACTGCGGGCTCGCTTTTAGGAAAGGAATACGTAATTACAAATTAAAAATTAGGTACCAGGCCTTGGAATGCATGCAAATGAAGGGCCCTGAAATTTAAGCATTATTAGCTTCCCGGTAAATCCAGCTCTGCTCCTACAGTTACTAATTCCCTTCTTTCCCTCTTCCCTTCGTCTTTGCTTCCACCCGCACCTGCCCTGCCATCTAGCACTCACTGTGCCCCAGGCAGTAACTTCTTAAGTTTACATTCTGATTTTAAAAATGAACTTTGCTCCAGTCTGCAGATTATTATCCAAATTATGATACAGGCACAGCTTTTCTTGATATGAAGAATAAAATGATGTACAGTTAACCCGTGGGTGGTGTGTAATCATGCTACGTGGGGCTGTGCATTAGACTTGATAGACCACAAAGTAGCCAGAAACTACCGTTTTCTGTTTGCATTTGTGAACACACCCAGGGCCAGGCTCTTCTATGTCTGGGACATTCAGCAAATAAAATGATCCTCTCAGAAGGGGCTGGGGCTGGGGTTGGGGGGGGTCCCTGGCGGTCCAGTGGTTAAGCCTCTGCCCTTTCACTACAGGGGGTGCGGGTGTGATCCCTGGTCGGGGGAGATCCTATGTGCTGCAGGGCGCAGCCAAACAATTCAGAAAAAAAAAACAAAAAGAAGAAGGAGGGAATGATATAACAATCTAGAAAAGAGAACATCGTATGGTTACGCGTAATTATGCATGATTAATGGAATATTTCTACACATGCCATCTGACCTAATGCTCACACCATTTGATGTACGTAGTGTGGTTTTATTAAACCCCTGCCCCCGGTGACAGATTGGAGACTGAGGCCTACAGTGACTGAAGTTTGATTCTGAACCTTTCCCTGCTGATTTCCTTTCCCACAGCACCGCCCCCGTTATCCTCACATCCAGGGGACACAAAGAGTGCACAGGCCGCAACTGCACAAAGAACCCATAGACAAAGTAAGTCGAGGCTGTTTTGTGGGTGATTTGGGGACGGGAACTTGTTCCTTGTGGGTAGAGGTGGGGTGGAGCTATTTTCTCGGCTGGGATTATCCCGATGAGTCATCTAGGTTGATCCCACGATTTGCATAGTTCCTCACCTTTCCCCTCCCCTGGACAGCAGTATCACCCAACCCTGGAGCCGGGATCGCATGTGCCCTTCACTGCCCTGCTTGTCCCCGGCAGCCCGCTCAGTCGGGGCCTGGCACGGAGCCACCAGCCCGAAGCAGGAGGGGAGGAGGCGTGTGTCTCCCAGTGGCTGTCAGCTTTCCCAGCTGACTCAACTCGACACCTCCCTCCCCCCGCCGGGCACACAGCCTCCTAACTCTCCAGTTTTCAGGCTTGTCTGGTGCTTCTCAGTGGGGAGCACCCCCTTCCTACTGCCCGGGGCGCCTGGTCTGCAGCCTGGGGCTGCCAGCAGCGGCACCAGGGCCCCCTGCCCAATGGCCTGGCGGGCCCTCTCTCAGGACGATTCGAACCTGCTGCAATGGAGAGTTCAGAATATGGGTCAAGGTGCTCTCGGAAGGGCCCAGGGGAGGATCACCTGACCGGGAGGTGGATGACTCAGCGGGAAGGGAAGGGGTGCGGGCTGGAATCTCCTGGCCCACGGGGCCTGGAGGAGGAGGGCAAGTTGTCTCCATCTGGCTGCCTGCCAGGGGAGGAAGAAGAAGGAGACGGAAGGAAGGATAAAATGACCGCCGGTGACCCGACTAGGGTGGAGTCCAAATCCTCCCCAGAGCAGGCTGTCGCCCTCACGGAGCTGAAGCCACTCCCAGGTCAAACTGCCACTGTGGCTGTAAAGACCTAATTAGCTGCCTCCCCTGCCCAAGTGGGAAATCAAAAGGACAGAGCGCTCATCTCTCCAGACTCCAACCACCCAAGGCTCCTACAAGAAACCCAAGCCACCGGCCTAGCACGCAAAGGCAGCCGTCCCTCATAGAGGCGATTTCGTTTCTCCCCCAATTAATCCCGAATGTGAAAATTACTAACCCATTTTATTTTACATCTCCACGCAGCGGGGGCCTCCTTTCAAGGGTGTGGCAGGGGCCGCAGTTGCTGGAACAGCAGCTGCGCTGTCTGAGCCTCACTTCCTCTGGCTCCAGCTGCAGGTTCGTCAGGGCCAAGCAGGGAGTTTCCTCATTCTCTGGGCTTTCGGCTTTTCTAGGCGGCCACCCGCACCTACCACCCTCCGCAGCTGCTCGCCCGCCCTCTGTGGGTAGCGAGTTTGGGACTCCCTGGTCCCATGAGTCAGAGCCAGGCTGGAGACAGACAGCAGGCTTCCTTTATTAAATCAGCCTCCTGCCCTGTACACCACAGAGGGAAGCTATAATTACTCGTTTGGCCTGGCTCTGAGAACTGAGCCACAAATGCTTGACTAGGAGGGATGGTTCCTGATTCCTGCATTTATCTAGTGCACCCCAGTTTGGAAATACAAACAACAGCCAGGGGTTCAAGCCTGTTACGCATATGTCAGATGTTTTGCACATATAACAGCGTGCGCTGGACCTGGACACTGATGGAGATTGCTAGAAAAATTGCTATATTAATGCTGCCAGGAGTTTTTTGTCTTGTTGTGTTGTGTTTTGTTTTTTTAATGCGTCCTGCCTTGTTGCCAGTCTCATTTGAGGCAGGCTGCTCATTGCTGATGTTGGTTTTTAAGAGATAAAGGAAAAGGCAACAAAACATTGTTTTGGATCCTCAGGACTGTTTTAGCCATCTGGCATAGAGACACAAAATCTCTGGCCTCCCAGGGCCTACAGAAGTGTTTGAAACCTGAACCCTGAAAAAAAGATTTGGCTCTAAAAGAAAAAATTAAACCACCAAATGAAAATAATATAGCCAATCTTCATTAACTGTTCAATTTACTACTCGTTGGCTTATTCACTCAGTCATTCATTCCTGGAAGCGTACACTTCTGCCATTCATTCACCAAAGATCTGCTGAGCTGTTTCTCTGGCCAGGTATAGTTTCAGGCACTATAGTTTCAGGGCTACATAGGTGCTAAGCCAATTAAAGGTATAGACAGAACTAAGCAGACAAATATTCCTGCCCTTGTGGGTGAATAACGGACACAAAAATAAGCAAATTATATGGTATGTTAGAGATAATAAGTGTGATTGATAAGAGGAAAAAATAGAGCAGGGTTAGGGGAATTATTGGTAAAGGAGAAATTCATAAACATCTCATGACATTTAAGAACAATTTGCAGGTTAGAGTTCTCTCACAGTGAGAGTTCTCAAGTCTGCATAAGAATTGCTGAGAAATTATAACCAATCATAAATTAAATGAGTTACATTTGACTACAGTAAAGTTATAAAAATCTTCTAAGCTTTGTTTATAACCAAAATTTGGGTGCATGTTAAATATATCTGATAGGAGATAAAAAGTAAAAGTGCCAAGGCATCTGACCCTGCCTCTGGTTACCGGTAAATAAAGGCACTTCATTCAAGTATTATTGGATACCTATAATATAGCGGTTAAGGGCTTGGGTGTCAGATGCCAGGGTCCAGGTATGGTGAATGGATCCATCATTTACTATTTGTGTGATTCTGGGAAAGATATTTAATTTCAGTTCCCCCTCTTTTATAAGAGGGTAATACAGAACCTACCTTATAGGGTTTCTGAAATGATGAAACAAGATAATAAAAGTAAAGGTGTTAGTTAGGATAGCACCTGGCACTTAGTAAGTGCTCAATACCTGTTAATCTATTATTATCGTTGCTGTTAGCATGATCACAGTGATGATAACAATGAGTTGCCAGGCACCGTGCTGGGTATTGGGGACCCACAGCTGAACGAGACAATGACATGGTCCCAACTGGGAGAGGCTTGGCAAGCGTGCTGTGCTTCATTAAATCTCATGGCCCCCTGGCAGGGTGATCCCCACTGCACCACTAATCATTGTTAACCATACTTGGATGGCCAATAGAAATGAACAGACCACAGTGAGACACCATTTGATAACCTTTCAGTTGGAAAAAATTAAGAAGCCTGATAATGCCAAGTACTGGAGAGGATGTAGATCAATAAGATCTTCACACGTTCCTTGCTGGTGAGATGGTAAATGGGTACATTCACATTGTTTTTCAGGAGATGTGTGCCAAACGTTCAGCTCAGCACGTTCAAAGGAGTGGAAAGCTGGTAACGACTCAAACGTTCATTGACAGGAGAATAAATTAATACTTGTGGGGCCTCTCACCTTCTGAGATGGCCCACCCTCTGTCTGTGGAGTGTGTTTCTCCCAAGGCAGTTTTCGCCTTTTGAGATGGACCACATTCTTTCTATGGAATGTGTATCTCTCTAAATAAATCCACTTCTTACCTATCAAAAAAATAAAAAGTACTCATGGGATGTGATAAAGAAGACAAAGGGACCATACATAGCTCTATGCTACAATATGGATGAATTTTAGCAATATAATATTTTGAGGAAAAAGTATATTTCAGAAGACTACATGCAGCAGAATATTCTCTTAAGCAAGGTAAAAACAAGATCTAAGCAATGCAACTTTTAGGAAAACATATTAAAATTAATTTTTAGAAAAGCAATGAATGGTAAAGTCAAGATTCAGGATGGGTGAGGGAGGCGAAGTGATGGGAAGGGCTGAAACACATAGGGAGAAGTGGGTGGTGGGTTCACAGGTGTTTACTGTATTATAAATAAATACGTAAACATAAATAAATAATAAATAACCAGATGCATGCTATGCAGGGTCCAAATGAAGACGAAAGAATGTCATGAATCAAAGATTATGAATGATCCTGTGTACTTGGATTCAATAAAAGAGAAAATGATACTCTACTCTTGGGGTGGGTGTGAAGCACACCTCGGAAGGGTGTGGGCTTGTCAAGACAGAGTGGATAAAGGACCCTGAAGAAGGGCAGGGGTGTGTGAGTTTCCATGAGGATTAGGCAGCATTGACCTTGGAGGTGGGGGACCCTTCACCAGTCACGTGCTGCTGTGCCGGTTCAGAATTGTCACCTGCAGTCAGAGGGCAGGAGCAAGTGGTCACAGTGATGGGGGCAGCAAAATGTCCCCGGCAGAGCCCTGTTCACGTCCTGGGTCCATCCACGTGGTGGCTGGTCCTCAGTGCCCTCTCCCTGGGGTCTTTGCCAGGCCTGCCCTGGATAGACTTCTAGTTCCTGTGTGTTGTTCTCTCTCTGCCCGGCCTGGCCCTGACTTGAGGGATGCTGGCTGTGTGCAGAGAACCCCGTTCCAGCTGGGAGTCCTGGCACCTCCCCAAGGAGATGCAGTTTGGTCACTGAACCCACAGTCCTAGCCCTTCTCTCTCTTGCTCTGGGGGGAGCCCAGGGGGAAGTGCACTCGGACAGCTAAGATGCCTGCAGTCATGGCCAGGCCCATGGGTCACAGGCTGGATGGAGCAAGCACTTTTTCATTGATAAAAAGGCCCCGGAAGCTGGCACCAAGCAGAGAAAGCTTGTTAGGCCCAGGTGATTGATTTCACGGACAGAACTAACTGGGATTCTCAGAGGCACACGGAGGGCGGTCCTGTCTCTCTTTTGTGCTACTGCTGGTGGGGTCAGGGCTTTCAAGTTCTGAGAGATGCCCAAAAGCCCCTCACCCAGTCCCACACCCCAGAACAATCACTGATACCTCAAGAGACTGGAATCAGAAAGACCCTAGATCAGGTTGTAGGTGGGCAGTTTCTAACTGTCTCATTAGTTTAATTCTCTAAACCTAAACAACGGGGAAAATCATATGGTCATTGCCTGACTAAAAGGCATCAGTGAGGACCACATGACATAACTGAGAACAAAGTGCTTATCAAACAGAAAGGTCCAGTACATTTGGGAGGGTGGAAACTGTGTCTGACTCCTTCTCTGCTGGACTCCCAGGATCAAGGACAGTGCCCGGCACGTAGTAAGTGCTCAATAAAAATACTTCTGGAATGAATGAATTGGAGTATTATGGATTAGAGTAAAACTAATGATGATGAGGATAATTCCTGACCATGATATGAAAGTTAATTTCATCTTGACTATGTACCAGGCAAAACGCTAAAAGCTTTTCGTTGATAGTTCCATTTAAGCTTCACAACAACCCAATGAAGGAGGTGCTAGTATTACTCCCATCCTGCAGGTCAGTTAATGTGATCCAGGGAAGTTAGTGATTTTCCCAAGGCCACACCCTGGCAGAACAGGTTATTACCCAAGTGACATATTTAGGGGGTTCGGAGAGGCTCGTTCCCCAGAAGTGGAACACAGGCAGCCTTGGTGCCTGAGAGGCCACCATGATGATCAGTGGATTTTGACACCTTGAATGCCACAAGATTCCAAATGAAAGTGCAGACACCTTTGAAAAACAGTTAAACCTAACTGTCTCATCAGGGAATAATCTGGCTTATCTGTTTTCTTCCTAAGTGTAGATGGTAGGGTTCTCTTGCAGGGATGGGATTCAGGGGAGTTTCCCCGAGTGAGTGGGGATTACACATGGCGGACTGGAGGGCTGCTACGAAGGGGGCTGAGAAAGGGTCCAAGATGCATGTTGGCTGTTCTGTTGAGAATTGGCCTAGGCCTTCAGGAGGGCAAAAGGGTGTTTGGGTCCCCAAATCGCCTTTACAGGGTGTTTTTACAGAGCAGCTGGAGGACACTGGAAGAAGGCTATCTCAGAGAGGGGTAGCAGTATTGGGGAATTATCATAGGAGCCTTGCTTTTATGTTTGAATTTTTTATAATAAGAATATATTCACTTACTACTTGTGTGGTTAAAAATATATTGAAATAAATGAACAACTAAGTGAAGCGGGGGTGGAGGAAGGTTGAGAAAAGGTCATGGGTTGGATCCTCCAAAGGAACGCAGCTTCCAAGACTGCAGAGCCCGCGCCAGGCTGCAGTTCTCCAGGGCTTGGCTGATTTACTGGAGATGTACGGCAGCCCCCAGCATTCCCAGGGCATGGCGGCCAATGAGCCTGATCCACAGCTGAGCGGGGGGGGGGGGGGGGGGGGGGGGAGTATTTGCCTTTGCAGTTGGCAGCATGTCTGTGCCTCTGAGCCTTCCTCATGAGAGACTCATTATGCAGTTTGGTCACATGCCCTATGCATTTTAATGAATGAGTCAGGGGACAGACTCAATTTGAAAGAGGAATCGAAGCTCTCTAGGCTGGGTGAAGGGCTCTCAAGGGATGCTCTCACAGCTTGGATTACAAGAAAAGGAAAGAAGGAAGCTATTTCCATTTAGAAAAAGGAAAGGAAGGTCAGAAGGAAGGAAGGAAAGAAGGAAGGAGAGAGGAAGCAAGGAAGGAGGGGAGGAAGGAGGGAGGGAAGGAAGAAGAGAAAGAGGCAGAAAGAACGGTGTAGAGTTCGGAAAACAGTCCTGGAACAGATGCTGCTCACCAGACACTCCCTTGCTCTTTACCCTCCACTTATTTACTCAAAACATTTAGTGCTTTTTAAGTGTCAGCTACCATGTTAGGCAGGGGAGTTACAAGACAAATGAGATAGAGTCCTTGCCTCAAAGGTCTCTGCAAAAAACCAAATGGGTTTGGTCAAGTCAGAGCAACTAACTACACAGGGGTCTAATTTGGGAGGTGGGGTGGGCAAAAGAAGGTCATGTTCACTCCCTTCCTGAGAAGAGAGGTCCCTTACTGATGGTCAAGGGCTATCAGCTCTCTAGCGCTTCCCGCTTGCCAGACACGGGGTGAGCAGCCCACGGTGAGCATCTCACTGAATCCTGGCAATAATCCCACGAGGCAGATCCTGTTACTGTCACATTTTTTACAGAATAGGAAACCGAAGCAGAGTGAGCCGCCTGCCCAAGGTCACCCAGGGATTTGAACTCAGGTCTGTCTGACTCCAGAGCTCTTGGCAGTTCAGGTCTCCGCTGTCAGCCAACCACTGGATGGGGAATGCTGGGGAAGGCCTTTCCCTTCCCAGGCTGCCTTCCAAGAACACTCTGAACCCCCAGGAGGAAGAGGTTGGTGTGAATCCAGATGCAGTCAGCGCCAGGCAGCCTGGGAGTGGATCTGAAACCTCACTGAGCGAGGCTGTGTGTGAGACTCAGAGCCCAAGGGCAGCGGGGAGAGGAAGGAAACGCAGCCTCACGGCGGTCAGTTGGGGCGACGTGCCGGTTCCCAGCCTCCACACCACAAAACACAGGGCAGCAGATGCTCGGCAAACGGGTGTGTGGGAGTGAGCCGTACCCTTAGATGGCGGTCGAGCAGGCAGTATCACTGAATTACTCAACAAAGCCACCTCGGCTTTGAACTTTGAGCCAGGCTCTGCTGGAACAGGGCCTGGGGGGAGAGGGGGGCTCTCACCACTGTGAAGAGGATGTCTGCCATCCCCCTGCCACCCCCAAGTGGGAGAACACAGCCTGGGAAGAAGGCAAGAACTGAAAAGCCACGGCACACCCACATTCTCATGAATTTTTACAGCTGGAGAGAAAGAGCGATACACAAACATAGCACGACACAGGGGCCCTGGGCTTCGTGCTGGAGAGAAAAGCAAGGCCACCTGCCATGAACCTGGCCTGTACACAGAGACAGGCAGCTTTTACTGAGTGATTACTACATGTCAGGGCTGTCATACACATTATTCCCTTGGACCCTACTGCGTCCTCGTGAGGGAGGTACTGTCATCATCCATTGTACCCAGGAGAGACTGATGCCCAGAGAGATGAATAACTTGCCACACTGTCTGTTTTTCCCCACTTCTGGTTTCCATGAGAAGGGATTTTCCCTGAACACACTTTTGGTCTTGACTCTCACTGCCCATGGCCATGGAATGACGTCTGACTGGAAAGCTTGGGAAGGCTATCCGCAACGTTCTGCTCTGCTCCCTCCTCCTTCCAGGCTGTTAGGAAGCCAATTTGTTCTCACACTAAGCTACATCCCCCATGCTAGCTTTTGTGATAATTAAGGTGGTACCTTGGCTCTCTGCCATTCCTTTGTCTTTTTTATTCAGTGTGTTCACAGCCTGGATGTAGAAGAGGGGTGCTGTTTTTTGGAAGGCTCTTTGGAGAGCCCAACAGCACTTAGGAGGATCCCAAGTGCTCTGGCCAAACCACCCCCATTTAACTGGGGATTCTGCTCTCTCTCCATGTCTTGGCAAAGGACACTCTTGGCTCTGGGACCACTTTCCCTCGGGAGAAGTCAGCCTGGCAACAAACGCAGCCTTAGCCCTCCCCCCAATGTTTTTTGGACTGGCACCTTTTTTCCGGGACGAGGAAAACTAAGTCCTGTACCCAGTTTCTTGTTGTACATGGAATTGGTCGTGAGAGGGTATCCCTGGGGTGGCAGGGTCTTGGCCTGTGTACCAGCTCTCTCCCTTGCCACCTGCCCGGGCATCAGTGATGGGTACTTGACCCACCCAGACTGCTGCCAGTCTAGACTGCTTACTCTGCAACAAACCTGGGCAGCTGATCCAAACCCCCTGTCAGGCCCTGATTAACCCATACACTGTATATCTCAGTTTCCAGTTCCAGTGGATCTGCCAGGGGATTCAGAGCCAGTTATGCTATGTGGCACCAGCTGCCAAGCCCATATTACCTGGCTGTGTGACAGGGGGCAAAGTCCTGACCTGCTTTGTGCTCTGATTTCCTCATCTGCAAAAGGGGATAGTACCTGTCCTCCTGTCTGTCTCCCAGGACTGTTATGAGATCAAATATGTAGAACATAGTTGAAAAAGAATCAAAATACTCCATGAGATAGAAGGGAATTTTTAAAAATCATTTTTATCAGCTTTTATAATGTGCCCAAAGACTTATGAAGCATCTATAGCAAACACATTCAGCTTTGTCATCAGGGCTGGGCCACCTTCGTTTTGGTAACCTTGCCCAACTCCCTCTGCAATTTCTCTCTAAGAATCACCCCTCCCCTTCCCCTCAGTCATACAGATCCAGGGACTCCGCCTAGGAAAATGAGTGCATCTCATTTCTTTGGACCACAGTGATTGCTTCACAGATGGTCATGTGACCCCATGAGGATCAGTGAGACTTTTCCTAGGACTTTTGGAAAAGAGATTCTCTCTGGAGATCCTGAAAGGATACAGGGGCTAAAGCGGATGCTGTCATCTTGTTTACCACTTTAACCCAAAACTCAAATTGAAACATAAAATATGAACCAAGAAGTAGAGAGAAGTCCTACTTCTCTCAAGAAGTAGAGAGAAGTCCTGATTTTGACACTAGAACCCCAAACCCAGCCAGGACCACCAGTGATAACGTGATTTGTTATAAGCAATAGAAATATTTGGTCTGGGCTTCCCTGGTGTCACAATGGTTGAGAGTCTGCCTGCCGATGCAGCGGACACGGGTTCGTGCCCCGGTCTGGGAAGATCCCACATGCCGTGGAGCGGCTGGGCCCGTGAGCAATGGCCGTTGAGCCTGCGCGTCCGGAGCCTGTGCTCCGCGAGGGGAGAGGCCACAGCAGTGAGAGGCCCGCATACTGAAAAAAAAAAAAAAAGGAAAAGAAAAGAAATATTTGGTCTTCCTCCGTAGTTCTTGGCACGGAGGTCCTAAAACTCTTGGAATTTCCTTAATGAACAGAGCAGTAAAGGTGTCCTTTGTTATGTTCATAATGTGGCTTTTGGAAAGCACCTAAGGATGAGGGCTGGTTACCAGGAGAACCAAACAAGTGATCAGAAGGTTGGAACTTTCAGTCGCACCCTTGCTGACCTCCCGTGAGGGGTGAGGGCTGGAGATAGAGTTCAATCCCCAATGGGCAATGATTTAATCCATCATGCCTATGTTATGAAGCCTCCATAAAACTCCAAAAGGACTATTTTCAGAGAGCTTCCGGGTTGGTAAACACATGATCTGGGGAGAGTAGTGGGCTGGGAGAGGGCATGGAAGCTCCGCCCCTTTCCCCATACCTTGCCTCATGCATCTCTTCCATTTAGCTGTTCTTGAGTTATATCCTTTCATAATAAACTGGTAATCTAGTAAGGAAACTGTTTTTCTGGGTTCTGTGAGCCACTTTAGCAAATTAAAGGAATCTGAGGAAGAGGTTGAGGGAATCTCTGATTTACAGCTGATCGGTTAGAAGCATAGGTGAACACCTGGACTTGTAAATGGTACCTGAAGTGAGGTGGGCTTGGAGTGAAGGGCAGTTGCGTAACCTGTGGGATCTGACAGGTATTTCCAGGTAGGTGGGGTCAGGACTGAGTTGAACTGTAGGACACCCATCTGGCATCTCAGAGAATTCCTTGGACCACCCCCTCCAAACCACACACTGGAAAGTGGGTGCAGAACCCTCTCACCAGCCCTGGATTTCTCAGCTTAAGGTAAGGCGCCAAATTCCTTTTTTGTCCAAAGGCATCTTGGGTTGGATTTTCTGTCCCTGGTTACCAAGAGAATCCTAATGGACACAGTATTACCTCGTTTAATCTTTTCACCAACTGTGAGCTAAGTATCGGAGCCCCTAACTCTACAGATGAGGAAGAGAAACAGGCACAGAGAAGTGATGTGATGTAAACGGTGCAGGCAGGATTTGAACCTGGCCTCCTGGCCCCTGGAGCCTGCATTCTATCCACTCCGCAGGGGCTTGGGAATACAGCTGAGTCTCATAGTCATCTCTGTCACAGACTTTAGTCAGCAGTAGAGCATCTGCTGGCAGAGGAGAGCCCTGATTCTCTTGCAGTCGGTGGCTGAAGGAGGACCTAATTCACTTGGTGTTCTCTGCCACATGTGCCCTCTTCCTGGAAGAAAAACACCAATAGAGGAGGAGCTTAGTCAATTCCTGCAGGGTTTAAGCTTGATGTCAAGGGCCTGGAGAGCTTGGAATGCTGAAGGATCTTAGTTCCCTGACCAGTGATCGAACCTGTGCCCACTGCAGTGGAAGCGTGGACCCCTAACCACTGGACCACCAGGGATTCCCTAGAGTTCCACTCTTTTCTCTGAAGATACCAGACTCTGGTAAAATGCAAATACCTCTCAGGACTCCAGGGCTTACAACCTGAGCTGCTATCAGTGGTGACAGTTTTGTAGGAATAATGGCTTTGAGAGGGGTTTAGGGTACCAGGTGCATGCTGGGCTGGTAATGGTGGCACTCTGGAAGAGGAAAAGGGTGCAGAAAGGGAATCTGAGAATTGGATACGTTTCAGTTGGTTAAGGGAGCAGGTCATCCATGTAAGTGTGATAATGGGATCAAATAATACGCTATCTGGGATTTGCTGCAAAATAACAGGGGGATGGGGAAAGTAGGTGGAAATATAGATGAAATAAGATATATACACTAATATGTATAAAATAGATAACTAACGAGAACCTGCTGTATAGCACAGGGAACTCTACTTTATTTCGCTGTACAGTAGAAACTAACACAACGTTGTAAAACAACTATGCCCCCCCCCAAAAAAGATTGGCCATTAGTTGATCATTGTTGAAGCAAGGTTACCAGTACATGAGGGTTTATTCTGTCTACATGAGCATATGTTTGAAATATTCCATAGTAATATTTTAATTATGAATAATTTTAAAAAATGATTTAAAAAACATGTTTTGTGCTTTATTCTTTATATCTTGTATGCACCCCACAAATGTTTTCTCCCCATTTTAAAGATGGTAAAACTGAGGCTCAGAGAGTTTAAGTCATTTACGCAAGGTGGAATTGAGAGCTAAATCCAGGCTTTCCAACTCCTGTATCCCAAGGTTAGTCTGGGGCAGAGGGCAGCAGAGGCAAGTTGGCAGCCCCTGCCTGACGGGGGCTGACAGGCAAGGACGGGGGCTAGGTGAGCCAGTCTTGTCCACATCCAAGTCTTGCCGAGAGGCAGCCCAGCCTGTGTGTAACTGGTGTGGCGAAGACCCCGGCAGGGCCTCACGGATTCATTGAGCGCACAGTGGAAAGCTCCTGGCCACTGACTTCACATGCTTCTCGGTAGTTAAGAAAACACTGAGTCCAGCACAGCAGGCTCTGGCTCTGGACCCTTTCATGGGCATCCTGAGGACTGCCTGAACATCTGGGTCTGATAAAGCCCACGTGGGCTTCCCTGCCGCCTTTGCCATAGCTATTTCCGCACGTACCCTTGAAGCTCTGTGCGTGTGGAGGGTCTTTTCTTTTCTTTCCTCCCAAACATATGGATTCCCAGCTCCTATTTCAAACTCAAATACTCCTCTGCTATAAACTCCCCAAAGCTCTCAATTTCCTTTTTCCATTGCTCATTCTTTCCTGAAGTGCATGAAAAAGCCTCTCTTAGCTCTGTTCCAATTTCCTTGTTTATGAAAGAAGGGCAAAGAGAACAGTGATTTCAATGATCAAAGTTAAGCAGGCCCTGATTCCTTCCTTAGGAGAGCACACCTCAATGACCTGGGAGATCCCAACTTACCAGGTACGAAAACAAATCACAGGAAAGCCCTGACTCCCCCCAAAACACTCATCCTGCAGGAGGCCTGATACAGTGCCAGCTGCTTCCTTTATCTGGCTGAAACGTCCTCTTTGAAAACCACTAATGGAATAGAAAGAAGAAAAGAAACGGGCATGATTCCCAGAAGGTTACTGCTGGAGTGGGAGTGTGTTATCTGGGAAGGGAAGAACAGGTCCTTGCCTGCTCCTTAGCCTGTGGCCTTGTGTTTCTTCATGATGATGGCAACTTACAACTTAGAGGCAGAAAGAAGCCAGTCCTCAGCACTGAAACACTGGACACATCAGCACCAACAGGCTGTGGGAGGAAAAGGGACTCAGTGCTTCATGAAGCACCTGGGGGACAGAAGGTTCCCCACCCAGGGAGAGACCCTCAGGTGCCTTCACAGGGCCCAGCAGGTAACACGATGATAAAAGGCAGTGGACATTGGTTTCAGCCTGGAGGAGCCCTGGGTAGTAGCAGCGGGGCCTGGAGACAGCAAGTCCTCTCTGGAGCGGGCAGCAGCCATTCACCTCTTGCTGGTTGTTCTTGTGGAAGAACGTGAGCCTGGTGTTGCCAGATCTTCCATTTTTCAAAAGACATGGAGATCTGGATTTTACATGAAGTCTCCCAGTTTGGGAACTGATTTTGATGGAACATATTGCAAAGGCTGACATTAGGAGCTCGATAAGATCTGTCTCGCAGTGCGAGTTCACCCAAGCATCCCTGGTTTGCAGCCCAGACCTAGTAACTGGTCCTCTACACCTGCAGTGTGGTCGGCAGCGCTGGGAGAAGTAGCCAGGAAGAGGTCAGAGGCAGCCACGGGGCAAAGGGCATTGCCTGGCACAGGAAGGAGGTAGCCCTGCCTGCTGTTCCCGGGCTCATAAAACACTCGCAGGCTTCTGTCATGTTACCACGCTGGATCTGCTACCAGTTGGGTCCTTACCAACAACGCTCCCATCCCCTTTAGAAATTCTCCTCCTCCCCAAGGCAGTTCATGTGGCTAGCTCAGAACTCTTTCTTTGGGGGAGGCAAGTCGACACTTCAGCCTCTGACCACATTCAAGATAACCTTCAAGACAACTTAAAATTCACCTGCCCGTGGAAGAAGCAAGTGACACCTTCCTTCCTCTCACGGTTGACAAAACCATGACCAGCAACTCTGCATCCTTAAGGAGCTCTTTCTTTCCCCCCAAAAGTCACATTGTGCTTTGAGGACAACTTCTGTTCCTCATCTCTGTGAGAGAGAAAAGAGGCACAGAGCTGGGAACTATTTGCCCAAAGACACACCTGGGAGGACTCCTAATAGCTGGCAGAAATACGCACTAAGCTATTTTTTTTAAAAGTCCAGGTGTCTTCCTGATTTGTACATAATAACGGTAAGTAAAATTTCCTCACAATGGGATGGTGCAGTAATCTAGAAGGCAGAGAGAGATGAGAAAAGCTTTTAGGCATGGGAATTCCCTGGTGGTTAGGACTCCGTGCTTCCACTAGAGCAGCCCGGGTTCAATCCCTGGTTGGGGAACGAAGATCCCACAAGCCTCGGGGTGTGGCCAAAAAAAGAAGAAAAAAACAAAAAAAGGCACGATCATGGAATCTCTTTCTCTAGCATTACCTTTGCTCTACCAGGTAGGTTCTTTTATTCTTGCAATTCCCTGTATACAGGGAATGAGAAAGATGCGTGGGAGGAGATGACAAGAGAGAGTTTCAGAGCAAGGGAAAGTACATTGCACAAGCGACTGCCTGCAGCAGGGCATGCGCGTGAATCTCTGGGTCTGGATTTGCATGCTTCGCCTGCATGCAAGCCATTTTGGTAGAAGGAGAAGTGTTGTTTCTATACTTCAGTAAATACAATACCCTCCTAAGAGAACCTTCATGACTCCTGTCTCTCTCTCTCTCATCTCACCAATACCCTGTTGCTGTTCATCTAATCAATATGTATTTATTGAGCACCTTCTCGGTATCTGGCACTGTGATATGCGCTGAGATTACATTGATGAACAAGAAAGACACAGTCTTTGTCCTCAGGGGACCCACTGTTTATGAGGGAATCAGACAAGTGAATGGGAAGATGCCATTCAGTGGGGTTAAGCCCTCAGATGGAGGAAGTGGACGTGGAGAGGGCACGGAGGAGGAAGCGTGACCTGATAGGCTGCGGGGGGAGTGGGGGAACGTATTCTGGGAGAAGTGAGGTCTAGGCTGAGATCTGAAGGATGAGCTGGAACGAGACAAGGAAAAGGGAAGGGGAGCATTTCAGGCAGAGATCTGGAGGTCAGATTCTCCCTAGCACTGGATGAAAAGCTACTGTTTGTGCTAAGGCAAGTTCCATCCTGGGGAGGGTTTCAGGGGAGTTCTGGAGCCAAGTATGGGACCAACGTGGCACTGGTCATAAGCCAACCTTAAAAATCATTGTTCTCAAAAAAAAAAAAAAAAAATTGTTCTCTGATTTAAACTGCTCAGTTAAAAGCATTTAAAATGGTCTCCAGTCCTTAGGGTGCTCAGAATATAGGATGGAGAACTAAGTTCTCAGGGGACACTGGAATATAGTCCCTCCTCCTGAGGAAGGACACAAATACTAAGGGTAAAGCACAGAACCTGAGAAAAACTGACTTTTTAATTCTAGTTTACAACAGAGGACAGAGAAAATTCATACTTTTGTCCTCTCTCTCTCTTTCACACACACACACACACACACACACACACACACACGCACGCACTGTCCTGGTGAGCTAGGCAGCTTAGATTTTTTATGTTATTTTTTACAGAGGAGGAAACTGAGGCTCAAGGGGCAAAGCATCCAAGGTTATTGGCTCATTCATTCACTCACTGACTCAACAACAATTAGTGGAGCACATGCTGCCAGCAGGCTTGCACACAGCGGTGAATGACACACGTACTCCCCTACTCATGGGAGCCAGGGTTCTAACCCATTTCTTCCGATTCCCACCCCAGTACTCCATCCAATACACTGAACTGCAGTTGGATACGTGTTCTCTGGTGCAACACGCCAGTGGACGGGTGTTTACGGTCCTGTGCCCTGTCTTTATCAGCACTACCCCCAGCCCCAAACATGCCATCGAGGCAAAAACAGCATAGTTGCTATGCAAATGTATCTTCAAGACAAGGTGCAGACCCAGATTTTCCCTGTAAGTCCCTCTTGTATAGAAGCTGTACCAACCAAAGGTTGTCCTGGCCCAGGTGGTCTTTGAGTCACTGGGAAATTTCCCATTGCACCTCCGCCCCCTGTACTAGCCCAAAGCGAAGGCTTTTAAACCCTCACCTTTTGCAAGTCTTCCCTCTAAACCCTGTCCCATGGAAGTCGGGATGGGATAAAGGTTCTTTCAAAGCAAACTGGGGAAGATTGAAGGGGAGGAGAAAGCAGGCTGTGAGCAAGGGAATAGGAGACACCAGGCCCACTCTGCTTCCCGCACAATTGTGCTGTGAGCCAAATCTGGCCAAGGTCGGAGAGGACTGGCAAAACCCAACCAGACAGACATCCCTCAGAGATGCCTGGGAGACGCTGGTGTATCTCCCCAGAGCCTGGGCAATGTTATTTCCTGGGGCGAAGCAAGTCACAAAGGATGAAAGCTGATGACTGAATGTCTGGGGCAGGGTGGGAGGCTTTGCCAGGAGGTGGAGGTGGAGTGGTGGAAAGGGGGGAGGGGAGGAGACTTGGCTGGTTTTGCACAGACACATCTCTTCATTTTTCCAGACTGGAAAAAGCTGTTTGCACTGTGCACATTTGCAGAGAGTCACAGTATTTACTACGCTTCCTGGCTCGACAGATTTCTTTCTGTCATTCAGTCAAACGCAGCTTGTATTTTTCATAGCCAGAGCCGAACAGACCGTGGAAGCTCTTCCCCCACGTTGTGTTCAAAAACACAGCACGAGTAACTCAGAAAGCCCGGCTCACGTGGGCAGCGGGAGCGGGTGGTGGTAGCATGTTGTAGAGATAAAGACCCATGTTTAGAAAAACACTGTCTTCCCCTTGGAGGGGTTTAATGACGCTCCTTGTTTTCTCGGCACACATTGTTTTTTGAGCAGCCGGAAGAAACAACTGCTGTACTAGAAACTGATTCCTGCCCTTTGCATGTGACTCTCGGTTATCCATACTGACAGCGGTGAGTAGTTCAGGGGAGCAGGATAATTTTTTAAAGTGGTTAATAATAATATAGAAAATCCTTTCTTGCCAAAATCTGCCTATCCAGGGAAAGGTATCTGTTGAACCACTGTATGCTTGCTCAGAGATTAATTCAATCCCACAAACATTAGCTGAGCATGCCCCATGTGCACGGTATGGTGACAGGGGTGGAAGTGTCCAAGCTGACCACAACCTAACATGCACTTTACCTTTTTAGTAGAAAACGGCATGTGAGCCCAATGGCATTCACAGCCAGGGGTGGAATTCCAGGCACTAGGGATGGGCCGGGTCAGTAAGGAAAGTCTGTGGGGGGTAGCAGAGGGGAAAGCTATCCCAAACCCCCTTCACATCATACTCCTAGGTTCCTGTATGTGTAATATACCAGCCAAGCCACCACACTGGGAGTGTAGTCATCAAATCTTGCTCAAAACCTCAGAGTCATGCTGCCCGAGAGTCCGAGAGTGGGTGCCTCATCTTCAGAGAGGACATAACGACGTATTCAGGCAACCTCTGACCTCGCCAGCCAGGGGGAAGGTAAATAAACAGTTACCCTTGATGACACAGGATAGCATCACCTGATGCAATGGAACAGAGCCTCTAACTTCGTCCTCTTCTTGGGTTGGCAAAGCACAGAGTCCTCTTGCATTAATTTAAAGAGAGAAAGGGCCCACCCAGACTTCTCCTCAAACCTGCTTTTGAGCCAGGAGCCTTGGGACTTGGAGGGGTGGAGGCAGGCGGAGGAAAGTAGGGGAGGGTTTTTAGGGGACCAAGGGAGTCAGGGGAGCTAGAAATTCTGTACAGTCCAAGTTGATGATGCCAGATGTAGCTCAATTTTTTTTTCTTTTAAAAGACTATTATGGGTTTCCTTTCCAAAGTGGAAATGCAGGGATGGAAAAATGAGTTTCAGTTGCTATGGTAATAGGAGTTGGCTGGGCCTGTAGGAGCAGCAGCTGGAGTAGAGCTAGTGGCCGGGAACCTGGCCCCATGACAGAGGGAGCTTCCGGCTGGGGATAAGACAACAACAGGCTTTAGCAGGAAGGAGAAGGAGGAAAGATGAGAGAAAAGGAGACAGAAACTGTGTCTCCGGACATCGCAGCCTGTGAATCCTGCAGACATTAGCAGGGATACAGAATGGGGTTTGTGTGTGCATGAGTGTGAGTGGCTGTGTTGTATGTGCATCCCCACAGGCCAAAAAAAAAATGAGAAGCAAAATAAATCCAATGCCTGAAAAAGAATGGCCGAGAAAGCCCTAAGACAGCTGAATGACTGAAGAGGAGAGGGCGGCCATTTAGGAGCCTTCCAGGAGGTTGTGGGAAATGCCTGAACAGGGACTGGCCCTCACATGCTGTGCTCCCTCACCTTTTGTCCTCATACAACTCCTCAAATTGAAACTGGTGTGGGCCAGCAACACAGCCGACAAAATCCCCACAGGGTTAGCAAGACTACGGGTGTCGGTAAGCTGGTTGTTCTATTTCATCTGCACCTCTAGGTGACTGTTTTTGTTCCGGGTAGAAAGTATCCATGACCCTGGGACTCTGGGGTCTTCTAGTCTGGGGCTGTGAAGGGGTCTGGATGTTCTCAACATCACATTCTGGGGAGATGTTTTGATTAGGCCTATGGTGACTTTAGGCCTTTGCTGGATCCCTCAGCAGGGCCCACCTGAGAGAATATTATGCCATTCCCACTCCTACCCCAGTAACAGGGACCACTCAGGCCCTCTCCTCCCATCACGTGGTGGTAAATAGATAAGGAGACCTCACATTTATGAAGGTACTCCAAGTTAGGCTTTTGACACTATATAATCCTATCACTCTCTCTATATATGCTGCCCCTGAGAAACACTGAGAGGATCATACAGTTTAAATGGACCACCACTCCGGTATCTTGTTTTGTATTTCTTCATTTTACAATGTATCAGGAGGCTCAAAAAGTAGAAGTGAGTGCAAAAAAGAATAAAATACTTAGGACTAAACTTAACCAAGGAGGTGAAAGACTTGTACACTGAAATATGCAAAACATTACTGAAAGAAATTAAAGAAGATACAAATAAGTGGAAAGACATCCCATGTTCATGGATTAATATTAAGATGACACTACTACTCAAAGTGATCTACAGATTCAGTGCAATCTCTACCAAAATCCCAATGATGTTTTTTGCAGAAATAAAAAAATCCATACTAAAATTCATAAGGAATCTCAAGGAACCCCAAACAGCCAAAACAATCTTGAAAAAGAACAAAGCTGAAGAACTGAAACTTCATGACTTCAAAACTTATTACAAAGGTACAGTAATCAAAACAATATGCTACTGGTATACAGACAGACATATAAACTAGTGGAATAGAATAGAGAGCCTAGAAATAAACCCTCACATATATAGTCAAATGACCATTATGACCTTATTTCAACAAGGTGCCGAAACAACTCAATGGGGAAAGGACAGTCTTTTCAACAAATGGTGTTGGGAAAACTGGATATCCAAGTGCAAAAGAATGAAGCTGGACCTTCACTTTATGCCATATACAAAAATTACCTAAAATGGATCACACACCTAAACACAGGCTCTAAAACTGTAAACTCTTATGAGAAAACATGAAAAAAGAGCCTCGTGTCATTAGAATTGGCAATGATTTCTTGGACATGACAACAAAAGCACAGGCAACAAAAGAAAAAATAGGTAAACTGAACTTCATCAAAAGTAAAAACTTCTGTTTATCAAAGGACACTACTAACAGAGTGAAAAGGCAGACTGGGGGAAAATATTTGCAAATCACATATCTGATAAGGGATTAATATCCAGAATACACACAGAGCTCCTGACTCAAAACAACAAAAAACTCAAACTGATTAAAAATTGGGCAAAAGAGGGCTTCCCTGGTGGCGCAGTGGTTGAGAGTCCGCCTGCCGATGCAGGGGACACGGGTTCGTGCCCCGGTCCAGAAGGATCTCGCGTGCCACAGAGCGGCTGGGGCCGTGAGCCATGGCCGTTGAGCCTGCGCGTCCGGGGCCTGTGCTCCGCGGCGGGAGAGGCCACAATTGTGAGAGGCCCGCGTACCGCAAAAAAAAAAAAAAAAAAAAAAAAATTGGGCAAAAGATTTGAAGAGACATTTCTTCAGATATTCAAATGACCAATAAGCATATGAAAAGATGCTCAACATCCTTAATCATTAGGAAAATGCAAATCAAATCCACAATGAGATCCTATTAGAACTATTAATGAACAAACAAACAAACAAAACAAAATAACAAGTGTTGGCAAGGATGTGGGGAAATAGGAACCTTTGCCCATTGCTTGTGGGAACGTAAAAAGGTGCAGCCACTGTAGAAAATGGTAGGCGATTCCTTCCTTCCTTCCTTCCTTCCTTCCTTCCTTCCTTCCTTCCTTCCTTCATTTATTTATTATTTTTGGCCATGCTGTGCGGCCTGCGGGATCCTTAGTTCCCCGACCAGGGAGTGAACCTATACCCCCTGACTTGGGAGCACAGAGTCTTAAACACTGGACCGCCAGGGAAATCCCAGCAAAATCCCAGCAATTCCTCAAAAGATAAAATAGAGAGTTACCTTATGATCCACTCTGGCTATATACCGCAAAGAATTAAAAGCAGAAATATTTGTACATCCATGTTCATAGCCATATTATTCAGAATAGCCAAAAGGTGGAAGCAACCCAAACGTCCATCAACAGATAAATGGATAAACCAAATGCTGTATATGCATACAACAGAATACAATTCAGCCTTAAAAAGGAAGGAAATCCTGACATATGCTACAACATGAATGAACCTTAAAGACATTATATGAAGTGAAATAAGCCAGTCACATAAGGACAACGATTGAACGATCCATCCTTATATGTAAGGTACTTAGAGTTGTCAAAATCATAGAGACAGAAAGTGGAATGGTGGTTGTCAGAGGCTGTAGGAAGGAGAAAATGGGGAGGAAATTAAATTAATTAAACAATTAAACCCCATTGTTTAATGAGTATGGAGTTTCCATTTAGGAAGATGAAAAAGTTCTGGAACCACCTGGAGATGGACTGTGGTGATGGCTGATTTTATAACAATGTAAATGTACTTAACGCCACCGAACTGCACACTTTAAAATGGCTAAAATGGGGGCTTCCCTGGTGGTGCAGTGGTAAAGAATCCACCTGCCAACACAGGGGACACGGGTTCGAGCCTTGGTCCGGGAAGATCCCACATGCCGCGGAGCGACTAAGCCCGTGCACCACAACTACTGAACCTGTGCTCTAGAGTCCGTGAGCCAC